>NW_027466066.1:0-527500 GCF_046127955.1 Nelusetta ayraudi
GGAGAAAAAAAAAAAGCACCCAGCTCGCGCCCACATGAGCTTGTCACTCACGCTTACGACGCACATGCTTTCACACACTCCTCGCGCGATACGCCGATGACCTTAGACACTGGAGCTCCTTCGCTCTCCCTCCGTCCCCTCCGACCCCCCCCCCCTTCCCCCCCGTGGCTGCCTGTCATGTAAGGATGCGGCACGCAGATGCACGCATGACAGGCTCTGCGCGAGGAGTGAGCCACGCTTTGGCGCCGGCAAGAAAAACAACAGGGGCCACAGGACCGGATTGAACCGAGAGTTGAGCATCATCGTACCGTCACATCTGAGGACAGAGAAGAGTTGTTTTTTTTTTGACAAGGCAGACGGGGGTACAGTGATTTTTCATTTTGGACAGTCAGCCCCAATCACCTCTACACAATTAATTCTATATATATAAAAAAAAAAATCTCTAGCTTTCTAGAAAACAGTATATTTATCCCTCTGTTTACAGCCTCCTACTGAAAATGTTCCATTTTAGCTCCCCGCTGAAACTGATTCCCTGTTGATCTTACGCGGGGGACAAAAAAAACAAATAACAGCTGAACAGGCACCTGACTGAGAGTGTTTCCGCTAGCCCGGGAGAGGTGTCAGAGTCCTTTGTGACATCACCAGGGGATGATTAGATTTTAGAACTGTGCATTTTCTCTACAGCAGGAGGAGCAAAAGAAAAACACAGGCAAGACTCTGATCGTATCATTGTAAGAAAACGATGGTAAAGGAACATTTAGATGTGTTGAAACTAGGGCTGTCAAATAATTTATTTTTTTTTAAATCCCGATTAGTTACAGAATCTTCATAGTTAACTACGATTAATTGCAGTTTGAGTTGCATGTGTGAAAAAGTCTGTTATTTAGCATTTCAAGGCAGTTTTCACCCCATAATGTAAAGTATTTCTTACCAGAAACCAGAACCCGGCCTTACATTTTAAATGTGATTAAAAATATTTTTTTTTAAATAGCGTGTCATAGATTGTGTTTAACTAATCGCGATTAATGCGTTAATGCTGACGGTCCTAGTTTAAACGCAATGAGATCAGTGACCCTCCCATCAGCTGTCCTGTTCCTTTAAAGTGTTAGCATTCTCCTACAAATGCAGGTCAAGCGTCGATGCAGCGTCGCACAGAAAAAGTCACCTGCTGTATGCGCAATAGCATCAACAACAACACCCCACCCCCCCAAAAAAAAACATCAGCATCATGGCAACAACAAAACACGATATTTGATGAAGAAGAAGAAGAAGAAGAAGAAGAAGAAGAAGAAGAAGACAAAGCCTTTATTAAGCCCACATTGGGGACATTTTTTGAATTACAGCAACAATACAGTACAAAAAAAGGAAAATTATATTAATAACAAAGAAATAAAATAATTCATTTATAGACCAAGAAAGGGAAAAAAGCAAGATATTTACATTATATTGACAGTTGTATTGTTCAACAAGTTATATACATAATATTGACGTATAAATACGCTGAACGCTGTCTTTTGAAAACGTCAACCGGTTGATGACCGAACCTCAACGTTCTCACAGCCTCGTCAACAAAAAAAGGACGATTATCTGGGCTTGAGGATGGAAACCGGGGGTTGAGCAACCCTGGGACTGATATAACACGGCGGAGCTCATTGGTGGAGCGCACAGCACAAGCGGGCGTTCGTTTTCAAGAGTACACCGTGTGCCGCCGCCGCCGAGTGCTGCCACGGCAACAGGGCGAACGCATCTTTCCTTTTGAGGAGCTCGGAAGCGGGAGGAGGAGCCAAGGCACCGCCGGCAACTCGAACCCTGCACCCCGGCGGGCTCGCGAGCTGGTGGAGGTGGTGGTGGTGGTGGTGGTGGTAGTGGTGTGGGTTGTAGATGGCAAAATCTGCATGCGCGTGTTTGCTTTTCTTCAACGCCACGAAACGATGAAGCCGGTGATGGAGCCTCGCTGTGTCCCAGGCAACCGTCTCTTCTCGGCACCTCCATGTCACAGCCAACGCAGCTCATCTCGCACTCGTTTGTCCCGTCGCTCCATCTGTGCCTCTCCTGATCCTCACGCTGCCGTCCATCTCCCTCCCTCCCACCCGTCCCTGTTTTTTTTTTTTGCCACAGCACCTTCGCCCTCACGTCCAGCTCACCTGTGGTATGAGAAGCGTCAAGGGATACGTTTCTAACAGTGCTGAATTGTACTTTTGATCTGCAGGAGACTCAAAGGCATTTAGGGAAAATGGAAGGTCGGGAATTTGTGTTGTTGGTCTTGTTGGCTTCACAACTTGATGTGCAAAGCTTTCCTGGACAAAATTAAGAGCAACCCCACACTCAAATTTGCACTCTATGCTTACCCTCACGTCAGTTAAGTGAAAAGAACAGAGAGGCCACAGCATCGAGTTGATATTCCGAGCTGTCGAATCATCTCCGCGGCCTGTTGCAACGGTGCAAACTCTCGCCCCAACTAACCGCCAGGAAACTGAAAAGACACGTTAACGTGTCCCCCCCCCCCCCCCCCCCCGCACATTGAAAATGAACTGCACTGGAGCCGCGCCGCGCTATTGCTCTGCCTGGACCTCCCTCAACGTTCCAACTCTCCATTTGTGATCGTTAAGCTGAAAACATGAGAGGAGTTCAGTCCCATCTCTGTGAGATGATTCCATGGATTTCTGCCAGTTTCTATTATAAACCTCGGAGGTGAAGGAGGGGGGGAACGGCAGCAACCTTCCGCAGCTGCTGCGAAAGATCAATCGATATAAAAACAAGCTTCAAACCCCGTGAGCTACAAATTCTGGAAGACTCAAGGAAGCATGGTATGAATCATATTGTATTATTAACATAGCAAAATTCAGACACACAGCCTCAGCGTTCTTTTCCCTCCCGCTGTTAAATTCGCTGATGATCTTGTGCTGTCTTTACACCTCTTGGACTGCGTCAGCACTCTCAGACGTGAATGAATGAACATGAAAGGTTACGGCGATCAGCCAAGGCGAACCTAAAGAACGGTCAGTTTACTTGTGTTCTGTGGTCATTGCAGCTGCCGTGCACCCCCTCCCCAACACACACACAGACTTTAGCCGCCAGTCATTATCTTAGTAAATGAGGGAATTAAGTCCAATCAAACAGCGAGGCTGCCCCCGAGAGATGAGATTTAAGTGCACCACTGGCACGTAACAATATTACTTCAAATCGTAATAGCCTTCTTTACATTGCACCGCTGCCTCGCCGCCGTTTCCTCTCTTCCTTTGTGAAATAACATATTCTGTTGCTAGGTAACTGCTAATTGTTAAAAAAAAAAAAAAATGTAGGTATGTTCCGCAGTCGTAAATGAAGCGAAAGGCAGTGATGGGAGGGAGAGAGAGAGAGAAAAAAAAAAAGAGTCAGAGATGACCCGAGAATCGCAGAGTAGTGCCTGGCTTACCCAGGCACGAGGCCTTGTAAGATTATGGAATGGTTTGCAGAGGAATCAAGTCTTTTAAAGTTTCAAGGATAGGGTGAGTTCTGCCGATGAAAAGTGTTTTTTCTTTATGGACTCGCGGAAGCAGTGTAGCAGCTCCACTATTATCATCTGTCCTTTTTACCACTCTTCCCCCTCCATCCCGCTCCCACTTTCATTTCTCCATTATTCGCCGAACTCTTGCCCATAACTCACAGGCTCTGCCTCCCGTCGACGTGGCCGCGCTCCCTCTGCCGCCGCCGCCTCCATCCTAATATTTCAAAGTGGTGCGCGACAGAAGGGGGCACTGGACCGAGAGGCAGTCAAATGGAGATGGAGATGGTTAACGACGGGCCAGAGAGGGTGGAGGCGACGGAAGGAGGGGTGACAGTCAATCAAGACCCTTCCTCAGAACCTACCATTCAGGCGATCCGAAACGCTGAGCTCCCGTCTGCTTTCTGTCCTTTCTGTGACATCAGCAAAAAAAAAACAAAAGTGCAGTTATTTTTACATTTCGAGGTGAAGGTGGGGACATAACTCAGATGTTTGGGCCTCTATTTTACTAATATCTCTCATCCCATTCCCCCTCATACCTCACATCCACCATAAATAATTGAATAAGTCTTGCTTGCTGGCGTGACTGAAAAATTAATGTGCGCCAGGACTGATGGGGGCGCGCGCAGCTCAAAGGATGATGGATGAAGTGGTGGGTGTCATCATATCGGGCTTTGAGGGCAGCCTTGTGTAGGTATGGACGGGACGTTTACAGTGCGGAGAGAGAAGCGGGCTCACAAATCCAGCCCGAGGGGTACGTCTGTAAGTCAGTTACTGTCAGGCACCACTCACCCAGGACCGTCAGCAAGTTTATCTCGTCCTCCGGTGTGTCCTTGCGGTTAATATTGTGGATTTTTGTCACTCAATGCTTACATCACTGACCTACTTGGAAGGTGACTGGAGGGAAATTCTATCCAGGATGATCTATTAGGATCGACGCAACATATAGCAACATACATGCAATGTGTATTGCAAAAGCTACCCTTTAGCATAGTTGTGGGCATATTCATCCAGATATTGATAAAATTGATCCCGCGGTGATCTTGGTGTCAGGTAGGTATTAGCCGGATCCAGTTTTGTCCAAAAAATAGTCATGTCCAGTGCTCCCTTCATATCTTTCGTTGCACACCCTCCCCCTTCCCTTTCTGTTATTCACCTCTTTTGTCCTGTAGTCACTTGACTTAGCAGATGAGGGCAGCATTTAGGGAGATGTATGATCTGCAGCTTGTAGTAGAAGGGTAAAAAAAAGCAGAACCCAATCTGGAGTTGGTATTACTATAATTAAAACATTGATTTGATTCTCTCTAACATCAAGGTGGTACTTTTGTAAGTGAACAAGTATCTGTATTTATATCAGTATAAACAATACTGACTACTGTATGTGCTGGCTTCACATTTTTGAAAAAATTTGCACTTCTCTGCTTCATAGCAGACTTTTGTTCATCTCTTCCAGATCAAATATGCACAGATTAAAAGCAAATTAGATCCCAACTAATATTGGCAACCAATGATAATAGTTAAAAAAAAAAAATATCATTCAATATCTCTTATCTCCGTCCAGATAACATTATTGAAGTCATAGTAAAACCAAATACTTTTGCAAGGTGAGCAATATTAGGAGTCAGCTAAGGTGTGACTGTCCACACCTACAGTGCTAAGTCATTCAGCTAGCTTAAAAGTTTGCTGTCTCATGAAAGGAAGTAGGTCATCGGAAGTCTGACGTGATTTCATAAAAGCCATCAGTAGGCGTTTAGCAGGGCAGCGAGAACTAGTAACAGATAGAACAAATGCAGCATTGGTTGACTCTGCACAGCAAAAATGGAAGGAAAAACTACTTTTGATACTACATTACAATATATATCTTTGTTTCTACTGACCTTTTTAGCTTAGCTGGGAGCTATAGGTTGGAATGTCTCGCAATCTGTAAGACAGCATTGAAATTTAAATGCATTCACCAGATGATGTTTGTATTCTGTTTGAATTAAGGTTTAGTTCAATAGTCCACAGAGGACAGAGTCTTGGGAGGTTGAACTTTGTTAGTTATCTGTCCCACTACCGCAGTGATAATATATTATTACATCACAGCGCAAAGATGTCTGATGCTATTAGACAATCAGGAGAGTTAAATCTTCATACGTCTACTTATTTAGTCATATTGCAGCATTACACTTCCTGATGAGTACATCACTAATGTGAAGTGATTGAGCAAAAGAAGTGCAAACCTCTAAGCACAGAACTCCTTTTTTTTTTTTTTTGCACTTTCCAAATAGCACCAAGTACATTTTGTGAGACGCAGTCTTTCTTTTAAACCTTACAAGAGTGGCGACCTGGAAATTAAATGAATATTGATAAGCGTGGCAGAGCCCTGCTGACAGAACAGTGTCTCATCACATTGCGCTGCAATGTATGCTTGTGCACTAATCTCATTGTTACACTTGGAAGGAGGACAGCTATCTGGGAGGCGGGAAAGCCACAGACGCGTTGAGGAGATGATGTATCTTGACTCAAATAACACGACTTTGCTTTTTTGGCTTGGGACTGAGTCGTGTTCCTGGTTCTGGTCAAAACACGCACAGCAGCACTTTCTCCATCCGAGTCCATTTAGAGGGAGGGGAGTGGTGGATTAAAAAAGACTCGCTGGTAGTCACAATAGGCAAGTTGGCAAAGTCTATTCAAAAGTCACTGGTGTTAAACATTAATGGTGACTGATGTCTTTGCAACGTGAGCTCACCAAGTATCAAACGGCCGCATGGCTTAAAGGGATAGTTCAATATTTTGGGCAAATGCGCCCGTTGTCATAATCATGTATTCCTTTCATGTGTCATAATGTTACATAATGATTAGGGCTGTTAGTCGATTAACATCTTTAATCGCAATTTATCTCATTAGTGCCCTGAGTTAACTCGCGATTAATCGCAAATCAATTGCAAGAAAGAAGTTAAAAAGAGTTTGAGTCAACGTGTTAACTTCGACAGTCCTAGTAATGATACATTATTATTGTTTCGTATCTTGGTGAATGTCCAGGTCACAACTTATCCACAAGAGCATTTTGTTGGACAACAGTCACTAATAATTAAAGGGAATATACAGGGATTCTAGCAAAAGGGGAATTTGCCAAAATGTTGAAGGGTCCCGTTAAATGATACATATTGAATGTAGCTTACGTGGATATTTGATGGAAACCATGTTACAACAGCCCAGCTACTCACTATCACCTTTGAATTTCTCTGCTTGCTGTACAACTCAGTTTATTATTCATGTATGTAAATATATTTGCACAAGGGACAGGCCCAGGACAAATAAAGCATTTCGGCACTGGCAAATGAACAGCTTTGGAGGCTGCTGGTGGATAAATGCCCTTGTCAACTGTCAGCTTGATAGCAATGGCTGAGGTGGGGCCATCGCCATAAAGTTTCCTTTATTCTAACGTGCCTGATATATTCCACTGATGATCATGACGCATCCATCCAGTTTCTATCACCGCTTCTCCTGCCCTCAGGGTCACATGGGGGCCAGAGTCTGGCCCAACTGTCTTGTGGTGAAGGTGGGACGATAAACTGGACAAGGTGCCAGTTTGTCGCAGGGCCACAGAGAGAGACAAACAACTAGTTGCACTCCAGCTCACACCCACAGACAATTTGGAGTTATAAATGAGCCAAATGTGCACATCTGAGATGCAATTTGGGGGTAAACATTTTTATTTTCTGATTGTCAGCTAGGACATGCTGCAAATATTTTAAACTGATTGGTTGCAACGCTCATGTGGAAGACCAGACAAGGCAGACGTTTTAGCAGCAGAGAGCTGAAAGGGAGAGTTTTGTTGACGGATGTAAACGGAGGGCTAAATGCATTGCTGCCGCATGCCAATCTTATGAGGTCGTCCACAACAGGTTGATGGTACCATCGGGAGCGCTGTGGAGTAAAGGAGAGGAGGGAGGGCAGCCTGGGAGAACCCCCAAAGGCCTGGATGCCATTGGACAAGGCAGGGTGTAGTGCCAGCAGCAGTGCTCGCCCGTTGGGTGTGTGTGGGAGGGGGCTGGGAGTGACCCAGACCCAAGCACTCCAACATACAGTCACCATATGGCCCTCATTTCTCAGGCAGGACTTCCTGCCAGCCAGCCGGCACAGAGGGGGAGAGGAGGCCAGTTTGTGTGGAAGCAGGAGGGGATGTGTTTGAATCGTGGCAATGGAAGCGGGTGAGTCAGGGGTGCGGAAGAGGAAACAGAAGTGTGTGTGTTTTTGTTTCACGGTCAGGACCATCTTGAGTTTTAGGTCCATTTTGAAACTGGAAGATTAAACATTTGGATGTGTGACTGGTACTGGTTGCCGCCTCACAGCAAGAAGGTCATGGGTTCCATTCCAGGTACCTGGGACCTATCTGTGTGGAGTTTGCATGTTCTCCCTGTGTCGGTGCGGATTCTCTCCGGGTTCTCCAGCTTCCTCCCACAGTCCAAAAACATGCATGTGAGATGAATTGGGAACTCCAAATTGCGCGTAGGTGTGAGTGTGGATGGCTGTTTGTGTCTATGTGGCCCTGCGATGTCACCCTGCCTTCACTTTATGACAGCAGGATAGGCTCCACCTATCCACCTGCTGGTTACACGACTCCTGTAGGTGACTAAAGTTAAGCCACGCCCCACAACTTTGTGGCCATTTTTACTGAAAATTAGACCAAATCAGACTAAACAGACATTAGAGCCCTTTTGACAATGTCATTTTTTTAAAATGTAAATTTCAAGCATTTTGCAAACGTAAGAATTCCATGCTCCTTTCCGTATTGAGAGCCAGTCATGTTCTATTTTTTTTTTGCAACCAACTTCTGCAGTTCCCGCTGGCCAAAGGATAGAATGCAGGTCTATGGTACTTCCATCAATGCTCCTTTTCAAAACAGAATGCCTGTCTGTCTTTCAACACGGTCAGTAGTGTGCATGTACGTGTGTTTGTGTGTGCGAGTGAGAAAGACGAGGGGCATGAAGGTCGAGTACAGGGGGAAACAACGCAGCATAAAAAGACTCGGTGCCACGTGCCTGAAACTTAGTTTTTTATTATTAATACTCAACACTTCATTTTGTTCATCATGTACAAAGAGAAAGAATAGTCTTATTTGAGCACTTATAATCATAGATATCAGTATTATCCATTAGAAGTACCTTAGTGGGTTATCCCTCTTCTTTTTTGCAGTGTTGCCATGATGTGATTAATTTGTTATTGAGATAAAGTTGATCGCTTCCATACAAAAAAAAGGAAAGAAAGGTAAATGTAAGCCCCTCCCCGTCCCCTCGGTATTCAGTATTTACACAACCTGTACATTTATTTGTTTTTGTGTGGTTTTCTGGTTCGTTAGGTGTAAAAATCAGGGGATCGTCTCAAAGGAAAGGGCCACAGAAAGAGAAAAAAAAGAATGGCCAAGAATAAGAATATGTATATCGTTGTGTGCACATTTGATGCTGTTTGTAGCGCTCATATACATTTTGTATATTTGTCAACCCACAGCTAATTTAATCAGGTGCTCCGGTTCCATTAACCTGCCCGCTGTTTGAAATACATTTAGTAGCAACCCCTTACGTCAGTTAATGTCAGTCAAGCCTTGTTTAAATATGAAATAATGGAGGATGAAAATCTTCAGCATTTTCAAAAAAAAAAAACAAAAAAAAATTACCCACAAACTGTACACAGTTTAATAGGAAAAAAAATGTGTATGCATCAATATAAAGCAGCATCAATACATACTAATACACATACAGACAGGTGTAACTTTAAAATATTAGTAAGCAAGTTCTAAAAATGCATTAGGGTGATCCGCAAAATCAGAAGCAGCTAGACCAAGTGTCCCGTCACAACCAAGCCGTCACGCGGTGTCACAGTATAATTCTTCCCCCAGTGATTTTAAAAAATTAAGCGCGATTTGCGGTTAAAGTCGTTTTACGAAAAAAAACAAACGTGTCGATATTAATAATATTGCCACGCACTCGCACGCCCATATGTACATACATACATACATAAAAATGCATTTTCACAAGTCAGTGTCGTCGGTACACGGTTCCCTGTAGCTGATGGCTGTTATTTGGTCCCACGTGTCAGTTTTCCTGACAGGAAAAAACAAACAAACGAGCAAAGGAAAAAGAAAGCCCAAAGTCAGCTGACTTGATATTTCCATCCTCCAGGATGTTCCAGTCCACTAACTCACCACAGCCGTTTTCTTGTGTAGAGGGAGGGAAATAAATACACACGCACACCAACACACGCACACATGCTCACACGCAAAAAAAAAAAAAAAAAAAAAAAGACACAGTGTTTTCGCTCCTCGCGATGCATTTGAACAAAAATGTGTTGTGGCGTGCGATGGTGTGCACAGGAGTCGGGCCGGGACCGATGTAGCCGTGAGGGGAAATGAAAAAGGGGGAGGGAAAAAAAAAGGCTTCTGACGAGCCGTGTACAAAAACCCCTCCACCGTGGTCCCCGACCTGTGCATGGAGGCGGCACGACAGCTGCAGAGCACAACAGCTGGAGGTGGTAAAAGCCTGATAATAGCACGTTTACCACAGTGTCAGGTGCACCTTCCGCTCCCCACCACAACCCCCAACCCTCCTAACCTCAAACCAGCACTAGCTTGCCTGGCAGCGCATGACGATATAGAAAAAAAAAAAAAAAAAGGGAGGGGGAAAAAAAAAAAAGACAGGAAGTGATTTATTGGCACATACAGTGTACAGTAAGAGTGTTTTCAGCGTCAGCTGCGCTGCTGAAAACGACCAGGCAGCAGTAGGGTTGGCGAGGGGGAGAGGACGGTGAAGAGAAAGGGGGGGTGGGGGGGGGGTGAAAAATATGCAACCTAACAGAGTTTACACGTACACAGACACATTTTTCACTTTCCAATCAACCCTCAAGACATGAAAGCAGCTGAGGAGAGAAAACAGAAGAGGGATGAACGCTTCTCCCGAGGCCGGGGAGAAGATTATGGAGACTTATTGGAGTCGGTAACCGTTCCGAAGAAGAGCGCGCGGAGGAGATTCATTTCTAAACGCAACGGGGACAGAGTTGCATATGTACACGGCCAAAAAAAAAATGGGGAAAATAATATTAATAATAATAATAATTTACAAATTACACTTCCCGCCGCATCGGAGGAACAAGAGCGCACAAAGCTGCGCCCAAGTAGAGAAAAAAAATACAAATAAAAAAAGGAGCCTCAGCCGTCAGAGAGCACGCTTTAAGGAACATGTGAGCTAAAATACAGCAGCAGTAAATCCCACAACAATTCCCTCAAGCAAAAAGCCTACACAAAATGAGACATGGCAGAGGAACTGTTGCACCTTTTTTTTCCATCCTTCAATAAGGGGTTGCACAAATGCATTTCAGCCCCAAAATGGATTCCCGTCAAGTCGACAACATTGTGCTGAAAAATCCTCAGCAGTATAAACAAAGCATCAACACTGGGAAACGTCCAGTGTGTATTGTGTGTGTGTGTGTGTGTGTGTGTGTGTGTGTGTGTGTGTGTGTGTGTACATGTGTTCAACATGTATGCGTGTGCATGTGTACAAATGCACACATTATATATGTGTTTACATATATATTTATTTATGTATCTTTTTTTTTTTTCCTTTACCACAGTGATGTCTATCCCAAACACAGAGAGGGAACAGGATAGGCCGGGCTGACGATGGCTCTAAATTCTGTGTGCAATCACCAATAGAGCCCGGATTTATAAAAAATAAAAACAATCAAAAAAACAAACAAAAAACAAAAAACAAATAAAGAAATCCCAAACGTCAAAGGGCAAAAAAAAAGAGAAGAATTTTTGTTATGCCTTGGAAATGAAGGTTCACATTATACTGCCTCTATATGCAGGTATCATCTATGAATACATGTAGTATTGTATTACATAAATGTGTAGACAATCAAATTTTCATCTCAAAAAGCATGAAGAGTGCTTACCTTAAAAAGAGAGTCTAACACAATTCAGGGGTGGAAAAAAAATCAGCAAAGACCCCGACAGCTAAAACTTTCCCCCGTTTTTAATCAACAAACGTCTACACCTACAGTAAAATTATCCTCAGTTGTCAACACGTGAGTGAAATCATGAGAAAAAAAGCATAAACTCTTAACATTATCAGTATACGGATCGGTAAACTACCATAATTAAGTAAACGAGATCGAAAGAAAAAAAGAGGTTTAATTACATCACTCATGATTAGTAGTATACTTGTATCTTAACTATGTTTTGCATATTTTTCTTTTTTTTTCTTTATTTTTTTTAACAACTTTTTATTACCATTGTCTTATTTCTTAAATTGCTGTAAAACATATTGAAAGTTACATCCTGCCTGTCTGTTTACTATACAAAGTGAAAAGAGCTTTTTTTTCTCTCTCTTTTTAAATATACTGTATTATTTACAAGGAAAAGATTGGAACATACAAATGCTTAACACTGATTGATGCCCACTCCAGAGTCCTTCTGACTGCCCGCTCTTATTTCCTCGTCGCCACGCCGCCTCCGTCCGGCACCTGCCTTTTTATTAACGGTCGACCTGAACTTTCAAAGCGTGTGCGTATAAAAAATTCCAGAGATCCCAATTTATTCATTAGGAAGGGTGGCGAGGGGGCGGGATGGGTGGATGTTTGATTTAAGGCTAGCTCCGTCTGTCACGCTTTAGCGACGCCGTCTGCGAGGCGGCGGGAGGAAGAGAGGCGGCTGAATTCATGAATAGTCATCGGCGTAGTCAGCGGGGGTCGAGGGGGAGAGGGGGAGAGGAGGGAAAAAAAAGAAAAGAAACAGATGCTATCGCTTAGCCGCGAATCGCTTCCCCTCGAAACGCGGCGTCTTCGAAAACCTACGACGTCGGCGCATTCGGATCAGAGCGCGGGACGGTTTGAAAAAATGACGAAGATCACAACTCACAACACGCTCAAGGCCAGCACGTCCGTGCGATCTTCCTCCTGCAGCCCTTAAAAACTTCCCAACAAACCCGATCGACCTTTCGAAACAACCCCGAAAAAGAGGCTTCCTAATTCTGTACAGTAAAACGACGAGTCGTCATCAGACCGCTTCAGGGTGATGGGACGATATAAGGCATGTCTACTGAGAGCCAAAACCTACGCTGAGTCTCGAGAGGTGGTGGGAGGGGGGGGGGCAGTGAAGGGGTGTGTGTGTGTGTGTGTGTGTGTGTGTGTGTGGGGGGGGGGGGGGGTCCGTGTTCACTGAATGAGGTCTGTCTGGGTTAAAACAATAATAATAATAATAATAATAATAATAATAATAATAATAATAATAAAACAAGAAACTGTCTCTCTGCATCAGCCTAAGTAAAGCTTTCTGGAGGTGGCTGCCTTCCTTCACGAGGCTCGTCCCAAAACAGACTCGGTCCCCCCTTCATCCGTCACTGCCCTGTGGCAACTGCGCGGCATTCGTAGCCACACGTTTGTTAGCATTTTTTTTTTTTTTTTTTTTGCCTGTACAAACGACTTACATTTTATCACACACACACACTCACACACACACACACACACAGGCCAGACAAAAGCTTCTAGCGCGCGCGGCCTCCCGTCCCGTTTTTTTTTTTTTTTTTTTACGCGAGTGAAAAATAATGCCGCCTTCTTGCCAAACGCTAGCGAGAGTCTGGAAGAAATGGGTGGTGGTGCCCGGTGACTGTCGGTGTGTAAACCTGAATAAAAACAAGTGAAAAAAAGGCTGCCATGTAGTGTTGGAAAGTGGCGGCGCGACCTGAATGCTTCGTCTGTCCGTCCGTCCGTACTTGACGCGTCTGGCTGAAAAGAGGTTTTTACAAAACTTCTGCAACAGCATTCTTGTATTTAAACAGGTTTTGTTTGTTTTTTCTACACCGCAGTTTCATTTTTTTTTGGCTCATAGAGATGAGGAGACCCCACAGACTCCAAAAACACGCCGGTCCGCCCAGGGTGGTGGTGGTGGTGGTGGTGGTGGTGGTTGGGGGAGGGGGGGTCCCATGGTGCCAACTGGAGACCATTAAGGCACGTTCCTTCCTCTCGGTGTGTCCTCAGCTTCTGATGAAACGTGTTGTTCACAGTAGGGCGAGTTCAGGCCGACGACAACAAGAAAAAAAAATGAAAATGTAAAAGAAAAAATGCTGTGTTTTGTGGTGAAACGTGTGCGTGCGTGTGGGTGTGCGTGTGGGTGTGCGTGTGCGTGTGTGTGCAATTTTAACAATGTCTAGAAGAAGCATCAAGCGGGGGGGAGGGGTCTGACAACTCCAGATCCCGGCGTTCCACGAGGTCAAGGTTAAAATGCGCGAGCATCGAGTAAAATGTTCGAGGTGGAACGGAAAACGAAAAACAGGAGCTGAGGAGAATTCAGTCTTTCTGGCTTTGTCGGTTGAACGCAAAGGGAAAACAAGCTTCCCAGGGCAGCGCGGGGGGGCGGGGGGGGAACGAGTACAGATAATCAAAACAGCAGTGAAGTATCATACCAAACGGAACACAAAGCAAGAAGCAGTCTTATCGTAACCAGCACTAACATCTTTGTTATTCACAATGTTACCAATATTATTGTTTGTACTTATACCCTGTTGTTGTTTCTGTTTGTTTTTTTTTTCTATAAGAATATCTTATTTTCATCAATGATTGTATTTCTCATATCAAACAAGATCAGCTCTTTTGGCATTTGGGATGGGGAGGAGGAGGTGGAGGAGGAGAAGTAGAAGATGGGGCAAGAGGCGGGTGAGGAAGAGCGAGAGAGAGAGAGAGAGAGAGAGAGAGAGCAATGTGAGCAGAGCTGGCCAGGGCGAGCAAGCGAGAGCGAGAGCGAGAGAGAGAGAGAGAGGGCGAGGGGGAGAGAGAGGCACCAGTCGTCTCCCGTAAAGCGCGACAACGTCTCCTTTCCGCGGTGACACGTGGGCAGATGGGCAGTTCGCTCCTCTCTGGCGCTCCCGCCGAGCTCTCGGGGCGAATCCCGCCGCACAGCGCCGGGATCGCGTGTTCCCGCTTTCAAACCAAGAAACGAGGCGTCGCCTCGAACTCGGCGGGACTCGGGAGCTGAGAGCATGTCGAGGGAGAAATGTTGATAAATCAGCTGCGGGGGTGGGGGGATGGGGGGGGAGACATAAAAAGTAGAGTAGCTTTGGCCGTTTCTGAGAGAGGGTTAGCGTCACACACCTCCCTCAGGGTGTCCTGATTAGTTTATTTTAAACCCAGAATTCGCACCCCTACTCCCCCCCCCCCCCCCCCCCTCCTCGCTCTTTTCTCTCTTATCTTTTAGATTCAGCCTTTTAGTCCTCTCCTCCTCTGGCTCTGTCCTATTTTAACTCATCGGGCTGTCCCAATATGGGCTGCAAGTGTGTGGACAGTGTCTTTAAAATCATCCCTGATCTTCGAAAAAACAACAAAAAAAACAAACAAGCCTCTAAAACTCTGGTTCTCCTCTCCACACGGTCCATTCCTCCTTACCCGCCCCCCCTACACGTCCGACTCGATGCTGGAGAGTTTTTCGTACACATGGCCATTGCTTCCGTTGAAGGGACGAGGGGGTCCGACCCCCAGCATGGAGCCGTGGTGGTTCAACCCACCCAGGCTGAGCTCTTTCGGGAACCGGGGGGTCACGTTGGACATCACCCCGGCCGTGGCGGAGGCAGGCAGGTATGACGCCGTGCTCATCTGGCTCCTGAAGTCACTTCGGCTGTTTTTGGCAACTTGTTGCTGCTGCTGCTGCTGTTGCTGCTGCTGCTGCTGTTGTTGTTGCTTTTTCATGTAATACTGTTTGGCCCCATGCATCAAACACTGGTCGTCGCCAAACGTGGGTATAAAGGGGTTTTGGTTTACCCGGTCGGGGTAAAGAGATTTGGATAAAGAGAACGCTCCCCCTTCCATCAGAGACCTGTCCCGGTCTCTCATGTCTCTCTCCCCGATGGAGCGGCGGTGAAGCCCCTCGCCGCCCCGGAACAAGCCAAATGGTGAGCCGGGTCCTTTTCGTCCCTCGCCTCCGTAAAACAGGGGGTCCCTGTCTCTCTCCCTGTCTCTCTCTGAGCCGCCGTGACGCTCAAATATGTGTGCGAATGGGCTAGTGCCTTCCATGTAGCGCTCCTTCTCCTTCAGGCTTACACTCCGCGGTGGGGGCAGCATTCCTCCCAGACCCCCGCCCCCTATTCCGCCTCCCAGACCCATCAAACTTCCCATCCCACCTGAGTCCTCTTTCTGAAGGTCGACAAAAGCGTCATACGAGTGCTGCCGCCGAAGCGGTTTGCCCAGCCCTCCTTTCCTTCTCTGCTGGCCCTGAATTTGAGACTGGGGTCCAACGCCCATACCCCCTCCGCCACCGCCCCCTACTTGACCTCCTCCCATCTGGTCCAACAGGTGGTTGTTGTCCTCACTGATGTCATAGAGGTTCCCTGTCTTTTTACAGCCCTCGCAGCGCATGCAGGTGGCGGAACTGGGGCGGCTGTTCCCGCCACTCGTCGACCCGCAGCTCATGCCGCCATACCCGACGCCTCCGTGTATGGACATCTGCTTGCCCCCGCCTACGCCAGCCCGACAGTTCCTGCACTCCCACTCGCCCCCTGCCAGCCCAGATCCTCCCCCACCCTTGGAATCAGGCTTTTTAGGTTTACTCTTGAGAAAGTCGTCCACTGGTACGAGAGTGGTGCATGTCCCCACGCCTCCGTCTCTGCTCCCAGGTCCTTCTGTCAGATCAACGTGCTCCCACTGAGGCACACCTTCCTTGGGCCGAAACTGGTCCAAATAAAAGTCTCGTACGCTCTCCTTTTCTCTGAATAGGTAGTTTCCATCGTTGTTCCCGCCTACACCTCCACCTCTCTTCCGTTCCGAGGGTAGTGGTGGGGAGGCAGAGCGGTGGCCATGGTAGTGGTGGTGGCTGATGTGGTACGGTTTCCTCCTGTAGCCCAACTCAATTTCGTCCAGTTCCCGTCTGGACTTGGCAGAGGCCGGCCTCTTTTTCAGGCTATCGCGGTATTGTTTGCGCTTCTTAGCGTTACCCTCAAGATTTCCGTAGGTCACCGTGTGCGTGGAAATGTCGGAGACGTCCGAACGGATGTTCCCGTCGTCGTCTCCTCGCACTCCACAGTAGTTATGCCCTGGGATGTATGTGGAACTTGATGCACCGCCCTTGAACGAGAACTTTCCGTAAAGGTCCGGTAGGCCTCCCTTAAAGCTTTGGCCCGAGGGAGGAGTTTGTCCAGACAACAGGTCAAACTTACTCATGTTCCTGTGAGTCAGTGCTGAGCAGGGCTGGGTGGTGAAAATGGGAGCTACCGTCCCACCAATGCTGTCGCAATCAAACATGCCACCCTCCAGAGAACTTGCACTACCCAAACTATGAGGCCTGTTTGGGGGAGGTCCACTGAGCCCAAGTGTTGAGCCATGGTGATGGAGGTAGTGGTCCTGGTAAAGATTGCTGTCCTTCACGTGCATGTTCCCAAATGTCCTCTCCACCTCATTGATGTAGTCACTGAACATGTTGTCCTCGGGCAGGTATGGCGGCTTGCAGTCCGAGTGGCCCGCCAGGCTGCGCCGGTGTTCTGAGATGTCGTACACAGAGGATTCACGACGGATGAAGTCCAGGGCACTGTGCGGTGAGCCGTTCACCCCTGAAAGGGATGCCATGTTCTTGGCAGTACGCAAGAGGCGCATGATGTTGGAATGGGTGTTGTTCATGGTGGCTGATGGGGAGTTTAGTGCTGAGCTGCTCTTCTCTTCAATCTGCACTCCGTGGATACAGCTGTAGATGCCCTGTGAGAAGGAAGAGGCAAAAGTCAGAGTATTTCAAACAGCATACCAAACTGCATAATGTCGCAACAGAACGGAAGGCATACTCTCTACAAGAATTAGGTAACATTGGGTAAATAAGCTGCGGTAACGTAGTAGACGAGCGAGCAAAGACTCTGAAGAGCCAGTGAGGACATTGTGGTGGGATGATTGATAAAGGTAAAGGGGCTGTAAAAACCCTTGGGTCCCTCTGGTCAATACCTTAAATCAATGTGATTAGAATTCAGCTGAACAATATCCTCCGGCGGTTATTAAACACCTCTGTTCCACTAGTCAGTGCCACAGGCCACGGCGAAATCCCCTCCGAAGGGAGAGGCCACGCCAAGGAGACAGCGGCTGAGCGGCGCCCGTGACAGAAAGATAAACTGCGCCATTTGCATGCAGTGATGTACGATACAATATTCAGATAAAAATGGATGTAGCGTGGAACGCAGAAGCCGGCGTGACGGATGGGGACGGTAAAGGATGCGATCAATTCCAAAACAATGATTCCACAGCGTTTTTTTTTTCCCTGTCCCGCCTCACCCTCCCAGATGTGCCTCGATGACTGTGGGAAAACACACGTTTGCTGACCTGAGGCCAACCCACCTCCCTCCTTGCTGGACATCGCAGAGGTCGTGGCTCCGCAGAGAGGTCAAGGTTCAGCTGGTTGTCGAATATTCTGCCGCTGTTAAGCTACGACTTCTGTCCGGCCTCCTGATTTATCCACTAATATGACTCGTTGACCCGCAGCTCCCCTTTTGCGAACCACTTGTTTCTGCGAGATAATTAGCTTCTGGGCCGGCAGCTGCATTGCAGCAGGACGCTCGTCCCACACTCGCGCTTTGATAGATAACGTCATTAACGCTTTCAATTTCACAGTCTGTTAACGGCTAAGGATGCAAGTTCTGACAACAGTAAATAAAAGCGGGGGAAGCAACCATGAATGCAAAATGTCTCAAAAGTATCGGTGGAAAATGGGTGGAATCTTAAGCCCTATACCTCCGTCCACCCAGATTTTTCCAGTTTCATCTCCCACATACTCTGTTTGTCTTCCCTTCTCTGTCATCTGTGTTTCTCTTTTCCATCTGTCTGTTTATTCAATTTGTCAGCGCTTCATATCTCTTGTTTTTCTTCTTTTATTGTCCCAATTACGCCACACCTGCTGCCGAATCTGTCGCATCTCCCCTCCCGTGGCACTGACGACATCAATCCTGCATAGGACGGAATTTTACATCAGCGCCGACCGTTAATTACGGGTTGACGCTGCTCCTTTGTGGGCTTTACACGTGACAGCGACACAACAAACTGGTGCTCCTTTGGAAAAAAAAAGAAAAAAAAAAGCTAGCTCCCATCAGAGTAATGCACCGGCAGCCAACACATTAAACCTGTAGTGCATCAAATCTTGGACACTTAGCAATGCGACTGCTGCTTTGTATTCCACAGCAGATTTTGTCGACTCCACATGCCCACAGAATGTAACAGTTGGCAGATTGCTGCCGGCCCCCGGTGCTACAGTAGCTGATTATTTGGGCAGGATGTGTGAATAGCAATAACTGTGGCCTGAGGGTTCCCGAGAATTTTCAATCCACTGGGGAGGCAGGGCAAAATCTATAAGTGATTACACCACTACGGAGCGGCAGGAAATCAACAAACAGCTAGCAGCCTTCCCCTGTACGGCTGCGCCGGGCGCCTACTGTACATGCGGCAGCAGCGGCGGCTCATAATTCAACGCTACGGCAAAGTCGCACGGCGCTAAATACAATCGAACTTTGCCCGATGTGACACGGGGGGCTGTGAAAAAGTGACGTGATTAAACCTCTAATACATTTACTGTTCTGCAGTCATTAGAGGCCTTTTTTTTTAAATCGATATAATTAATTTCTTTCAGAGTTGCAGGTGGGACCCGGAGGAGCAGGTCACCAGGGGGAGAAGCTGCCCGCGAAGCTAACCGACCGAGACGCCATGACCCACGCCCACGTGACTCCGCCCGGCCGTAAAAGGATGTCTCACTCTCTCCTTTTTTTCCCACGCCGCCTTGCGAAAATGTTAATTGCTGCAATAACAATTAGGTTTATTGGATTACGCTATGAAATTAAAAAAGCGGAATCAATCCGAGAGGGGGGAACAGAGAGAGGAGGGGGGAATAGGCTGTAGATTGGAGACAAAACAATGGGGTAAATGAGAAGGAGACAATGTGAGGATGTGGCCGAGGATTATGGGCAATTTAGCCCCCTCTCATTGTCTTGCTACATGCAAAGCGAGGTGCTCGATATGTAAATGCAACTGCAATGAATATTTCTCCCCAAACATTCTAACATGCTGACAAACAGTGACAGTCAGCCCTAGGGGAGTAACGAGTTATATTTAACATTGTTGTGTTAAATACTGTGTTTTAAATACAAGATAAAGATAATTGTCATAATGACATAAATTACCAGAAAAATGTGAGATTAAATTACTATTACTTGTGGAATTATTCATGATTACAATTTTAATTACATCTTACCTGATCTGACTTTATGTTTAATAATTGTATTTTTGCTGCATGAACTCCGAGTGCACTGGGTGGTTTTATATTGTATTATTCTGATGCTTCTGATTGGTTCTGCTGCCAAGTCCTGTCTCTCTCTGCATCTGGAGTGATTTCGAAGTTGCAGCAACGACAATGTCGACTGAAAACGCGTTCCAGTTCTGGAAGTATGAAGAATATTTTGCAAATATTTTCCAATATGTCCATGTCGAACCTCAAGACGCCTATGACTGCATGTTGCAATCAAGCAGCAGCTAGTGCTCGTCGCATAAAAGAATATGTGGAAGATCCAGGCCTAACTTCTACATGCCACATTGGCTATGGTATATTGAGGATGTTATTTAGCCCTATGTTTTGCTTGGTGGATACATAAGTGGCTTAGCTATATTTAATGGTAGGGGGGAAAATGTGCAAATGAAAAATGTAGAAGATTGCATTTTCAATGGGGTTCACTCAGCGCTAAATGAAATGTTAAATGGTTGGTTGAGCAGGCATATCTTTGCAAAAATGTGGTAGATTTTGCTGATTTGAAAGATGGTAGGTTATGCTGCGCTGATTTGTTATGACTGGTGTGTATTGTTGTTGCTTTGAGCATTGCTGGAAGCTTAACACCGACAGGTCTAAACAGTTGAGCACATTGATTTAAAAATTTGGAAACATTATCCAAATGTAATCAAATGTAATTAGTTGCATAGCTTTGATAAAGATAGTTGAAATTGTTACACTACTAATACATTTCCAATAGTGTAACTTGTAATTGTAACCAATTACATTTGCAAAGTAATCTCCCCAACACTGGCGACTGTTGGTTTACGCCGCCAAGTCGGAGAAGAAAAGACCGAAATGGAAGAGAGGACTTTCTTTCAGATCCGGCATCCGTGCAACGACGCGACCAATCTCGAAAGAGCGACGCCTCCTCGGCTCTGGCCTCCTTTTTTCGGAAATGAGAAGTCAACTGGCGTTTTAACAACTGATAGTTTTACGCCTGGGTCGGCCCAAACAGATGCAGGCAGGCGCGCGCAGCCATAAACAAGGCCTCGGCAACGACGCAAAATTAGCACGGCGACAAAATAATCAAAGTTGAGCACTGGAGCGTAATATTAGAGCAGATGAGGTAAAGTGTTTTTTCTTTTTTTGTTGTTGTTGTTTTTTTCTTGCCCTGCTTTCCTGACACAAGCAGCTCTGGCACTACGGTAGCCATCACGAGGAGGCAGCAGCAGCAGCAGCAGCAGCGTGTGGCTCTCTGCTGTAAATTAGCCACGTGGTTCAGCCTGCAGCGGTTCACCTTCAGAGGCACACAGTTCATTACTCCAAAGCCATGTCAAAACAATTGGAATGCAAATCAAATACCTCGGGGGCAAGGAGGAGGAGCGGGAGGAGGAGGGGTGGTGGTGGTGGGGGGGTGACTTTGCTCTCCCGGGATCTGGTAATCTACCGTCTCCTGATTTCTGTGGCTGATGTTTTTTTTGGTTTTTTTTTCCCCTTGAGTGAAATATTGATTCGGGCTCAACATTTTGTAAATATTTACACGTCGGTGGGCAGAAGGGGCCTCCAAGTATCAAAGGGGAAGGGGGAAAAAAATGGCCCCAGTATCGGTTTAGACTTTGAAAGCGAGAGTCTTTGAGACACGATTGATTTTAAAACTGATCAAATCCTGGATAAAACCAGTTGGGAACTTCACTGATTTGGACGTTTTTGCTCGAGGTACATGCTGGTTTATGCTTCTGCAGGTAAAATCTGTCACCGTTTGTCTCTCAAGACCTTCACCCCCATTCCGGTCCGATTCATCGGCGCACAAAAAGGGATTCTGCGGAAAAAGAAGCAGGCGACGCTGGCCATTCATCAGCTGCTTTTCACAGAGCTGACGCTCCTGCAAAGTCGTCGTCGTCGTCGAGTGTCCAAACTGTCCAACAAGCTTTGCTAGAAAATGTTCCAAGAAGTACAAGACTTTTAAATGTGTCTGCTTGTTCAGGAAAGCAGACGCAGCTTTGCTATTCATTGGGATTCACTGGCGCTACTTTGTGCTACTACATTTTCATTCATGCCCGTGCACTATTTATAGTTTTGCATGTTCGCTCCTGTGGGTGCGTAGCAGCATGCTAAAAAGCTGTGTCACAGCGGCACGTCAGACTCGACCCAGTTATGCCAACGGCGGCGTCGCGACGGCCTCAGAGTGCAGCTTCTGTTATGTGAGCTTCAAAATAAAGTGCGTTGGGGGGGGCGGTTTATTGTTATCTTTTTCTAACAAGTCTGAAAAAAAACTCCCCCCCACCCCACTACTAATTTTTGAATTAGAAGGTTCAGAAACGTCAGAACCCTCAGATTGGGAAAATGCTGTAGCGGGTGGTAACATGATGATACTGTTCAACACGGAAAATGTGGCAAAGTTGAACTGCAGATTGGAAGACGAGTCTACCTGTGCGTGCTTTTACTGGACCATTGCACCATTTTTCCTTGATGTTCGAATCAAATTGAATCTCAGCATGACCAGAATGCATTTTTTTTTTTTTTTACATATTTTTTTCAATATCATTATATCTGTACATTCCGCACACCTTTCATGGAAAAAAAAAAAACAGGAACCTTTCACTTTACACTCCCAACCCCAGCCCAGATTCACCCGCCAGCCCCCCGCCGTGTCTCACCCTGCTGATGCTGAAGACGAAGCCCGGCTGGCCGGAGCAGACGCCCATGAAGCAGAAGCGCAGCTGCCAGTAGAACCAGTGCTCGCAGATGAAGGTGATGAGCGACAGGGCCATGGCGGCGCCCAGCATGTAGAAGACTCCGGCCATGTTGTCCACGTCCAGCTGGCTGGACATCACCTCGTTCTTCTCGTGGTGGCAGATCCCGGTCAGCCACAGGGACTCCAGCTCCTCCATCTCGCCTGGGTTGGAGCAGAGGCGACACCAGTGAGGGAGGTGGTGGTGGAGGAGGAGGAGGAGGAGGAGGGATAAAGAAGATGGAAGCGACAAAACAGGGGACGCGGCAAAGGGGGGGGCGGAGGGGGGTGGTGGGCGGCAGCGGTGGTGTTGTCACGGCGAAAATAGAGGAATTGGTTGGAACAAAGCGGGCGAGGGATGTAAAACATGAAGGAGAGGACGGGATGTGATGTAAGAGCGGGACGAGTGTTGGAGGACGCGGGGGAGGGGGAGCTGATGCAACCCAGGAAGAGGGAAAGCAGAGGGAGGCTGCAGTTTAGCAGAGTTCCAAGTCAAAGACGGACCCCAAAAAACGCCTCCAAAAAGTGCACGGGCACACGGGCACACACACACACACACACACACACACACACACACACACACACACACACACACACACACACACACACACACACACACACACCATAATGCATAATTGCGTACTATGCAGGTGTATATTGTGTGTTATAAGCTTCCAAAGTCTAAAGGTCCATAATAACAGAACTCCATAGTAATGATGGTTGAAGTTGCACCGGTCTCTGTGGGAAATAACAGCAATGTTATACATCATATTTTCCAACTTAACAGCCGCTTAGCTTAGCTCAGTGACATAAGAGTTGGCTGACTGCAGCAAACACCTTCTTTTTTTTTTTTTTTTTTTTTGGAGAGGGTTGACTCCATATTTTGAGGACTTGCACGATTGGATATCTTCCCCCCCCCCCGCTTCTTTCCCCTCTGGATCTGTTTGCCTGTTTTTTTGCTCTCTCTTGAGATTCACAGGTTTTTACCTCAGCCTGAACCACAGTCAGCTCTGCCTGCGGCATTCTGCATCTGTGTCCAAACGCCTTTACGAGAGCGCTCTTGGCACGGACGCCGACAGAATGGTGAAATGAAACAGGGTCCGCTGTGGACTCTCGCGGAGAAGAGAGCAGATTAGAGAAAAAAAACCTGCCTCTTTCAAAACGCGTTTCCCCAGGAGCTTCTCGCTTTCTGTTTCTGCGCGACACCGTCGCATGGAGGGCGCGCAACTTCGTCCCGAGGCGCCGCGTGCGCGCACTAAATCTGGAGGTTGAAAGTTGCATTTTGCAACTATGATTAGCCACCATTGATGAGGCTGATTTCAAAAATGACGCAACAGGTCTTTATAGGGATACAAATGATCAATTCATTCCTCAATCGTTAGTTGATTGACCTTATCGATCGAATAACGATTAATTGATCAGCGGCGATTTTTCCCAATGAAAAATGTGTAAGGAACACATTATTTACACATATATAGGTCTTTAATTTCGTCAAATAGCTTCAGGTTCAGCTGTGACATGTTTTTTGTTGTTGTTGTTTTTTTGCTCAGCACATATCCTGACGCCCAAACTTCACCCGGACCACCGACTGACAACTTTTCAGTTCGGCATTGCCGTCATCACAGGCGGAAAGTAAGAGGAGGACACTAACGAGGCTGCGTCTTCAACCGGGAGAGGCCGAGCGTCTTCTTGTTGTCAAGGGCCTGACCCACATTCAGGTTTGTGCCGTGCACAAGCCCGCGCACAGTGCATGAAAAACACCGGGAGCCATGCTGGCAACCGTAACTGGGACGCACTACAGCGGGCCCCGGAGGGCCCCTCGGTTCAGGATGCTCGCAACACGCTGGACTATGCCCAATTAAACACACACACACACACACACACACACACACACACACACACACACACACACACACACACACACACACACACACACACACACACGGGCGCACCAAAGGACCATCGCATTACCAAGTTGGAGCCAAGCTGCAAATGAAAAAACAGGCCATTTGGAATTGAGACTCGTCAAGTTGATAAAAGCAATCACAACAGTTTTGACTTAATTGTTTATGGTGGCGGGTTTTTGTTGGGATTTAAAAATGCCTGCGAGGACACCCTCTCTTTGACTTGATTGAACACCGCAATGCTCGAAAGCAGAAGGTTCGGAAGATGCTTCAGAAGGAGCAAAGGAAAGCTCAGCTCTTCTGACTTTCCTGACTGAAGTGGATTACATGCAGAGGTAGCAACATCGTTTACATTCTGTATTTAAGTAAAAGTACAGATACTTGTTTAAAATAAAAGATTCTGAAATGCAATTAAGTAAAATGTGAGTTTTTTCCCCTGCCATTTATTTGGTGATAGTTTTGGAAAATGAAAACGTTCTGACAGAATAATTTGGACTGAACTGACCAGAGGTCTTGCATGAGCATTGCTACTATATTTTAGTACTATACAATACTATATTCAGTACTATATTTTTTTACTTACTTATATTTTTTAAATATTTTTTTCTTTTTATAACTGCAGCACAATCAAACAGTAATTAGTGACCAGTGAACTATTGGATTAGGGAATATTTACAATGAAATTATTGAATATTTACACTTTTAATTATATTGAATTATTTTTCTCTGTACCGACAACAAGAAGTACGATCTTTTTTGTTATTTATCTCCACAACGTCATAGTTCAAATAGCTCCACTTCAAACAACTACAAAAATAAAATGTGATTTACTTTTAACAGAAATTTTATCTTTAAAAGATAAAAGTGACAAGCATGTTTTCTTTTCCAATGAAAGGAGTACAAAGTACAGATAACTGTGTACAAATGTAGGGAGTAAAAGTAAAAAGTCACCAGAGAAGAAATACTCAAGTCAAGTACAGATACAGGAAAAATCTACTGAAGCTCAGTAACAAAATACTTGTGCTTTGTTTCTTCCCACCACTGGACATCCGACTTGCGGAGCTAATTGACTTTTAACCGCCACGGTTGAAAGTTGTGGGCTGACAGAAGGGCAGTTTTGTAAGCGCCTCGACCAGTTTTGAAGAGAGGAGTGGGCGAAACCCTCAAATCCTCCTGACTGGGAGCGCTAGTATTTGGCACCGGCACAGATGAGAAATCAACTCAGCCCCTGTTATTTATCCCTTAAGCACGGCCCGAGGCGAAATTTGTTCATGCCATGCTGGCGGAGAGAATCGGGCACCTTTAATTAGCTCTTAGAGGATAACGCAGGTTAATTACACGTGGGATCCTGTACTTCATTTCTTTTCTTTTTTTCCTTTTCAATTTCACAGCGGCTCCACCGATGAATAAAAAATGAGCGGCCGGGGCAGACAGAAAGAGCGGGCAGATCTTTAGAGAGGCCGTCCCAGACCCTGGCTCATGGAAAATGTCATGGTCTATTGTTTTAGTATTCCCTGTTTTACTTTGATAGTCTGGTTCCCCCCTTGTGTTTTCTTTATTTTTTACTTCCTGTTCCCGTTTTCTGTACCTTTCTGTTGGACCGTGAATTTCACCTGTGTGGTTGTCGCTTCTACCCACTGATTGTTCTCAACTGTGGTTCCTTGTCCCTTTGTATAAATTGTCCTTATCTCTCTTTGTCGTCTCTTCCTGGTTATCTTATGTTGTATCTATGTCAAGTTCAGGTCCAGGTCCTGGTCTGTTCCTCTCGTTCTTGTTTCTTTTTGTCAGTGCCGGTCTATCGTTTTGGATTTGATTACTTGGTAGTACTGAGTACTTAATATTTTAATATGTTTCCTACACCTGGAGTTTGTCTGCAGTGGGGTGTTGGAGGCAGGACCCAAGTGCAGACAAACTGGAAAATGGATCTGCAGCATGTCAAGGTAGGACAAACAGAACCCATTTCTGAACAAAAAAGAAAGACCCAACCCTGGGAAACGTTTCACTTTGCACCTAAAACTTTACTGAACCGCTAACTGAACTAAATCCTCCAATCACCATTCAGCGTGACTCTACCTGACGAGTCGCACCATGTGTGACAAGCACCGGTACAAACTCGTGCTTGTTGGACTCACCGTCTCCAAACAGCTGCAGGATGGCCAGGTCCACGTGCCTCTTCCACAGCGACTCCTTCTGGATGGCGATGCCGTAGCCGGTGGTGGCGAAGATGTAGCCGCTGCCGATGGTCACCAGCTTGCAGCCCTCGTCCCGGCCCGCCATGTAGTTGAGCACGGCCGCGTCGTAGATGAAGGCGTCCAGTTTGCTGACGGGGGAGCGCCGGGAGACAAAGGATGGGCGGGGGGGCAGATAGGTTTGTAATTAATTAGCGGGTGGGGGAGTCGGACGTCGCAGCTACAACTTCCAATTAACCTGCTAAATAGCGGCTAAGCTGCTGATAAGTCTAATGGACTTCCACTTGGTTTGCCAAAGCCCGGCGCTGGCACGCAGGCTGGCGAGGAGCGGGGGGGCGGGGAGCTCACTCAAAAGAAAACCGAGGGAAAAGGAGGAGGGAAAGTTGTTTTTTCAGATTATTTGAGGTTTTCAGCAATTCTATCCTCAAACGGTGTCGAAGAAGAAGGAGAACAAGGGGAATTTTTTATCCGGTTCCCCTGAATAACGCGGACTCAGCGCTGGACTGATACCAAACAGCAGCGAAAACAGCATAAAAGACGCTAAAGACGGGGCTCCCCAAAGTGCATTTGTTAAGCCCGCCCACTGGTGTTGACTTGTGCGAAGCATTTACTTAAAATGTCAATGGTGAACGTGCCAAACAATCCACTTACAGCACCTTTTGTGTCATAAGTGGATTTCAATTAGGGAAATGATCAAAACCCTCTTCCACTTACCAGATTACCCTCTGAAGTAAAAGTCAAAGCTAATCCTTCTTTCCCTCGGTCATGTCAGAAGGCCTGAACTGTTAATCTACGAGTGTTAATCTTGTCGTTGGGAGGATGGACAGGATCAGGAATGAGGTGGTTAGAGGAGACAGAGAATGTTATATGTCTTGGAGATGAAGTCAGGAAGGCCGGACTGAGATGGTTTGGTCATGAGGAGAAAGACGGTGAGCATTGTGGGTGGTTGATAGTGGCAGGCAGGCGGCATGGAGGAGATTTATGGATGTGGTGAAAGACGACGTGAAGTTAGTTGGTGTGAGAGACAGATGCAGATTAAAGGGTCAGGTGGAGCCAGCTGATTGGCTGTGGCCACCCTTGACGGGATCAACCCAGAGGTGAAGGAGAAGAAGGTGCGTAAGTGTAAATTGTCCAAATTGAACTAAATCGAACCAACAAAGGTTTATAGACCCTTGTTAGGTCAGTTGTTTATTACTGCACTGGCATATGGAGACAGAGAAGGTCATATTTTTTCATTAGGTAGGGATGCTGTAGGTGAGTCCAGAGGTTGTCAGGACAGAAGAGGCAGAAAGGTGAATGTCTGGTCGCTGTCAATGAGGTCAGGAAAAAAAAGGCAGCAAAATACAAACTGCAGTGATCATCAATATCTTTAAGAAACAGTTTTTGTTCTCTTGTCAACCATGTTCTTCATCTTGCAAAAAAACACAACAGCTATTCTAAATTCAGACCAAACCTATAAACAATTTGCAACTTTCTTACCCAGCCTTGAGGCTCTGCAGGGCCTCGTTGACATTTCGCTGGTGAAACTTAGTCATGTAGGAGTGCATCTCCGGGTAGTTGTTCCTGATGTTTCTCTCGGTGCTCCCATTGGGGACAGTGCCGAAACGAAACGGAGGAGAGAAGTCGTTGGGGCTCTGGAACTGAGCGTGGAGAAGAGAGGATTGGTGAGCTAAAGCTGGGCGCCAAACGACGGCAACCCCAGGGACGGGAAATCTCCCCGCGAGCGTACCTTTTTGTCGGACAGGCCGGTCACCTGGTCCACGTACTCCTCCTGGATCATGAAGGCGGCCAGGTTGGCAGTGTAGGAGGCCAGGAAGATGACAGCGAAGAAGGCCCACACCGACACCATGATCTTACTGGTGGTGCCCTTGGGGTTCTGCACCGGCACGGAGTTGTTGAAGACCAGACCCCACAGCAGCCAGATGGCCTTGCCGATGGTGAAGGACGGGCCGTGAGGCTCTGGGTGACAAACGGCCGCAAAGCAGAACGGTTAGGGACGGAGCAGCGTTCGGCCGGGTCAGCGCTCAGCAATGGGCGACTGGACCTCTTCACCTGAGACCTGAATGCAAGACCTACACAGGCACCTAGGACACGCAGTTTAGCAGTTGGACAGATTCCGTGAAAAATCAATTAGCAGCTGTGTCATAAATGAGAATAAATATTATTTACTTTATTTCAATGTTTATTCAACAGGGACGATACATCCACCATTGCCACAGAAAAGGGAAAATTTGATGTATACAAGACATCTAGCTTTAGCTAATTTGCAGTCTTTGTCCCTGGTCAGGCTTTTTAAACTACAATGAGATGTACTGAAAAAACAGTTAATACAAATGCAGTGAATGATACAACAAAAAAAAAAAAAAAACACACATAATTGCAGTTATAAATTACAAAAATAAACCATTTGAATTTAGATGCTGTTATGTTGACAATGAATTAGGAAATTAATGTTCATATTTCTGCTGCTGATTGAGCCAATGTTTGACTTTCACAGTAAACAGTAAATTTCCGATGGTAGGGAATTCCATAGGAGTGGACTTTGCACTGCATCTCGGAATTTGACAGTTCAGCTTCAGAGTTGTCTATCTTTTTAAACACGTGACATCACTCATATTAGAATTCTTAATTTGATCAGATGAATTGTAGTTGAGTCAAATCATATTTTTTCTTCTTTCGTAATTTACAGTTCTTTTCCATGATTCCAGAACTTTGTTTAAAAAAAAAAACTGATTTCAACTGAATAGTGGAAGAAAAAAAAATCACCAATGGATTTATTGAGGATAAAAACAGTGTTTAGTTAAATGCCAGTTTTGTTGGAGCGAAACATAAATGTAAATGACCCTTTTGCGAAAGCACAATAGTGGCCGTTCAATTCATTCAGTACTTTTTGGTTCATTTCAGTCCTAAACTCTGTGATTGAGCAGTTGGTTCATAATGTCTGTGTGGGTATGTGTGACTGTGAGCGAGTGTGAGAGTTTGTGTGCGTGCGTGTGAGCGTTGCACGCGCACAAGCATTGTGTTGTAAGAGGATTTTGTTCATGGACACACACTGGTATTATGTAGCCAATTCTTTTCTCGTTTTTCTCTTTTTTTTTACCTGAAGTTTTGCAGGAAAGCAGTTAAAGTATTTACAAATGGAGCATTTACAAATGTGCAGCCGTTGAGCCATCGAAGCGCTTGCTGCGGCCGGTCCTTCGAGGCCAAACTTCGATCTGCACTCTTTGTGATACCAATCTTCCACAGCGCTACCGGCGGATAAAACAAGGAGACGCACAGAAAAGAAAAGCGCTTTGGGGAGCAACACATCTGCTCCAGAACATGAGGGATAAGAGGAACGGGAAAAAAAATGTCTATATATATCCACATCAGAGACAGAGTTGTGGGAAGACATTGATTTTTTTGTTTCTTCTTATCTCTTTTTTTGGGGTCGGAAAGATCTAACATGGTACTAACCCCTCGCTGTCAGAGCTGACACGTGATCCAGAGAAATATGGTAATGAATGCGAAAAGACTCGTCCAGCGTGCAGAGAGCAGCACTGGAGCAGCGTATTGAAGCCTGTGTATGGCATACCTGCAAATACCCTCTCTACTCTTCCTCTTCGGAAGACTAGAGGAGGAGGACGAGGACGAGGAGGAGGAGGGGTGAATGAAGTCACTGGGTCAGCAATGAAATGGTGCTATGGTTACTTCTCGCTAGTGTTTCGTGCTTTTGTCCATTCCTAAGGTTGGTGGACACACAAACTCAAAAAACGCAAAATCTTCTTTAATAATAATTTAAAAAAAAACGGTTAATCTTTCAAGGCTAAGAAAAAGCTTATTTTACCCCTTAACAATGACAAAATAAAATGTATCAAAGTGGGTGCCAGGATGTGTTCAAACATGAGTGAGAATTGAGTTTGAAAAGGTTAGAATTGTTTACGAGGTAAAATTATTGACCAGGTTTACAAGTGTAAAGGGGAGGAAGAATATATGAAAGGCAGAAAGGAGAGACGGTCCACAAAAGAAAACAGTTCTGCTCTTGGAGCAGAACAGTGAAAAACGGTGACCCAAGGAAAGAGTCAATGGATTACGCGACACAATTTCTTATTGTAGCACAGTCGTTGACTGGGGGAACTAAAATTTGAACAACAGATGTAAGAATATGTGATACAACCCAAGAGTGGGAGCACTTAGTTGAGTCCAATTTGCATAAAGCGTCGAAATTCATGAGTGAAAAGTTTGAAGGTAAGATTCCATCCCACTCGCAGCGATCGTTAAATGCGAGATGGAGGAAAGGAAACAGCCTTTGCAAAAAAAAAAAAAAAAAAAACTTCAGTGAAGGTCACATGTAAAGAAAGGGAGGAGACGCTGTGCGGTGCCGCTGACTCGAGGAGGGCTCAGCTTGCCAAGTTAATAGGCGAAAATGAATGAGATATGCCAGTTAATGGAGGATGGAGAGAAGACTTACGTAAGAGTAATTAAAAGCAAATTGATGATAAAATTCTATCCACGACTTGGAGACTTTTGCGAGTGGTGTACCGGAGTTGAAAGGACATTGGACAAAAATGCGTGAACCCGGTGAGGAAATGAGACGAAGACAGAGTGGGGTGGCTCGAGCCAAATCCCATCCAGTCCAAGGAATTTGTGGAGCACGCCGGGGGATTGGTTTGACAAGCTAAATCAGCACATGATGAATGCGGCGAAATGTGATAAAGAGGCAGAGCCGTCAGAGAGCATGTCCAATCCATCTGGGTATGCGGCCACCTCATCTTCGATGCACGGTTACAAGGCACCTGCCATATGTTCCCCTGGCTCATTAGCATACCCATGTTTGTCTGCCTTTCAGCAGGCATCGGTTCAACAATTGCTGGCCACCGGAGCATCAACGCTCAGGTGAAGACCATGAACGGGCAATCCAGGATTGAGAGAGTCACGTGAAGGGCAACGGTCGACTCACCCTAGAATGGGTTCTAACGTGGTCATTTCAAGCCAACCAAGACATTGGTAGAATAGGGTAGTAGACCTCCACATACAAAAACCGGGACACAGCCGGGAATGCACTTGGTTTCTGTTGAAGTGCACTTTAACCAAATCTTTAGGAATGTGTTTCTATCCAGTACTAAAAAATTCCCCAAATCCCAAATTAACTTCTTAAGTTGTGCAGAAGTTAATACAGTTAACATCATGTTCTCCCACTGGCACGGTCCAGTAGTGGCTCTGCAGCCTGATGGTGTGATACAGCATCTTGTGGTGATGCTGGCAGCTTCACATGTACAACTGATCCGAGTTCATTAAATTTCCCTGTCGGTATCAGGTCGTCACCGTCCCGACCGCAGCGGGGAAAACGCAGACACACCACGTCACTTTCTTTATGAATCCGTCTCTCGTCCTCTTTCATTTATGTGCGTGTGGGAGGTGCGATGCCTCATTTAAATTGTGCAACGGTCGTGGGAGCTGGTGTTGCGTGTTGAAAAGGAAAAGTTTAGTCTGCATCGCATGTTTTTTTGTGCTGCACAGTAAAAAGTCAGTCTGCTGTCATCTAATGACCGTATGTTCTAATTGAGAGATGGACAATTTCACTGCATTATGTATTTATATTGAAATCTGACTTTGCATTGAGTCCATGTAGCATTTTGATTAGCCTCACATTCATATACACTGTTCTGTCCGGGTCAAAACTTGATGTTTCAGCAAGATAATGTCTCTTTCTATAACACTCACATACAATTTAAGTTATTTTTTTGTTGTTAACAATAAACAAACAATCAAGTATTTTAGAATATTTGAGATTGTGTTCTTCTTCTACTTCTGTCACATGACAAAGAAGGCTGAAGTACTAGTGAAGAAGCTACGCAGTATCTAACTGTAACCACTGCATAAATGTTGTTAAGGCAAAATGCATTCAAGTAACAATAAGGGTGTTAATCCAGCTGCTACATCTGCTTTGGTGTGAGTGTGAAGTGATTATCACTTAAGGACAGAATAATTAAAACATTTCTTTTAGGTATTGTTGATTTTTTTTTTGAAAACAAGTGCATCACGAACCAACTTCCGGTAGTTGCATAAGCTCAGCGTGTCCGACGGGTAAGAAAAACAGTTCAAACTTGCTACCTGCGAGTGCTTCGCCGTCACAGATGATGAGACATTCTCTCTACGGCGCATCCAGTGCTGAAAAGTCTGACGCTGCCGACAAAGTACGAGATCACTTGAAGCGCATCATGCAAATGCGGAATTTTGTTGTTTTTTTCCCCCGCCACGATATTCAGCCTAACTGCGCTCTCCCATCTGCCGCGCTCGGAGGGAAAAAAAAGAAAAAAAGAGAAAGAGAGAAGCCTGTACATCGCCTTATATCCATATTCACTGACCGCGGTGCATTTTTTACCCCCTCAGAGGCTTCAGACCTTCATCTACTCATGCTTTTTTTTTTTCCCTCACGTGTGCCGGAGCTGAGTTTGACTCACCTTTGCCGTCGGCCAGACAGCGGTTGTAGCCCACGGGGCTGAAGTACTCGAATATAAACACGGCTATTGCTGACACCAGCAGCAGCATCACGAACATCATCACCCACACATCGGCACTGAAGGGCTCTGGAGAAGAGACACAGAGGGGGAGGAGAGAGGATGGAGGACCGGGGGCGTGGGGGGTGTAAGGGGCGGGGAAGGGGGAGAGAAGCGACAGCATAAAGGAAAAGGGTTGCGAGGAAGTTAAGGGTCGGGAAGACACGAGGGACATCAGAGGAGGTGGGGGGGGGATAAAGCCGGAGAGGGCAGCGGAGAAATGCAAATGCGGAGCGGGCAGATTGAGAGGAGGAATAGTCAGGGAAATGGAGTAGGTGTGGAAAATGTAAGAGGGCAAAGAGGCAGGGACGGGAAAAGAGAAGGCAGAATAAATAGTCGGTTAGCCACATTAGCATGCGCCGCGAGCCTGCCTCCTCCAACGCGCTTTAAAAGTTTGCCTCGAATAACCAGGCGCGCAAGCCACGAGACGTTTTGAGCTGGGGGTGGGGTGGGGGGGGGGGGGGGGGGTGGCGTGTGAATAATCTGTCTGATACTGAAATCAGATGCTAAAAGCAGCCAATCCAACTGTAACGCGACTAACGCTAACATTTAACGTTGAGTAAATCGAGCACAATGAGCACATAAAGATAATACGGCGAATAATCGTTACATAAGTCATGAATCAATATGAATGGGAATAAGACCCGCAAGGCGCCGCTCACCTAAGAAGGCTGAAGGGGAAACGGTGCCGTTGCTGCGGGACACCATGACGCTGATGCCGGTCTCGATGAACGGGACGGAGAAGTCGATGACCTCCGACCTCTCCTCATTGATGGTCAAGGAGCCCACGGCCATGTGGGCGTTTTTCAACACCACCTGCCGCAGAAGTTGAGAGAGAGAGAGAGAGAGAGAGAGAGAGAGAGGCGAGGATGAGGTTCATCCGTCACGAAACCGCCGATTTCTGTGAAGATTTGATTTTAGACGCTGGGGAAATCTTGTGTGTGCTTTGGAAACAACAAAAAAGTTAATGAAAAAAAAAAATCCAAAAAATGGATTCAGTCAAAGTAGTTAAGAATAGATTGAGTCCTAATATAGCACATCACAGCCTGCAATTTATTTGGACGTTTGTTTGCTGGAAGTCGTTCCAAATATAGACGGATCTTGTTGATAAGCTCAAACATCAAACCTTAGCTAGCGACTTTTTTCCCCCCCAACTACTTAATCAACCAGCAGTTCCACCATCACCCCTGGTCAGTGTTTCACTCGGACACTTTACAAGGCAGCTTTGATTGCTGTGATCTTTAAAGGAGTCAGCGCACCTTCAGCACAGCGGCTAGCAGCGGGTGGGAATAGCGTTGTGCGGAGGGCAGGACTCCTCCAATAAGGAAGGGCGGTGTAGTGGCAAATGCCATTGAAGAAATGACTGATTAACACGGGTTGAGGAAGTTCAATCAAATTATACGGCAAGTGTCTCACACTGCGTACAGGCTGTTTCCCGGTGGGCCAAGTCAAATATGTTTTCAGCATGTTTTACTTGGCGTGTCAGGTCAGTATAAACTCTCACTGGGCCGGATACCGAACCTCGAGTTTCTCTCCTAGATTCTCTGAAACGCGTGCGGCGCCCTACATCCTGTGGCACCCAAAAGCTTTTTTAAGATCGGCCCGGTGTGCCTCGGGAGTTTCTTCGGAACCACGGAGACGTACTGAAACACACGTCCACACACTCTCTGAGCCCTTTGGAATACTTCTGGTTCAATTCTAAATTCAAACTATTAAGACGTTTATGCCTGCCGTTTATCTGCCGTTGCTGCAGGAGGAAAAAATGCCAGCTGAGAAAACGTTGCACACTGAAGACTTGAAGCAAGAAGGCGGTCAGTCGTGAAAACTGTCGACAAATTCTGGAAGTTTTCACCTTGGACTGACGATAAGGTTTGGTTTATTTTGGTGCAGAACTGTGAGTGTGTCTGAATTTGCCCTTCTGGTCTTGCGAGAACTTAAATGTAACTTTTTCATTATTATCATTTCTTAAAAGGACAAACACAAACTTTATCCTAAATTCCAGCATGTCTAAACCTATAATCTATGTGCAGTAGTGTGTGTGTGTGTGTGTGTGTGTGTGTGTGTGTATGTGTGTGTTCATCTATATGACATATTCAGACTAGGGGTTAGCACGAACATTTTAATCATATTTTCAAATATCTCATTTATTTTCTCTCTCAGTTTTTTCATTGTCTTGCTTCCATGATTTTCATTTCTATACTACTACACTACTGAATGTACTGTAAAGATTTTACATTACATCACAAACAAAAAAAGACTGCGTTTAGCGCTGGGCTGAGGTGTGGGTTTGGGTTGGGGCTCCACGAAAAGAATGGAAAATGAACAGAAGTCAGTGCCAAGTTCTCACAAAGACGGAGAGAAAGAGAAAGCGCGCGCGTGTGTGTGTGTGTGCGTGCGTGCGTGCGTGCGTGGGTGAATGAATTTTAGGAGTCATTAAAGATGAAAGACGCCAGTCAATTTAACGCTTATTGTCTCCTTTGTTTGCCGCTGTTATTTTAAAGGATGAATGAGTAAGTGCGGCGGGCGGCAACGATCAAATGCATCAAAAGTGAGCATTAACTTTAAGTGACAAGCCTCATAAACACCGAACTTAAAAAAAAAAAAAAAAAAAAAAAAAAGCGGAACACCCTCCGCTAACACTGCGGCGTTCATGAAGAATTCATCGCAGGGAGAGAGAGAGAGAGAGAGAGAGAAAGAGCGAGAGAGCCGTTTTCCGGCAGTTTGCTCCAAGTTAAATGCCGTCACAGCTGCTCCCGCCTCCTCCATTAAGAGCCCGGCAACATCCAGACGTTTGTTCCCTCCGGTGAGTTTTGCTAAGAAAAAAAAAATCTGAAAAAAAAAAAAAATCGCTAAACGCAAGGAACAAAATCTGACACAATAGCGGCAGATGGGCCAGGTTAAAGGAGGAGGAGGGAGGGAGGTGAAAACCTGGGAAGGCCAAACAATGAGAAACTGGAGACAGTGGCAAGCAGCTGGTGCAGGTAGTGGGGGGGGGGGTCTCTGAAAAAACAGTCGGCCGGACGCTCGTGACGCTCGCCAGGGGAGACAAAAGGGGGGAGGAAATGGGAGAGAGAGAAAGAGAGAGAGAGAAGGGAGTGAGGAAAGTGGGTTAGCTCGCTGGGTTAAGGCTGCTGGAAATAGCCACTCCGACGCCTCCTCTCCCCTCTGCCCCTCCCCAACCCTCCCTCTCTCTCTCAGCACCTCGGCACAGGTAAAAAAAAGAAAAAAAGAAGAACATTAACAACAATTTAAAGGCCCACAGGGCAGGGGAGGAGTTTGGGGGGAGGCAAAGTGGGACGGGACCGTCTGGCCGCGCTAATCAGACCGTCTTGCGAGTGTGAGTCAAGGTAAGAGTGTTGCGGCTGCCTCCAAATGAGTCACAGAGGAAGAGGAGGGAGGGACGAGACGAGACGAGACGAAGGGACGAAGAGCCTTTTTGTTCTCCGACCCGTCGTTACGTGACGCTCACGCACCTGCTCTGCGCTTTGGCCCAGTTTCACGCGACGGCGGTTCCAAGGGTGAAGCACAAGAGAGACGCGAAAAGGTTTTGTTGCGTTTCGCCCCTCGCGTTCACGCGGCAGCAGCGCTTCAGGGAGCTGAGAGAGATTGTTTGTTTCGGAGTGGAGCTGCCTTCCAACCCAACAGCCTGTCGCATTGCAAACTGGAAGGGATGAGATTTTTTTCGCCCCCACTTTCAGGCGTGTGTGGAGTTCTTTCTGTGTCAACATGGTTTCGGATTTGTCCTGGCAAGTCCAAAAATATAAACAGGAGGCTAATTTGGAGCTCTGGATTGGCCGTGGCCCGCCTTCGTCCCAAAGACAGCTAGGATAGGCTCCACCACTCAGGCTTAGAAAATGTGTTGATGGATGGAAACCAGACAGTGACATTGCGATATACGGGGGAAAATGCTTTTTTTGGGCTCATTGATTTTTCTTTCCTGCAGTACTTCGAGTGGCCACTGGGGAAAATCACAGCGCCGCCATATTGCCAGTCCGGTATCCAGCTCTTATAATAGATCCATGGTCAAAATACGGCCAAGTAAACCAAGCCTGACTGCTGAAATGACAGCGACGGCCCAGAATGCATTGCAGCATGGGTGGCCAAACTTTTTTTGCAACGGGCCACATGACAGACCTGCATTGTGTCGGCGGGCCGGGGTGCTGGTTGGAAATTGCGCTAACGTCCAGGCTGTTTGTCGTTGACGGGGGGAGCGGAAGCACGCTATCGCTGTCGCGCTACGCTAACGTGTCTGCAAAGTTACGTGCCGCCAAAGTTTCGTTGGGGGGGCCGTAGTTTGGCCATCCCTGCTCTACGCAATCCCTTGTGGCCCGGCATGCTTACTACAGTGTTTCCTGTGTTAAAACTCCATCCGCTCCGTGGTTGGGGTAAATGTAACCAGGCAAAGGAAATACTTTTGTGTTTTCGAGTGAGTCGTCGTCGTCTGATCGGAGCCTCGACCAACCTGCAGTTTCTCCCAACGCGTCCGAGTCGACGAGTCCGACTGTGACTCCACTGTTAGGTGAAATTCCGGCGGAGACGGAGAACTTCCCGTTTTGTACGAGTTTCGCCTCCGTTTGTAAATGCATGCGCGCGTTTACAGCCTGCGCAACGTTGGAGCATCTTTCTCTCCTGGGAAGAGCGAGCTAGCGAGCGAGCGAGCGAGTTCATCCAGCAGTGTACTCACTTCCTCTCTCTCTCTCTCTTTCTCTCCCTTCGTCCGCTCCCTCCATCTTCCTCCTACGACTTGTTCTTCGCGTGTTATGAAAGTGACCCGTGTGGGTGTTATTGAGAATGAGCGAGCGAGGAAGCTGCGTTCGCGTGCGCGTGTGTGAGTGTGTGTGTGTGTGTGTGTGAGAAAATGCTTTTATGGGACCCTGCCAGCGAAGCCAAACTCATGTAATCAAGTGTATTGCCTCTAATATTTTAGATTAGGAGCATCAGGGGCAGCACAATTCAATGCGGCCTATGAAATTTGACACCAAGTGGCCGGATCGACTCGGGGACAAAAATTGCAAGCCGGCTTCCAGGCGCTGATAGATTTTTGCCTTTTTATCCGTTTGATCTCTTGTCTCTCCGGGGGCCGTGACAAATTGTGTTAAGGCACTCAGTGATCCCGTTGAGTGGCCAGGAGTGTGCACGGACACGTCCCGGACCCGTGCCACGGCGCGGGCCTCTATTACTTGTGGACGCGGCTCCATTAAGTGGCCGCGATATAGTAGAGATCTGGCCGCCCTCCAGCGCCGGGACGTGAGTCGAGTTTTCTCCAAGAACGCGGCACATTTGGACGAAGGCAGGGTTTCCGAGTTTCCTTTTCTTCACCTAGAAAACAGACCGCCAGGGTGCGTGCGTGGGTGTGCGTGTTTGAGTGTGTGTGTGTGCGCGCGCATACATCTCATTTCCAGAGGTGGGAAGTAACAGAGTACAAATACTACAGTGCATAAGTGGATTTTTTCATTTATCTGTACTTACTTAAGTATTTATCTTTCTGACGACTTTTAACCTATACTTCCTGCATTTGTGCACACATATCTGAACTGTCTACTTCTTACATTGGAAAATCATGCTGGTTACTTTTGAGTTTCAAAGTGTTTCAAAGATACAAATTCTGTTAAGTCATTCGCTTATTTATCATTATAGTTGAAGTGGAGCCACTTGAACGAAACTGTTGTGTAGTACAATATCCAATTAAACTAAACATCTATACATCCAATTGTCAACAGCCAATAATGGCTCATTGGTCAAAACTATCACTGATTACAGTTTGGTTGTCAGCAAATGTATTGTTTCATTAATGGCAAAAACCTTTTTGCTGAAGTACTTCCTCGCTTCCACTTAAGTAAAGGAGTTGAATCAGTACTTTTACCTTTGCACAAGTATCCATACTTCTACTCAAGTACAGGCCGTGAATACTTTCGCCACCACTGCTCATTTCTCTGTGTGCGATTGTGGGTCAGCGAGAGAGGGGACGAAGATGAATCACCCCCCCTCCCCTCTCCTAATGACCACTCGCTGGCGGACGCCAGACGGAAATGGCACATTACGGCACTTTTAGTCGGAGCGATGGAGTTTATTACAGGTGACCACAATTACGGCAGCGCGACCACTAAATACAAGAAAGGGGCCGACCAGCGGGATGGGGTCAGTTAAATGTAAATTGAAAAAAGAGAAAGTTTTTTTTTTTTTTTTAAGAGAAACTTCTGAAGGTTGTTCAAACTTGGCCGTCCGCAGCAGGAAGGCGAAAAATCACCAACTTGTGACCTTTAGTGGCCGCGATCGATCCGTCCGCCTTTCTGGCTTCATTATCAAAATAGCGAACGCCTGACGCGCAGCTCATTCCTCCCCGGGTTGAAGTATGAGGAGCGACAAGCGACCTTACCCTGGGGCCAATGTCGATCAGGAACTGTTTAGAGCCGAGAGTGAATTCTTGCAGCTGACTGAGCCGAGCCGAGCCAAGCAGAGCCGAGCCGAGCCGTGCCGGGCTGAGGCCGCCCTTGGGTGAGATGCTTTAGAGTTCATCTGACATTAAGTGCCAGGTCTGTTGGGCGGAGGGCTGACCCGGAAAGGAAAGCTCATAATTCAAGGTAGGAAAACACACTTGGCAGAGGAGGAAATGAGGCGTTCAGGTGGGCGCCCGTGGGTGTTAAATACAGTAGCGGGGGTGGAGGGGCTGAACGCAGGGGACTTGAACTCAGTCTCGCCAGATTAAGTGCTAAAAACAACAAGATTCATAGCATTACAACATTCCAAGGGAATGCGCTAGTCTCGTCAAATTCAGATGAATTTGATCTCCTGAAGGTGGCACTAAAGAGAGCAAACCCATATGAAATGATAAGCCTCTGACACTGTTTAAACCAGTGAATTACATGCAATAGAAAACTGCAAAAATATGGATTTTATTCTTATTCTAATCATGTCTGTACATGCTGCACGTACAAAGTCCTAAATAAGTTTCTCCTCGGAGACAAAAATTCAACCTAACTAAACCAGAGCACCAGGTAGGGCGCACTGACACTGACACCCCTAGGGTTCAGATGTACTGATCTTGCAATTGGCGAAGGTGTCAAGTAGCTCAGATAGGGGTTTGTAGCTTTGTCCAGCGACATTGAGTCTGGAGCGAATCCAGATATGGTTGGGGAGGTGTTCAGCAAATGACATCTGTATCCGCTCATTGTTTATTCATCTCATGCTCATGTTTATTCCGTGGTATGAAAGACTTGTACTCATGATGTTCGGTGAACAACTGCGTCGGACACCCGCTCGTCTCCGATACCCTTGTTCCTCTCGCGAGATCAAACACTTGCTTCTCATCAGCCAGACTTCAGAGCCATCCTTTCACTCACACCGCAGAGAAGCGAAACGCTCCACGACCACTATCTAATGTTGAGATCGAGTGTATTTTCTTTCTTCCAAAAACCCCTACATTGTGTCTCAAGAATCTGAAACTTGAGTTTTAGACAACTAACATTTGAATGTGAATGAACTGCACTCAAATCAGGCATGCAGTTGGATTATGAAGGTTAAAGGGGGCAAGAAGTTTTTTAGGAAGGTTTGTGCACGAACGTCTCTCGCGTCACCATTCAAAGAAGCAGGAAATGTCAAAAAAACAACAACAAAAAAACAAAAAGCAAAATACCACAACTACAAAAACAAACGTGTGACATAACCGGAGAGATTTACTCATACGCACACGCGACAAACGAGGCAGGCCGAGAGGCAGGTTTTCAGCGGTGGGAAAAAAGTCGAGACCGCCAGGTTGCGGCCTCGATCTTTTGTTGGAAACGGAAGCAGAGGAGCGGAGAAGAGGAGGGCGCGCTGCGACAAAGAGGCCACCGCCGGTCGCGGCGCGGACAAAAGACCTCGGGAGGCTCCTTCCTCACCTCTCCCACCATGCCGTTCCACGTCCCGTTTATCTTCTTGCCATGCTTGCCGTTGGTGACGAGGTAAAGGTCGTAGGTGAACTTGACCGTCTTGGCGATCTTCTTCAGGATGTCGATGCAGAAACCCTTGCAGCAACGCTTTATGTAAATCCCTGATTCCTTCGTCTGGTTGCTGCACGGGGGAAGGGAGGGGAGGCGGGGGGAGGAGGGGGTGAGACAAGGGGGTTACTTCACAGAATACACGGTTTTGTCTGAAAAAGATGTGATTTTCAGGTTGTTTCCCCCCCCCCCCGCCCGCCCTAAAATCGTGCGTCGCCGATTTGTTTGGTAGCCGTGTGTTCCTGGCTCCGTCACTCTCGCACAGACGAAGTGTGAACTGATTCTACCTCCGGCTCTGTGCAGCTGCCGTAGGAAATTAGCATCACTCGCAAGCAAAATTGAGGCGGTTGCCAGATTCTTTTTTCTTTTTTTTTTTTAATCCCCCTTTCATTTCTGCATTAGGTCATTTTTGCGGTGGGTGGATCCGTGATTTCCCGTGGCGGATGCGTGCCGTCCGCACGTTTTCCACATGACGTGCGTCGTAAAAATTCCCATTTTTTTTCCCAGACGTTTGGCGCACGCTCATTTTAACGCACGGGGTCGGAATGGGGTGTAGTCGGGCTTTCGGGGACTCACAGCGTTTTGATCTGTTTCCGACAGGGCACGGTGTTCCTCATGCACGTCCCGCTCAGTGGGTCCACGTCCTCCACGATGACGAACGGGGCCTCCTCCAGCGTCACGATGGACAGGTGGTCGTCCTCCCTGTTCGCTGCCCCGCCGTACAGTTCGTAGCGAGGCCACACGTGATACTTCATCGACAGGGAGCCGTTTTCCCATTTGCCCACCTGCAGACACAAGCGGAGCACAGTCAGACTCCTTGGAAAAAAACGTCACATATGGAATGGAATCTTGTGAGTGAAATGTGAGCTAGTTAAAGAGAGTACTAGGTGCTTTTCTGTGGGCCTCGCTTTCATTATGCGCTTCAAAGCAAAAGCAAAGCGAGCTGTTCATGCCAACAATTTAGTTGGATTTTCAGCCCCAAAATGATGGTTTAAAGGTCCAGTGTGTAAAATCTGGCCTCATTTATGAATCCTGTATTGGTAAAAGCTTAATTTACTGCTCATAAATACATTAATTAAAGTGTATACTTGCAGAACAATAAAAGTAATTTGGTTTTACTTCCAACACACACACACACACACACACACAAACACGCATAAACATATATATATTTAGGGGTGAGCACTCGTGTCCTCAAATAAACCAACAAAGAAGAAATTGGACGAGGTATCCAGGTTTTTGTGCGCATGCCACCATAGTTCACTGGCGAACTCGGGAGAGGGAGGGTGAGCGAAAGTCAAGGAAGCACTGCAATCTAAAATGTAACCACTGGATGTCACCATTTCTCCTCAAAATCTCCAAATATTACGCACTTAACTTTTGCCACCACGCGGACCCATTAGCCATTCTCAGCCTGTGGTTGCCTCGTGCTATCAGCATATGGTCGTGCCGACCCTTATTCAGTTCACACAGTCACACGCTGAGACGCAAAAGGCCACTGTAATAATGACTTGTTGGGGAAAAAAAAACAGAACAATTGCAAAACGTAAGTGTGTCATCGTGGAGGGCTGAAAGAGGCGTGGCCCAGTGGACACGTGACCCTGATGGCGAAGCGAGGACGAGGAGCATATGGTTGGACAGAAGGTATGTTACGTACAAGGCACAATGAAGCCTTGCGCCGAAGATAAAAGCTCTACTTCTTTCAGCTTCGGTCGCCGTGACCACAGATCACAGCAATATGTCGTATTTTCGATGCCATTTCTGGACCCGGCGCTTCCCTGATCGCTATGAATAAGTCTGGTTGCCTGGTTGCAGCGCTAGTTGTGTTAGCAGAGGCGAAGGGACGATCAAATAATCAGAAATGATTCTGGCACAGTACAATTCCGCTCCGTCTCGTGAGATGTGTTAAAAATGACTCATCCACAACCGTCATTCCATCAGTGCAGTATTGATCTACGCCGCACACCTTGAATGTGTTTTGTCTTTTTGTGCCAGATCGTCTGTATTTAGACGTGGATGTACACGTATCAGGTATTGTGGCACGAAAGCAACACTTCGGACAAACGATAGCAGCAGTTAAGTCACCGCGCAGGGCTTTAGAGACTCAAATCTCCAAAGAGTCAGGACACGTAGCTTAATTAATCACCTCTGAAGTCTTGTCCATCAAAAACAACCTCGGCTCGACGTGTAAAAATTCGGAGCGCCACGCCGAGGGCAGCGCGGGGTCTTATTGCTTGTCAAGCAGCGGCGCGAGCCCGCTGATTAGGGTTTCAAAAGCTCATTTTCTCAGTTTTGTAGGTTTTAATTGGAATGAGACTGTCGCTGAAAGAAAAGAGAGTTGCGGGATGGACGGGGATTGTTTTAAGATGAATAATAGAACGCTTATGTAAAATGCCGCCCGTGGAAGGAAGCGAGAGAAGAGGACCGGGGGACTCGGGGACCCGGAGTGGAGAACGAGAACAAGGTTAACATGAAGGACGGGACTGGAAGGAGGGAAAGAGCAGAATTCAGATGGAGAGGAGAGGAGAGGGGTGGGAGGGATGAGACAAAGAGGGTGGACGCAGAGAGAGATTAAAGAGGTCGAATGACATGATAAGTGTGCGCGCGCGCGCGCGTACAAACAAAGTGGACACGCCGTGGAGGGGAGGAAGCGCAATCGAGCTAAACTCGCAGAAGTAAAAGACTATTAATGGAACATAAGTCAGCTTGGATTCAGACGGAAGGCCGGAGACGGAGCTCATTCAGATGCAAAATGCTTCCGCGCTGCGCCCTAAGTGCCCCGCAGACCGTTTAAGTGCGGAGACGATGTGGGCAAGAGACGGACGTGGTCCATCACTTAAACGGACGGCTGAGAAGGGGAGCGAGTGCGTGAAGTTCGGGGTTCGCGCGACCATTAAATATGTAAACGCTCACGCGCCGGACTCGCAGCGGGGAACGCACCCCCCCCCCTCCGAGGGCCGATCGGAGCGGACAGACTGACGTAGATGCATAAAAATATGACGGTGACTTTGTCGAGGTGAAGAAGGGTCAAGAAAGCAAAGTTGGCTTTTCACTGGAAGGGGGGCAAATGTATCGTTGGGAGGACGGGTGTAGCGGCCCAAACTCATTAGGAACCAAGAAAAGAGGCCGAGTCGGGCTGAGAATTATACATGAGCGAGGGAACGAGGGGGGTGGTTGGGGCGGCAGAGGGGTCGGTGGTGGCTGCAAGGGCGGAGAGGAGCGGAGGGGGGTGGGGGGGACGGTAGCCGAGTGATTCACCTTGTTCTGCGATCAGAGGACGGAATGTAGATTAGAGAGGTGGAAGAAGAAGAAAGGGAGAAAACGGAGAGGAGGGAGAGTCAAAGGAGTCGGACTGCGGAAAACGGCGGGGGGTGGGGGGGTGGGGTGGACGACAGAGGCGATCGTCTGGGGACAGTTGCAGAGACCCTCACTGCCCCGAAGCCCCCCTGACCAACAAAGAACATGAATGTGTAACTCTTTCCGCACCTATGAAATGACATGATAGACTTACAGGTATCATACAAATTACCAGGGACCAACCGATGGAAGACTGCAGGTTGTCGACAACCAACCAATACAAGAGCGGACGACTCCGACACACCCGAGAGTGCCGCCCGCGTCTTTGTGCGTTTTCGCTGCTAATTGCTCCGTTTTCTGACAGGGTCCTCACTGTGGAGGCTGGTGCCGCCGCCGCCGCCGCGCAGCTGCTCAAAGGCACCTCTCATCTTATCAGATCATCTAATCGAGGTTGCACCTATAAAGAGTTGGCTTTAAAACGTTTCAAAAGTGGGGAGGGGGAAAAAAAAACAGAAGAAGAAGAAACAATCGCACGATCAGAGATTCAGATAACGAGTCGGACGGATGAACCAATCAGGCGGAGCACTTTGAGGGCACAGCTGACTCTGTCTGTGGCCTTACAAATGCCACATCTCCAGTGGGGTTTGTAGCAGTCAAACGCACTCACACACGCGCGCACGCACACGCACACGCACTCTCTCTGCTAGTCCTCACTTACCCTGTCCCACTGTCTCTCCTTGTTGAGCAGAATGATGACGAGCTTGGGGTGCATCTGGTATCCGTCCTCGCTGAACGACAGATTACGCCCCTCAAACGTCACATTCATCAGGTACCTGCGGAGCGAAGGAGCCAGAGAGGAAAAGTCACATTTAGGGAGGCGGGGAGAGTGGGTTGGGACGGTCGCATCCTTCCGCCCCCGCCTCCCCGCCGAGGGCGGCTCAGGAGAGTTTCACTTCTGTACAAGTGCCACGTCGCTGCACAGCCTTCCCCCGCTGACAACAGCGTTGCTCTCAGGACTGGAGGAAGGTTGACCGTCAAGTTCACTTCCTACACTTTCCTTCCTTCCGAGCATCGTTTTCATGGCTGACAATTACGGTTCTTTCCGTTGTTAACGAATGCTGGACATTCGTTGTTCAATAATTAACAATGGAAAGAAAATGAGAAAGAGTAATTGCACTATTTTGGTGGATTAAATGGTTTTGTTTTTAATTATGAGAAAACGCACTTAATTATGAGCTCAAGATCACACCCATAAATCACAAAAGGGCGGGCAGGCACGATTCTGTGTCAGCTAGTTTGCCATTAATGTGTGAGCCACAGGGAAATACTGATGTTTCTTTTGTAAAAATACAAAAAAAAACAGGAGCTGGATGGAGTCTGTCAACACTGCTTATGCCTCTGAAGTTACTTTTCTTTGGCTGCATGCCATGTGCAATTTATCAGAATAACAAGAATTAGAGTGTGTTGTTTATTGCTGATGACATGATTGTCAAAGAAAGAACAAAATTCAATGCAGTATTTGGGGATGTTTGAGGATGATTGTAGAAAAACTATTAGAGACAAACTTCTCTGTTCTTTATTTAGTTTCTACATTGGATTGTTGCACTTGAAAAAAAAAATACAAACAAGATCATAACATCAGAGTCACTCAACCAGAAATGACGACAGGTTCCGCAAAAAAAGCGGACAGTTGTCAGTTCTTAAATCTCGCTCATCCATCTCATGGACCTCTGGAGGCTCCACCCGGCCTTCAAACTGCACTTTTTCCACGACCGCATTGCGATCCCTTTAAAACTGCGACAGAACCACGGGGGCCGACATGCCGCACCCCAGAGGAAGACAGAATGGAATAGGGTGCAAGTGTGACAATGGCTGCCATTACCCCTAGAACAGCGCAAAACCTAAATAATAATAAAACAAACGTAAACATAATTCTCGTAATATCTTGCGGGACGAGATTTTACCAGAAATACGGCTTTACGCGCTTCACACCATTTAACACCTGCAAATCGCAATTGTGCTTGGACGAAATTTTAGAAAAATATCTTATAAAATATCTTCTGTTTGACTCCCGACTGGCTGAGTTGTAGCTACCTGGATAACTGGCAGGAACAAACAAACGCAATTGGTCGTGTTATTATTGCTTTGACGGCGGAGTCAACTTCCAAGTTCAGCCCCCCCCCCCATTCCAACGACTCCCTCCAGTGGGAACCTTTTTTTTTTTCCAGACGGATGCACGAAGTGGATTCAAAGAACTTCCATCCATCCGAGGTTACTAAAACCTATTGGATGGCTCCAATTTTACATTGGCAATTTTTCCGACCCATTAAACAAGCGTGATTCTTTTCCACTCGAGTGGAGGGGGGGGGGAGAGAGAGGAGGAGGAGGCTCTGGAAGGAGCGACGCAAGGGAAAAAGGGACAAAAATGGGCTAATGCAGTTTTGCTTCCAATACGTCACAGAAAGTATGATTTAATACACAACAGCACAACAACTGCCTGTCAGATTAGCGCTGCGCGCGCGCGCCGCTCTAGCGCGGCAACCGAGGAGAAACCGAGCGAAGGCAACATTGTTTCTGTCGGGCGAAATCACCTCACCTTCCTTCAACTCTGCGCGCGCGCACGCTGCGTCCTCGCACAGTGATTACCATTCGCGTGGGAGTGTGTGTGTGTGTGTGTGTGTGTGTGTGTGTGTGGGTGCGTGTACACGCGGATAGCGGTGTTTATGTCAGGTAAACTCAAATCGCTCCACTTTCATCCCACACACACACACACACACACACACACACACACACACGCACACACGCACACACACACTCAGAATCTCTTAACCCCTTCACTCCCTCACCCTTCAACTCTCTCTTCCCGTTCTACCTCTGACTGTTTCCATGGAAACACTGCCTCAAAACTGTGCACTGCACATACATGGAGATGAATATGAAAAAAAAATGTGAAAAGATGCACAAGTGTGCGTGCTTGTGTGTGAGCGAGAGAGAGAGAGAGATACAGTGTGTAGCTGGCCCGGTGCCAGCGTGGGGGGTCTGTGAGCAGGAGACTGCGTCATGTATCAGCACCAATAGAATCAGCGAGTCTCGAACCCTCCATTTCCTCTGCAGAGGACAATAAACGGCGACCTCGCCGCGGCACCGGATGACTGTTAACTAAATCACTGCGCTGCGCTCGCAAGTCAAGAGGGATTCATCCGCCTTGGCCAAATATTATTTATTTATTTATGTATTTATTTTTATTTTTCTCGGCCTCACAGGGACAAGCTTGCGACGGAATTTAGATCATGTCCAAACTATATCTATCTATCTATCTATCTATCTATCTATCTATCTGTCTGTTTGTCTGTCTGTCTGTCTATTTATCCGTCTGTCCATCTATCTATCTATCTATCCGTCTGTCCATCTATCTATCCGTCTGTCCATCTATCCGTCTGTCCATCTATCTATCCGTCTGTCCATCTATCTATCTGTCTGTCCATCTATCCGTCTGTCCATCTATCTATCCGTCTGTCCATCTATCTATCTGTCCATCTATCTATCCGTCTGTCCATCTATCCGTCTGTCCATCTATCTATCCGTCTGTCCATCTATCTATCTATCTATCCGTCTGTCTGTCCATCTATCTATCTATCTATCTATTCGTCTGTCCATCTATCTATCTGTCTGTCTATCTATCTATCTGTCTGTCTACCTATCCGTCTGTCCATCTATCTATCCGTCTGTCCATCTATCCGTCTGTCCATCTATCTAGCTGTGTGTCTGTCCATCTATTTATCTATCTGTGAGTCGATATATTTGTCTATCTACCTACCTACCCATCTACCTATCCATTCATCAATCCATCAATCCTAGTGTGCACGATTCACAGCAGACTTTTCCTCGATAATCCAGTAATCACTCTAATGCCAACTTCCTGCTATTTCCTGTATTAACTATTGACGCTTCCTCCAATGAGCCGCCTGCGTCCCGGCCGTCCTCAGCTGAGGCCACGTGTGTCCAGCCGGCCCGGTCGCTCGCTCGCTCGCTTGCTTGCCCCCCCCCCCGCGGAAGCCTTGGCACCGACGCACGGCTCCAGCTCGGGGATCCGCAGCATAAATCACAAAGCCATTTGCAAAATGACTCGACGCCGCGGCCGCCGTTTAATCTTTGCCGAGTGCGCCCGCTGCAACGTGCGACAATGGCCGCGTCGAGTGTGCGCGCGCGGATCCTACACAGGTTGTCGGGAGCGGAACACAGGCATATGTGTGCGTTGCCATGGCGCCCACAACCGCTGTGACTGCCGAGCCAATCTGCTGCGTTGCTATGGCGATGGTAATCTCGCCGAGGGTGGGAGAGCTGACAGAAAGAGAGGGGTGGGATTCGAAAATAAATAAATAAACAAATAAATAAACAAAAAAAGAGGAGAGAGAGGACGTGTTTACGACTTCAAACAATTCCACGTTTTTTTTTTTGCCCGTGCGCTCACATCGACTCTGAACTCCCGTTCGATGCTTGAACCCAAAGATTGGACCGAAAGGTTTAAGACGCTAGTTGACCTCAACCCACCTGCTGATAAAAAAAAAATAAGAAAACAAAATTTAAATAAAAGGCGCCGTTTGTCAAAGTGGCCATTAGCGCTGCTAATGAATTCACCGCTTTGGTCACAGCGAAGTTGATAAAGATTTCGATTTAGAAAGAAAGAAAGAAATGGAACTCAGTGAACTCTTCGCATTAGGTTTTTCTCAGTTATCACACATCGAAGAGGTTACTTTTCACATCAGGATCCCAAACCCGGCCCACAGTCACCTTCAGCGTCATTCACCCGCTCGGCCTCATGCAAACACGAGCGCCGCACACCCTAATCCCCTCCCACTAAAACCTCTTGTTCCGATATCCAGTGGAACGTGAGTGTTTTTTCCCGGCTCAGGATGGAGGGGAGGGAGGGGGGGCCTCGACACTCCACCGCGCAGCAGGTGAATTAAAATTCAAACAGCAGTGGCAACGGCGGTGGCGGCAGCATCTGTCTCCACCCGGCGAAACGAGCAGCTGTTCAGCAGAACTGGCAGGACTCCAGTCCGGCCTTCCCCTCCAATGACAGCCTGATGAGTGCGCTGACGTTTCAATCGGTTTATTTCAATCAATTTGTATTTTAGAGGGATTTTTGTCTGGGACTCGATGGGAGTCAAACCTTTTCAGTGACTCATCCCCCTCCACGCCTGTGGTGGCGCTGCAGGCGAAAATGACTGAATGAGAAGATGAGCAAAAACCGCAGAAAAGGGAAAAAAGATAAATGCTTATTTGTTTTATGGATGTATTGTCAGAACTTAATACTGGACTGGTAGTAGGGCCAGTATAGCGTCCATATAGTGGCCGATCGTGGTACTGCAGCCAAAAAAACAACAACATACAACCCCAAAAGCATTTTTCCCATAGACTGTAATACAAAAAGAAACACCTGTAAAACAGCTGACAGGATGGCTGCGACCTGAAACGTGGTTCATAATGAATATTTATATTGTGTATTTTTGAGTCATGGACTTTTAATCTTCATAAAAAATGTATAAAGGCCAGAAAATCCCCGGAAAAGGAGTTTATTCCTGGCGTGACATCACGGCATCGCACGTGCTGCTTGGCCTCGGCTCGTCGTTCTGATTGGCTGACGCGTCCTGGTGTATCACGTGTATTACAGAGGCACGATGGGAAGTAACAGCCACAGAATCCCAAAGAATCCGAAAACTTTTTCGGCATATTCGCTGGTTGAGCAACTACAGTGAAGTGAATGGGCCACCATACTGGCCGCTGGGGGCTTGGTTAGTCTAAGGGGTGCGCTTTTACCCACAACGCCCTGTGTCGTGGTCCACTTCCTGCATTTGGTTCTCGTGAAACAGACTACAAGCTGCATTTTTAAGCTGACCCGCTGTTAAACAGGTAGGCAGGCTGTGATTTTAACTGATCCCTCTGTACTTTGACCCCAACACCAAAAAAAAAAAAAAATACTGGTACTGTACGTATTGTGATGTATCATAGTCGTATCATAAAAACTCCCAGGTGTACAAATGCAAACAGTTTATTTTGGCCTCACAAGTGAGTAATGTGGGTTATTTACACACAAACGCACACACACACACACACACACACGCAACCCACGCCAACTGCATGGCCTGACACAGATACGTCCCGGCGCATGTTCTGCGGTGAATAATGGAGGAGTCGTGTGAAATATTGATAAGTCATTTTTAATAAATTAACCCCGGCATTAATTAGTCATGAATTACACTCCTTGGCAATTACTGTGTGGCGCAATGTACTTATTGGATTTGCGGAGGCAGGATGTACGTAGCGCATACGGGGGATGATAACATGCCCCATATGGCATTGTAGCAGACTGTAAAAAAAAAAAAAAAAAAAAAAAAAAAAATTACTGTATCCGAGCTTCAAGCGCTCGGGGGGGAGGAGGAGGGGTGTGAATGTGTGAGTGGGGTGTGTGTGATTTCGTTACATGAGCGAGCGTGCGTGCGTGTGTGTGTGTGTGTGTGTGTGTGTGTGTGTGTGTGTGTGTGTGTGTGTGCATGCGCGTGCGTACGCATCCTGTGGCACCCATGTGTTTTCAGAAAAAGAGAGTGGAATGTGCAAATTGTGTAATAAAGTGTGCTAATGGGATGACAGCTGAGAGATGACGGGACGGAGATGGAGAGGGGAGGCCAGGGAGCCCCGAGATGTCAGATCACAACACCGACATCTGATACGTTTCAGGAAGAGCTTTAAAATGCAATGACTGGGGGGGGGGAAAAACATATTTCAAGCACATTTGTGCATGTTACAGATAGATAGATAGATAGATAGATAGATAGATAGATAGATAGATATTTACTTACTGTTTCAGTGCAGTGCACTTACACACTGGACTCATAAAAAGGTAGCATAATGAAGTCAATAAAATACATTGAAAACAAACTCTCAGGAAGCGTCACATTTTATTGTTTTACTTTATTTTTGTTATGTTTATCTCTATTTTTATTTTATACCATAATTTTATCTCTCTTTACAATACAGTTTATATGTATATATCGTTTATGCTTTTATTTTATTACAGTACTTCCCCAAGCTGATGAAAATGCAAATTTCTGGAGATCAATAAAGTTTCTATTTATCTATCTCTCTGCCTGCCTGCCTGCCTGCCTGCCTACCTATCCATCCATCCATCCATCCACTCTCAGCGTCTCATTCGTTCAGTACATCAACATCCGTGCCATTGTGTGCATTGGGGATGACAAACAGAAATGCGAAAATACAAAGTGCAAAAACGGGTGCAGAGCAGCGTGAGGCTACAACGGTATCGGTCCAGCGCTGACAGTTTTCACTGGTTGCTTTTCAGGCCAGAGTTGAAGACGGCTTCGGGGTAGAAACTGTTCGTGTGTTCATCTGCTACGTGGTGCGCGTTTCGATGGACCTGCGACGCTTCCCTCAGGGCAACCGTTACAAGCGCCACGTCATTCAAAACTCACTTTTACTTTTCAGCCGTCTCCCGACGGCAACTCGCGTCTCCGACAAGTCACTGGCTGCGTTTCAAGGAGGGGATTTGCGTGAGAAATCGTACGTGGGCAGCAGGATTCGAAGCCGCTAATTCTACTAATTTGCAAATGAAGTGCGCTTGGCTGAAGGAGATTGGAGTGTTTTTTTTTTTTTTTTTAATAAGAGCTCACGTGAAGCGCAACATTTTTCACTTGCATTTCATAAAGGTGTAATAATACACTTACACACGTCACCACTATGTACATAACTTGGAAAATATTCCAACTGTCAATATAATGTAAATATATTGTTTTATTTCTTATGAGACTATAACTACTTGATTTTATTTCTTTATTTGTTTTAAGGTCGCTGTAATAACGCAAGTTTCCCCAATGTGGGAATAATAAAGGCTTCTGTTATTCTATTTATGGTTTCACCGAATTAACCCTGACAGAGCGAACATGTTTCTATCAGGAGCGATTGATGGATGTCAGCGCTGACAGGTCTGTCCAGATGGATGAGGAGTCCAAAGTGTTGCTCTGCCTCTTCCATGTAAAAAAAATAAATTCCATTGACAGCAGTTCCTGAAGCTTTATTTGTTTCACTTACTCCATCCCAAGGTGTAACCACTATTTATGTTGCCTCATCAATTCACATCAGTTCACTTAATGGAAATGAGGGACTGACTTTTTTTTTTTTTTTTTTTACTATTTTTTGTTTGTTTGTTTTTTAATTTTCAAAGTGAATTTTAAGAGACATTTCATGGAAACGCACCAAATAAACATTACAGTGATAACAAAAAAAGTTTGCCTTTTGCCTTTTCAGGAAGTCCAGGCTCAAGCAAATTCCTGGCAATCAGCCCTTTGTGATGTCACAGACCTCAAACCCCAGCCAGGAGCTTATTTAAAGCCCTCAGTTTTATCTGGCTCCCATTCCTTAACTCAACCATATCACCTAATCATCCACCATCTGATGGAACATTACAGTGCAATTTGACTACACAACACAGCATTAGGGTTTAATTATTTATGTATTTATTTATTTATTTTCAAATGTGTCGGCCCACATCTCGGCCTCATTGATTTGACCCTGACAGCAGAACTCGTGTTGAACGTAATGAACCATGAAAAGACATAATTTACCGTCCCGCTGGATGGTTCACCTGACCTCAAACGTGTCCAGTTTGTGCGAGAAGAACCCACACGCATCCATCTGCTCAAACAAAGATCAGATCCGCCGGGGGAACCAACAAAACAAACTCAAGACTCAAGAGTGATTCTTAACGCAAATGTATCACAACTGCACAGCCCGGCCGAGAACTCTTTACCGCCACTGCGCTGTATCTATGATATATGTGTTTACATCCAGAGCAGCAGCAGCAGCAGCAGGTTTCAAATCAGTAACAAGTGTTTGTCTGGCACCGAGAGCCTGGTGGCGGAGGCGCCCGCTTAATTTCACTGTCACGCTTCGCTGCTGTTCTGATTCATGACATTTTTTTTCCCTCCGCCTCACCTTTAATAAATGCCTTCGACATGCACATTAATATTTCATAATTGAAGTTACACTCGTTCCATCATCGTAAAAAGCGCTAGCGAGGAGGTTGTTAAGCTAATCCGTTTTGTTTCACCTTATATTTTTTATTTTCTTCATGCTGACTGACTGACCTGACACAAACGCGGCGACAGAGCGCTAGCCGTCTTAGCGCTAAAGCCTGCTGCAGGCTTTCAGTTTCTAGCTGGCCTACAGCAGGTAGCATTCAAGGGTTCATTTATTGAAGAAAACAGATTTGAAACAAATTAATCATTAAAAGGACCAAGAGCACAAAAGAAACAATAGCTAGTTTTTATACCTTGAAATTATAGTTCATCATATTATTGATTTTTGAAGGGGCGGTGGCAGGTAGCACCATGTGACCAGTGACATCTGGCTGACCTGTCATAGGACCGTATTACTTTGGCCGCCTGCCAAGCACGCCCTCTCTTTCTACCAGTACTTCACAAGCTAACATCAACAACTTTTTTTCCCCGTCAATGAAAAGTAAATCAACTAGCTCAAAGCTCTCCGTGTGCTTCTGAACGACAGAGGCGTCAAAAACAGTGCTTGAGGTGTTTGGGGAGGGTGGAGAAGAGGAGAGAGGACGGCCGACACGCTCCCGCGAGAGGGTGCTGGGCAGGCGACCAAAGTTACAGTCGCCCTGTGGTAGGGCAGCCAGGTGTGCAGAGTCAACAGCGGCGACGTCCATCTGCCCGTTACAAGTCAGTGAACCGTGTAGTGATGGGTTGTTCGCGAACAAACTGGTTGTGAGAGCAGGCTCTTTGAAGGCAACGAAGAGAGCCGGCTCCTGATTGGGCGGCGTTTTGTTTGTTTGTATGTTGCCGAACCGGAAAACAGGTTGATCCACTCGCTGTTGGAGTTGTAGAGTTGTAGAGAAATGTCAAAAATAAAATAATTATAAATACATAAATATATATATATATATATATATATATATATATATATATATATATATATATATATATATATATATATATATATATATATATATATATATATATATATATATATATATATATATATATATATATATATGGTTGGGTGATTGTTGGGGTATTTCATATTTATTTTTATAGCACTGCGTGCCATGTTGAGTGTATCAATAATACACATTTAATATTGTTGATATCATGAACATTAGTTATTAACTTTAGCACAGCATTTGGTCATAAAATAATACAGGCAACAAAAACAATCTAAGGAGCCGCTTGGGACCCAAAAGAGCCACTGGCTGTTTTCACTGAGCCGAAAGCCAAAAAAGAACTGGTTCTCTAAAAAAGAGCCGGAGTTCCCATCAGTAGAGCCGTCAATGTGTTTTTTTAAGAAGGTGTAATTTCACGTTGGAAAGATGCTGCAGTGTTGCTTTAAGTGACAGGGACCCAGGAAAAGCAAAGCGGTGGATGGGAGAGGAGGAGAAGAACGAGGAGCCTCCTGACCTAGATACAATCAAGCATTGTCACAAGTAGGTGACACACGCACGCACGCACACACGCATGCACACACACACACAGACCCACACCCCTGCAGGTGGCCACACCGTCCATCGAGCCGGCACGCACTCACTCGACCCCTTCGGCTCGATAAAGTCAAAAGCGTCACTCCGGGAGTGTCCTGTGGAACACACAGCTGCACACAAGCACGCAACCCTCCACGCAAAGACGGCAAAGGGGCGCAGACTCGCGCCAGCCTCGCCGGGAGTAAATTAAAAAAATAAAAAAAACGTCTGCAGAGCTTCAAAAAAAAAAAAAAAGAAAGTGCGCTTGACACCTTTGCCTCATTTGGAAGCCGTCCACGGCCGGCAAGGTCACGGCCGCTCCAGAGTCGCACCGTGTTGTCAAACACTCTTTCAGCTTCTTCTGCTCACCCGGCTCTCCTCCTCCTCCTCCTCGTCCTCCTCCTCCCCCTCCCCTTTACCACCACCCTCTCCTCCTCTTCCTCCACCAGTCAAGTTTTTATCAACCTAGAACCTGCTCTGTTTGCTCAGCTCTCCTCCTCCTCCTTCCCCCCCTCCTCCTCCTCCTTCTACTTCTTCTCTTCCTTCTCCTGTTCCTCCTCCCCTTTTTACCACCTCCCCCTCCTCCTCCAGTCAAGTTTTGATCAGGATGCTACCTGAAACCTGTTCTGTTCACTTGGCACCCTCTTCCTCCTCTTCCTCCTCCTCCTCCTCCTGCTCCTCATACCCTGGTCGTCCTCCTTCTCCCCCTCTTCCTACCTTTCCTCCTCCTCCTCCACCTTTTATTCCTTCTCATGTTCCTCCTCCCCTCCTCCTCCCCCAGCTCACCTTCCTCCTTCCCCTCCTCCCCTTCATTCTTCCCCTCCCCCACTCCTCCTCCTTCCCCTCCTTCCCTTCATCCTTCCCCTCCCCTCACTCCTCCTCCTGCACCTCCTCGTCCACCTACCCCCCCACATCTCCCCCTCCTCCTCCTCAGCCCCTTTTCTTCTCCTGTTCCTCCCCTCCTCCTCCTCTTCCTCCTCCTCCTCCTCCTCCCAACTCCTCCTCCACCCCCCGCTATCTTCATTTGACAGCCTCATACAGTGGCATTAGCCGGAATGTCACAGCGCCGGCTACAGTGGACTTAATTTACTTAGCCGAGCGGCGTGTCCTCCTCTTGTGCTCTTCCATCGAGCTCCAAGAGCTGGAACAAGGGGAGCGCTAAGCGGCGCCGGGCTCTCACAATGACTGGCTTACACAGCGGAGCAGATAGCCGTGACCGCGGCACAATCCTCCGTTACTAATCAGCGCAAGTAAATGTAAACTAGATAGGATTCAGACTGCGGGCCTTCAACGGGGGCCTCGCCGGGACCTCTGTCACGCGGAGGCTCGGGAAAAAACAAAGTCTCGTGCCGTCGCGTCTCGTAGTTCCGATCGCTAACAGAATTACGGATAAAACGATCTGCCACAATTTGGGTTTTTTTTTTTTTTGCTTTTTGCTTCTGTGTGTGCTACGGCTTTTCACGCATGTCTGCACGGGCGAGAAGGTTATCTTTCACCACTCATTTAGCTCCTCACGTTAAATGTTCCCACATTTTGCCAAATTGTGCCAAATTTATTTGAGCAACATTTTCTTCAACAACTTTGCGTCTCCTTCCTGTCAGCGAACTGGTCCAAAATAATGAAAGCTAACGTGCCGCTTGGTTCGCTCGCTAAACAAAGTGCGTGCGCTTTGCGAGCTTCAAGACAAAAAAAAGTTTATCGTAATTAGAGACAACACAAGGAGTTTTGCCGTAAGCCACAAACAGAGGGCTAAATGTCTTCATTTATGCAGCTTTCTACACAGTTGTGTTTTGTTCTTAATTCATTGTGTAGAATTAGTTGAAAAAACAAAGCATATTCTCATTTTGAAAATGGCAATTTAAGAAAAAGCGACAATAATACTGAGAAATATATATTGAGGAAAATGTTTAAACATTTAACTCATAACAAAATCTGATTTAAAGTAAAACTCAATTTCATCAATTCCTCTGTTACATCTGCTGTATTTTCACTCCAGCAGCTGGTTAAGGAGTCGGTTCTGATGCAAATGATGACACGTGAACATATGAATTAGCCAATACAAACAGTGATATGCTGTCATATTATTAGATGAGCCTTCCAGAGGCCAGTCCCCGCGGGGGTAATCTAACGCAGATGAACTCTTGCCTCCCGCCCCCAAACAAAAAGACCTCGGCCACCGACCGGCTGCCCTTAACCAGCCACCTTTTATCTTTCCATTCACTCACTCGCTCGAGCCGACCAGGCGGCGGGGAACGAGCCAGGTAAGCCGGCCACTTCATTGGCTCCTCTTGATATATAGACTGTAGCGGCCAAGCGCTAATCCCGTGATTGAACCCTCGACGATAAAGGTTATCGCCAAACAAATTTAGTTAAGGCGGCGGTGGGGGGGTGAAGGATCTCTGCGGCGCTCGCGGCTGATCGAATCACCAACAGGCCTAAGTTGATTAGGAAAAGTGTGGGAGACGGGGAGACGGGGAGACGGTGGGGGGAGGATGAGAGGATGTATGAAACGGATCGGGTGGAGGCTGAAGGCAGCGGCGGCGCTGGAGATGAACGAATGCACGCTCACCGACAGGAATAATCGGGCAAAGAAGGGCAGAGGTGACAGTGGCTGTTGTGGGGGGAAAAAGTTTCAGACACTTGAAAAATGTTTCTCAATCCTAATTATTGCCATATTTGCACGTGCCGTTATTTGCCTGGAGATTTTTTTTTTTTTTTTTAGGTGCATGTTTCAAAAAGTTGAAAACGGATGAAAAAATATTTTGTTTTTTGTTTATTGTGAAGGAGACAAAGCAAGAAAAGCAAATTCCTGTCGTCCCGTGCAACACTCCGGATGCGTTGCGAGGGACGACGCCTCGCTGAAACATCCACAGTTCTGAGCTGAGACGGAACAGCGCACACGTAGCATGTGGCTAAATGTTGTTGACTGCATGAAAACAAACACATATGTATATATATACACATAGATATACATATACATATATATATATACATACACACACATATGTATATATATACACACACATATATATGTATATATATACATACATACACATATATATATATTTATATATATATATATATATATATATATACATACACATATATATATATACATATACATATACATATATATGACTGACTCATTTCTGCATTGAACACCATTATAACCAGTTTCATAAAATAATCTACTGGAATGCTCCAAGAATATTACTAGTGTTGAAAATCAGGTAGAATGTGCTGAACAAACCATGGGAGAATGAATATCGAGCGTGCAATATGTGGCCATCATTACATGACGTCGGTGCTAAACCGCCGCTCATGATGATGGCGGAGCATTCGAGGTCATTATTTCATAAAACTGGTTATAATGGAGTTCAACGCAGAAACGAGTCAGTGACCCCAAACTTTTGAACGCTAGCGTGTATACATATATGCATACATGATGTTCACAGTGGATTATGCAAGCATGTGTTCCTCACTTGCTTCCTCACACTGCTGAATGAGTGTGAGCGCGTCTTTCAGGGAAAACAGGTGTGACTGGGATCAGCATTGAGTTTTGGGGGAATGAAACCCAGTCAAACACCTTTAAGGCCGCCGTGTGAGTTTACACACGCATCTGGACTTATCTGACGCTCTGCGTCTCTTGAGCACAATCAAAATACACACACACACACACACACACACACATGCGCACATGCGGCTGTAGAGCTGCATCGGGGGGGGGTCGACACACCTCCTGAATGTAATACGGCGGCTGAGGCTCTGGAGCACAACGCGACAAGGGCTTATGCTGGCCCACTGGAACGCCACTGGGACCAATTAGGCAGCGCTGAGAGCCCAGAGCCGCCCAACACTGCCGGTTCAAAAGAAGGGGGCTGCCGCCAAGGCGGACAGCTGAGGAGGCGGGGCCAGCTGAGGAGGCGGGGCCGACTTTCAGAATTTTGAAGGGGCGTGCGTTCGATGCCGTTGTCGCGCTGGGGTGGGGGCGTGGGGGGGTTGGAATTGGAGAGCCATGACAGCACGTCAGCATATGTGTGTGTGTGCGCGCGTGCGCACGCATCTGCTACACCCAGGATTGTGCTGATGGGAATGTTTCACCTCCTGAACGTGTGCCGTTTTCTTTTTTCTTTTTTTTTTTATTCCTCCCACCCTTTATTTACGAGCGCCGCGTGTGCGAGCGGCGGCAGCATCCATAAATCATTGCCATATTAATTTGAATACATTAGAGTAATCGCACATAAGTGACTGTAAACAAATGAGGCCACGGCTGAGGCGCACGGCCCTCTGCAGCGGCGCAGCCACTCTTTAATGGGGAAGCGCGGCGGAGCGCTCGGCTGCACAGGGAGCAGGGGGAAGAGAAAACATCTTCGCGTTTGACGAGCGAACGCGCGGCCAACTGAAATAAGTACAAAGTTAGCCGGAGCGAACTTGAGGTAGGCGAAAACTGAGGGGGGGAAGCATTACGGTTGGAGTTGAGGCCAACTCTTCGAGCCGTAGGTATCAAACTCTGGTCCGCAGTGTAATTATATTTGGCCTGCAAGGTGATATAAAATCACTACTAGAGCTAAGCCAGTACTACAAATCCCAGAATGCTCTGCTCAATCAGGACAGGATGTTCATTAAAGGATATTGCTATGACTTAATAAGTTTATTGTTGTTATTTTATTTCAAAATGTATTATTAGCCCGTTTAAAAAGCGTACTGTTGAACTTAGAATCGGAAGTCTGCAAACAAAAATGAGCAATACGATTTTTATTGACAGTTTATTTATTTTTGATGAGTTTTTCAAGCTTTGCTTGTTGCATATTTAGGTTGAAGCAGAATCTCTATGGGGTCCATATGAAAGGGTTCACTGTTATATTTTGAGGAAGGTCTTTTTATAATAAATATCAATTTTGGCGCTTATGCTTTAAGCTAAGTAGCTAAATCTTCTTGTACCGCCAAGAGTTTTTTTTTTTTCTTCTTCCAGTGCTGGACAAGCTGCATGGTGCCATTTTGAGTGGGTTGCGCTTTTATCAGGCTTCCTTTTCAGTCAAGCGCTTGTTTATGAGATTTGCTTCGGCACTTTTTCTTCTTTTTTTTTCTTACTGTACAGCTCCAAATTTATTTTTTCAGTCAACCAAGACATTTCAGGGTGGGAGTGAACAGCTAATGACTACATTTCCATTTCGAAGTGAACTGCTCTTTACAGGTGCATAATTTTTTTTTTTTTTCCTTACAAAAAACAACACATCATCCGTGGTTGGATTGTTGTCTGAGAGAAAAGCAACAGATTTTATTTGAGAGGGGGGCTTCTTGGCAAGTAATGAACTTAAAGGATGGATACCACTCTCCAGTCCTGGAGCGATTTCGGTCTTTGCGTTCAGCTTTTTGCCAACAATCTTGTTTTTGGCAAATGAAAAAAAAAAACCTTCTTGGAATTGCACAAAGTATATCAAACTATCATACAGTAGGTAAAAACTCTAGTTAACAACTGTATTTGAGCGCTACACTTCAGATCGGAATTTTGATTAAACTTGGCATTTAGTGTTTACACTCATGAAGAGGAACCTGAACATTGGTATGTAAAGTATCTGCCTACACGATGAATGTTGGTACGCTGGTTTCTGAACACTACAGCATCAGGCAAATGTTGATTATGTTGTAGCTCAGCCACAGCAGCAACAGCCATTTATCCCGAAGCTAGCAGGGTGGAGATGCCATGACGGAGATTGTGATTATCACAGCTTCGAAATTGTACACAAAGGGTGAAGTACAAAACTGGATGGGCCATCTTTTCCCCGGAAAGAGGGCTTAAAAAGTCAAGTAGCGTGAACTGGAAAATGACAACTTCTAGCATTATGCTAGTCTACACAACATGTTCATTCAAGTTCCCCGTCGAAGCTACGCTAAACCAGAGAAACTGACCTCTTCCACATGGTTGCTAACGTAGCACTGGACAGCAAGTGATCACATGACACTAATATCAAGTCAACATTAAAACTAGTTTTAAACATACTTCTTTTTTTGAGTTTTATTTAGTATTGTCACGCCATTCTGGATGCCATGACAACACCAGCAAACAGCAAAACACTGGCTTTCATTGTTTCCATTCCATGTCAACTGTACAGCCTTCGTTTTAGCTCTTTTTTGTTTTTACTCACCTGAGCACTTCGTTGGGGTTGCCTGAGATGGGAGTCTTCTTGTCGGGAGCTCCGTGGCACTCCGACTTGAGCAGCGTGTGAGGTCCGCGGTCCATCATCATGGTGGACGTGGCCATGGTGATGATGGCCACGCCGTCGCGCACGCGGGCCTCCAGGCCGTAGTCCCACTCGTCGTAAGACACCGACAGCAGACCTGCGTGGGGACGGCGAGAGAGAAAGAGGTGGCGGGTCAAACTCATAGTGCAGACAGAAAATAGGGCGCGGCGTCGGGAGGAAGGAGACGGTGAGTTTAGTACATGGATGGTCAATGGACTGCACTTATATAGCGCACCTTAACGATACCCCAAAGCACTTTACAATATTGTAATATTGTATATAATATTGTATACAACATTCGCTTACACATTCATACACCAATGGGAGGCTGCTGCCCTGCAGGGCGCTGCCAGCCCCATTGGGAGCAACGCTAGGGTTAAGTGTCTTGCCCAAGGACACAACCACAGACTGGGATGGAGCAGGATTTGAACCGCAAACCTTTAGGTCATTGGACAACCCGCTCTACCTCCTGAGCCAGCGTCACCTCCTTGATATATTATGGGAAGTATTATTGGCGGTTTTCCCCGGTGGCCACTCGAGGTACTGCATGTAGCATTTCTCCCGTCGATCGCAATACAAAAACAAACACCTATAAAATGGCTGATGCTGTTTATCATAAATCTTTCCATTAAAGACTTTTAAGTCGTCGACCCTTAATCTTAAAAAAAAAAAAACCCGATTAAGGCCAGAAAATCACCAGATTTTCCCAGCGTGACCGCAAATAATCGGACATGCTGCCGTGTCTCTCGGCTCATTCCGATCGGCTGCTGCGCCCCGACGCATCACGTGAGCTACAGAGGCATGATGGTAAATGACAAGACACTGCGACATCCTCCATGAGCCGCATAATTGCAGACAGCAAAAAACTTTTTGGGAATGTGCGCCGAGTGAGAAATGAATGGGCCGCCGGTAGCGGCAGACAGCGAAGGTGGGGGCGGTCTTTAGGAATCTGAGGTCCCCGTGGCGTGAAGAACAGGAAGCTGCACGCGGTGAAAAATACAAAAGACAAAAGGGAGAGCAGACAGATGGAGACTGTGGGTAGATGGAGGGACACGGGCTGTACAGAGTGTATGTTTTGAACCCGCTCCAACAGACAGAGCACACACTACGCGATGACTCACCGCCCGACCAAGAGTCTATCACCTTGCCGTGTTTGTCCATCTGTCTGTCTGAAGCTCTGTCTGTGTCTGTTTGCCGGCCTTTACCCTGCCTGCGTCTGCCTGCTAATCCGCCCTTCTGTCCTCTCTCCAAAACCGCCGCATTCATGAAAATTCGTTCCGAGGTCTCTCTCCGTCATAACAGTCGGATTTCAATTACGGTTTTGGCGTCCGACGGTGGGGGGAAAAAAACGCTAAGACAACAAAAGTTTAAAGGTTATTGTAGCATGCAGGGGGAGATAAGATGCATGCGCCACCAGTACGCCTCTTTCTTTGCTTCACTGCGTCAACAACAAGAACAGTAGGTAGCTTAATGTACATACTACTTTCGAAAAAAGGACCAAAATCTTGACTCATCCGAGGCTGAAGTGAGTTGATTATTCGAACGTCTGTCTCAAGTAAGGAAAAAAGGCAGGAAACTGTAGCACCTTTTGAGGCTACATGGATCTCTTGCTAGCGAGCATTAATTAAAAAGACAACTGACACTTAAAAACATGTTTTAGCCCATTACGCTGTGATTACAGGCAGCATGTTCCACTTGTGACAAATGGACTAAATTGAGCCCTATGCACGATACTTATCTAGTTGTAATCTCGGGTCATCTAGCGAACTTTAGCTTTAGCTAAGTTTGATTAAGACTTTTCTTAGCAGTCTAAGCATCGCGCCCCAACACATACATATACAGTATATGATAGATAGATAGATAGATAGATAGATAGATAGATAGATAGATAGATAGATAGATAGATAGAAAGATAGATTGGGAGGTGGATTTTTAAAAATATTTATGTGAGCAGTAACTGTAGGTTTTAAGTAGCCAAACGACTGTTGTCATCAACGTAAAACCCGAAAGTGCGGAGCCGAAGGACGCTGAACTGGTGGAAACAACCAGTACGTGCAGGGCAAATTGGCGGGGAAACAAAGGAAACGAAGGAAGCGTTTTTGACGGGAAAACAGTCACGAAATGCTGCAATTTACGAGGACGAAGGCAGTATTAGGCTGTCGCTTAGAGACTTGACAAGACTTTAATTTCGCCATCAGCTTTGTTTTGTTTCCCAGCCCACAACCTGCCACTTACACCGTTTGTTAAGTTGCGCAGCGCCACTTCAAGCAAAAACGCTCCGACCACGTGTTTTCAAAGCAGGCTTTCGCAAAAGCCTCGCCGAACTCAGTGGCGCCCCCTGTGACTTCGCAGGAACCGGCCTGTAGGTGGTTTTCATGTGAGGGCACACGGCACAGGCGGAGGACAGGTTGTTGAGGGTCTTTCATATTAGAAAAAAATGAAAAGATGTTTTGTGCAGTTTACGGTTGCTCCAATCGCTCTCTAACTGATGAGATTGGCTACGGTTCCAGGAAGCGGGCATTGAAAATGCATGGACGGATGAACCTACTGTCCATTTCTACTTCCTGCCCACCATCCAAATTCACACCCAGCTATCGGAACCCTATCCGTCCCCGTCTTTTTTGGTTCGGCTCTCCGTACCTCTGCGCCCCTCCCCCGCCCCCCAGACATCACCCCCGACTGCGTTCATCAGCTGGTGCCTGGTGTCTGTCTGACGGAGTATGACCGCATGTCAGCCACTCCACTACCATGTCAGCGTGTGCAGAAACAGACGGGCGGCCCCGGAAAAAGAAAAAAGAAAAAAAAACCTGCCTTCCTTCCTCAGGAGGCCTCGGCACTGACAGCTCCGGCCCTCCAGGACCACATCTAATGTCACACGCTGTTGACACGCTCTCAGCACTCACTCACTCACTCACTCACTCAATCCCACCAGTTGTTCTTTTTTATATCATCGTTACGATTATTATTTTTCACACTTAACCAGTGTGCAAAATTTGACTGGATTTATGATTTTTATATTGGAAAAAGCTTAACATGCTGCCCATAAATACATTCATAAAAGTGTGTAGTCCCAGCACAATAAATATTAGAGCAAAAAGGGTCTCGCTCCTAGTTAGCTGCCATCTTGCGCGGCCATTATTTAAGGAAGCCCGCCTGGCAGTCCCGTAAATACAATACTGTCGGGTGGGCCACCTTAAATACCCTTAAATACCAGACTTCCTTAAAAATCCGCACTGGACCTTTAAACGCGGCTGCTGTTTCCCCGGCAAGATTTCCGCGTGAGGAAGTTTGCAGACGTGCGCCGCGGCGCTAGGTGCAAGGGGTGCGGAGGTAAGGCGGGTGGCCGCGTGTGTTCCAAAACGTCTCTCGGGGCGTGTTCCGTGTCACAACACGGCCACGTCAACAGCAGCCGAACAGCGCTGCGCTGCAGAGGAGCCCTTTTTCTTCTCCTTATTCTTCTTCTTCTTCCTTTTTCAGGCCACAACCTCTGTTTCCAGGCAGGAGCCGTAACTCTGTCATGCAGAGACTGCCGACGCAGGGTTACCAAGCGGCAGACAAATTGATCGGAGGACGCAACTTTGGTGTCACCGGGTGGCGGAGGGGTTGCGGGGTGGGGCCGTTTTTGGAAAACAGCCCGTTCATGTCGGCGATGTCAGATCGGGCGCTTGCGTTCCGCAGGCGTGGGCTCAGGTCTCATCGGGAGGAAGAAGCAGGTAGTAAAAAGCAAAAGGGGACAGAATTAGGGGAGGAAGAAGGAAGGAAGAAGGAAGAAGAATTAGGGGAGGAAGAAGCGGAGAGACGGCAGCGGAGACACAAAGGAGGGAAGATGAAACGGGGGTGGGAGGGGAAAAAAGAGGGAGCTGGGAGTCGGATGGAGACGGAAAAAGCCCGCAAAGATGCAAGGGAACAACGGCGAGAAATAGAATGGGGTGGGGTGGTGGGTGGTGGGTGAAGGAACGGGGGGGGAGGTTGGGGAGGGGAGCGCCGGTTCCCCAGAGCGCCACTTAGGGAGGCGTCAGCCGAATTACCCGGGAGAATACAGGGCTCTTCATCACACACGGTGCAAATAATTAAGTACGCCGAGATACAAGTTGAGCCCACAGCCAGCTCACTACCCCCCTCCTGAACCTGCCGCATTCACTCACACACACACACACACACACACACACACACACACACACACACACACACACACACACACACACACACTCACACGGCATAGGCAGCGTGCTGCGATGCGACAAGCTCAGACGTCAGCAGGGTCGCCTGCCACCAGCAGGGTTGCATGGCTTTCACGGCACTGAACCTCTGAATTAGTATCAAGATGGATTTATTTTGCTTTGGTTTGGTTTTTAATTTTTTTTACATTTTTTTAAATCATACCTGACTGCGGTGAGGCCACACTGACAGAAGGCTTTGATAATGAGCACCTCAAAGACACTTTTCAAAGCTTTTTAAAAATCAACGTCTACTGAAAAACAGAAGTATATGAACACAGGAACCTGCGATAACACAGGATTCTCTCTGCGTTTTTCCTCTCAAGATTTATGCAAATTAAACAATGAGTAAATTAGGAACAACTGAATATAGACGTTGACCGATGATTTCTGATTTCGATTTTTATTGGCTCGTTTTTTTCGCGAGTTCTACTAAACTTTGTGCTACGTGGTGCCTGCAAGAAGTATGAAAAACTTAGTCAATGTGCTTTCTAAGAGTCCTATAAGGAAAAAGTGACATTTTTGGAGCTTGACTTTCTCCATCGCAAGTCGACGCTGATTGTCGTTATTTTAATGTAACAATCAGCTACGTTAAAGTGCGAGCAGTTTGATCGCAACGTAAAAAAGGGAGTTTTTTTACGACACTTCGCCCGTTACGGGGGGGCCTCCAGTCTCGTGCGATTAATTCTCGCTGCGTCTCGGGGGTTAGCAGAAAGAAGGGGCGCCGCTCTGCGCAGCTCCCACCTCGTAATCACCCGGGCAGCGCGAGAGCTCGTCTCAAAGATCTCCGTGGCAACATAAATCAAGAGGCAGGCTGTTGCGATATTTACATAACTGATAAGGTGATAAATCAAACAGTACAGAGTGGGACTCGAGATAGTAAAAAACACACACCCAGACACACACACACACGCGCGCGTGCGCGCTACTACTGCGGCGTTGCTCATCAACATCATAGCTAGCCTACAACTTCGGATACACGCGAGGAAAAAAAACACAATAATGCAACTCGCTTGAGGACACGTAAGCGTTTTTTTTCTCGTACGTATTCAACTGTGGCCCAATCACAAAGAAGACACGGAAAAGGAGCAACAAATTACGCAGGAATATATACACACACACACACACACACACACACACACACACACACACACACACACACACACACACACACACACACAAACACCCTTCTGTTTATAGAGTAAATCATCTGCGGGTGCCAACGAGGCAGCAGAGTGGTGCAAAGCGTGAGTTACGGTCGCGATCCCTGGTTTCCGAATGACGACTAATTTCCCCAGAAAGTGCTGAGGCGAACTATCTTCCCGATTCGCTGTACATCAAGTCGGCCAAACAACCAACAAATTACCACCCGGCTTAAAAAAAAAAAAAGAAAAAAAAAAAAAAAGGAAGGGTGTGGGGTGGGGTAAATTTAAGCTAAGTGTCAAAGTGTGAGTGGAGTAACACTGTGTTGAAGTTTTCACCAGCTAACAGCTAAATGTCTCCGGACCCTCAACCCCCCCTGCCAGGAAATGGCCTTTCCCCAAAAAAAAACAGCCTGTCCGCCCCCTCTCCCTCCTCCCCGCTAAAAGATGCTCGGAGTGAAGTTACGTGACGCGGCCTGACAGGTGTGTCTGGCGGACTTTGCGCGCGCTGGTTGTCCACTTGGTTTGACCTTCAAAGGTTAGGATGACCTCCAGTGGTGTTGCTGGGGAGGAGGGTCGGGGTACGGCGCTCCGGTCCTCCTGACTGCAAAAGGTCAGTTTGTTTGTTGTCTCGGGGAGGAGAGAAGAAAAAAAAACTGAGGAAGTTGAAGAGTTTAGATGCCGCCATGTTGGTCAACCCGGTTGAAATTTTTAGCTTTTGTCTAAAATTTTGAGTTTTGATGATTTCCAAAATCCTTTGGATTTATTTGACGCGTCCATCTGGTAAAGATCCCATAGAAAGCACTTTGGAACGGGGATGCAAAGCTTGGAAGGCGGACAAACCTTCTGTCTATAACAATCAGAGTGGATTAATCAGATTTTTTTTTTTTTTTTTAGAACTAACTTGACCATTTAGCCGCAGCCGGAGGCTTCCTGTCGGTGTGAGAGCGGCGCGACAGCGCTTTTATAAACGACCGCCCAGTGGGGAGCCGTGCCATGTAAGATCTTGCCAAAATGAGCCTCGGGTGACATCGAAGCGCTCAGCATCCAGTCTATTTAGCGTCAGCAAAAGCTATCGGTCACTTCCTGTTGATCTTTGTGTCTTGTGCAGGGGATTGATGGACTGCGGCAGCTGCTTCCAGCTGGTGGAACTAAATAGCAAGCGGACTGGCCCCGATCCAGTGGACTCTTGGAGCAGTGGCCGGCCGTGTGCTGCACGTCTAGGCCTTCAGTCATGTACTTAGTCCCAAGCTAAAGTCATGATAGCATCAACTTAGGAGGAGGAGGCAGGCGGAGATTCACATGTACAAAGATGCAAATAAAAATGTAAGCCAAAGGATAGAAAGGGCTCATAATCAATGGAGAGACAGAGGGTGAGGCAATGCCCCACACCAGACATGGGCAAACTACGGCTCGGGGGCCATATGCGGCCCATTAAGCATTCTAATCTGGCCCACCGAACAGAAATTATATTAATAGTAAGTATGTCATAAAAGCTTGAAAAAAATGTTCAATGTTTTAGGGCTTCAAAGACAGATATTTTGTTGTAACATTATTGTTCATTTTCAAATGACATGAAAGCACATGTTTTCTATACATCCCATGAGGTGGGTCACCAAAACAGTCCATCCATCTGCTACTGCTCCGGCCCCCCTTGGTCAATTTTTAGAACCCATCGGGTCCCCCACCAGTCAAAAACTTTGCCTAGCCCTGCTTTACAGGGAAGATGACGCAATGCTGCCACCCCAGAGTTTGTGAGCGTTTGAGTGCACGTCGAATCAGCGGAAGCCGTCTCCTCCTACCTGTGGGGAACTCGGCGGGCACCACCACGGTGTCTCCAGCCACCAGCGAGGGCACGATCCACGTGTAGCCGTAGCCGGTGATGCCGACCGAGTGGGCCACCTCGAAGATGGTGTTGGCCTCCTCCTTTGTGCAGTAGAGGAGGATGACGGGGCTCTGGAGCTTCTTCAGCTGGTTCTGGATCTTGGAGTCGCCGTCGTCCACCGACATGTCCAGCAGCAGAACTTCCTCCAGTTCCCAGCCCACAAAGCTGTTCTCGATGGTGCTACGGATCTGGATGGAACGGAAAAGAAGGCGGCAAATTTGACTGTTAAAGGTCTAGAGTGTAAAATTTGTGCTGATTTATGATTTTTATATTGGAAAAAGCTTAATATACTGCCAATAAATACATTAATTTAAGTTTATACTCGCAGTCATATACAGTACTCGTGTCATCTTGCATTTGTATTACTGTATATTTCTACGGAAGCCCAGTGTGGACAATCGAGATCACCTGACAACGCGTTTCACATTTAACGCTCCCGTCCTCAAATAAACCAACGAAGAAGAAGGTGAACGAGGTATTCAGGTTATTGCGTGCAGGCCACTGCAGCTCACTGGCAGCTCAGGAGAGTTCCCTTCCAGACCATGGAGCTTTTACATCAAAATTCGCTAGCATGAATTGTCTCATTGATAATTAAAAAAAAACAAGCACTCTGGGAAGGGCCATTGTTTCCCGCTGATGTTCTCGCCACCGCCGAGACAGTCGGTGCCTCCGCCTGCAGACGGGCTAACGTCCAACGTAACGCTGCTGTCAGAGTTCCAGTTGGAGGAAGACGTTACCGGTTGTGGCGAGCGGGACGAAAACGCGACAATCATCCAAATCTGCCAGTTGCATAAGCAAATAAGATGCAGGTTGCTCCTTCTGTGAATTTGAATCCGCCAGCAGAGCTTAGTTTTTTTTTTTCGGGGGGAGTCGTTTCCCGAAGATGAGGGGAGAAACCGACAAGGAGAACCGACGTCTATGTCAACCTATTCGGCTCTTCTTCGCTGTCATTTGACCTTTTTCTTCTTCTTTTTTTTTTTGTGAAAAAAACTTTTTAAAAGCAGCACACTTACATCAAAGGGAAAGCAATCCTTGCAGAGAACCAATCAAACTCCAGACGGTGTAATTTTCCCAAGTGCCACAGTAGCGCTACTTTAACAACCGATGTTTGATTTAAATCCGGAAAAATTGGGCTAAAAAAGCACCAGCTCATTAGCTGGCAAAATCAGAGCGGCCTTCGAACCCGTCTTCAGAGAGGCTCGCATTCACTTTCCGCATTTAAACTTCCGCTGGTCAGACTGCTCAGCAGAGGGTGGCAGTGAGCTCGACGTGACATTTAATGACAAGAAGCAGAAGCAGCTGATTCCTCTCTGTATATGTATGTATATATATATATATATATATATATATATGTACATACATACACACACATATATATATATATACACATATATATATATATGTACACATACATATATATACATATATACACACATATATATATATATATATTTTTTTTTTTTTTTTTTTTTTTTCCCCTGTGGAAGAGCTGTTACCTTGGTGACAAAGTCCTGGTAGCCGGGGTAGTAGGTGGTGACAATGGAGAAGATGTACCAGTCGTACTCCTCCATGATGTTGAGGATGACCGACGCCTGCTGCTCGATGGAGGGGCCGAACTGAAAGAACATGGAGTCGTCGTCCTGGAAACACACACAGAAACACACACGGTTACGCAACAACACTGGTCGGAGCATTTTTTATTTATTTTTTTTCACACACAGGAGAGCGGAGCCTGCTTAAAGAGCAAGCGGCGGTGGCAAGCGGTTCCGTAACATCGGCGTGAACATTAATTTTGCCGCCTTTGTTCCCTTGCAGGAGGAGGAGAGGGGGCGCCGGTGGGCTCGTAATGATAGCGGTCGTGATTTTCATTAGTTGACTCCTTTAATGACTTTGTACACGGGGGCAGGCCGGAGCGAATTCTGAGGCCGCTGCCATCACCGCTGCCATCATCACTTCAATCCCGTTCATCCTTTCCATCAATTTGTTTTTTTAGCCTCATTATTATTATTATTACAGATGTCGGAACAACACAATTTCGTTTTTTTCAGTCACGGGCGATAGATGGCATGACCTGCCTTCCCTTGGCCGCGCTTCACATGAGATTTGTTTTTTTTTATTAAGTCCCTTTGGTTGGGGGAGGCGAGTGGTGGATATGGCCATGGCCGCCTCTGATTGGCCGAAATATAGACAAATCCAATGGGCACATTGTGTGTGTCGCCATCCTGTGGCACCACCATTACTCTCACAAGCGCCAGTGGCAGCTGGCACGAGCTAGCATCGTGGCTAGTTGGGTGGAAGATGTTAGCGATTGCTTATGGAAATAGGCTGAAGGAGCGAAACAGGGACATAATTCATGACAATATTTGTTATCTGCTTATTTAGCAGGTAGCTAGCATTACTTTCACTAGCTAACATTTGCTAAAGTAAACTTAAGCCGAGGAGCAACCCATCAAGAAATTTCTTAACAAACATAAACATGTTCTGTCGCGCTGAGTGTATAAATTACCTTACTGTAAGCTAATGGTAGCTTCCAAGGGGAACACTTATTATGCCCAAACTTAAAATGATTCATTATTTATATACGCTTCACTGCAACATGTGAATAAAAGCTTAATTAATTCAGACATTTGTTCATTCCTTCCTTCAGAGGCATTCGCCGTGCAGTCGAGGCTTATGTATTTTGCATTCTTTCTTCTCCCACAGTTTTAATTTTTCATGCTACCATTAGCGCAGTTGAAAACGGCCCAAGTATTCCCACTAGACATCATCAGGTCAGTTTCACCAGATTTTCCTATAGAGCCCAGACAACAAGGTGCAGAACAGAAGTCCAGACTGGATTTTTTTTGCAGAAGCCAGAGATCAACAATGAAGCTAGCTGTGTTTTTACGACATCAAGGGCAGCAAATGCTAACGCAAATTAGGGTGGGCAAATAGGATTCCAGAGGGTTTCGTGTCTGACTGCGGACTCATGTTGGGGAGGGGGGGTATCGGTTTTAGCCGACAGCCGGGATGGAGTGGAGGGCGAGGTGAGGTGGTGTTGAAACCTCTGCTGGCTTCCTTAGAAAATTTCTCCCCGCTTTCACTCCACATCAAAGGCAGAACCTGCCGCTCCCAGGGGACGCGGCGGACGGGTTGATCCGTTACCTTGTTTTCTGCATTAATGAGATCAGGGCCCCATGCGCCACGCGCGGCGGCGCTAAGAGGCGCGCAAGCGATTTGCCAGGCGGCCTTCCTTGAGTGGCGAGCGCGATTGCGGGCTTGGGGAAAAAAAAAAACAAAAAAAAAACCTGTGTCATTATCACCTCCCTCCGCCTCTCCCTCCTTCCCCGTGCTGAGAGAAAGAGGGGAAAGGGAAGAAAGAAGAAAAATAAAAAGAAACACGAGCGTTCGAAAATACGCGGGCAGGAAACGTGAGCTACCGGTGGCGAATCCGAGGCAGAGGTTTTTCAAAAAAAAAAAAAAAAAAAAAAAAAAAAAATTGGGATTAAATAAATGGAGTGAAATGATGAACCAGACAGCAGTTTCTGTTTCTTGGCCTCCTGAAAATCCATCCTCCACACCCGCCCTTCATCAATCTACATTCATCTTCCCTCTTCCCCGCTCTGCCGTCCGTCCCATTTATACCGCCGGAATTACTGCCCGGGCACAGTTATAATTGAATTTCCAGATTTGCCCACCCCTCACTGTCCTCTGCGCACCCCTCCGCTCCACCCCACCCCACCCCCGCCCCGCATCTCTTTAAGAGCCGTATTAATGTAGTGTCCAACACGCTGGCTCACTCGGAGCGCCAGGGGTCTTCGCCGCTCCTCTTATTAGCCTTTGAGAAAACGAGCAAGACGGACAAAGCGGCGACATTATCGCAGGGGTTGGTTGGGGCTGGGGGGGAGGGGTGGGGGTGTTGGAGGTGGCGCGGGGTCACTGGAGGCTGCGGGCCGGACTGATAAGGCACCTTGAATGAAATGAAGTGCCGAAACACGGCTTCATTTACACCAACAACAATTAGAGTCTGGCCGCATTATCGCCTCGGCTGGCACGAGGCGATCGATTAGCAAGCATTAACGTTCCCCGGGGGAGAGGGGCCCGCTCAGCTCGGCCAGGCGCAGGGAGGAAGGGAATGAGGGAGAGAGGGAGCCATAGAGGAAGTGGTGGTGGCGGGGGGGGGGAGGAGTTGGGCAGTTGGGCCAAGACTGCGGATGGGAATCTTTTCTTTTTATCAAAAGAAAAGATTAAACCAACGGAAAGCGAAAGCGACGAAGCAAAGGAGGAGGAAGAGGAGACAGGCAAGGGGTGAGATGAGGGGTGGAAGGTTTGGGGGGGGTGAAAGCCGGGTTCCAGGTGGGGACGGAGGAAGGTGGCAGCGTGGGAAACAATGGGATGAATGGGCAAGGAGGTAACGGGGTTCCTGGATGGAGGCAGCGCAACCTGGGGAAAAAAAAAAAAGGAGGCGGGAAGCCAGCAGCGTGTGTGTGTGTGTGTGTGTGTGTGTGTGTGTGTGTGTGTGTGTGAGTTCCGCCATGTGTCTCGGAAAGTCAGCCAGCCATTCAGAGCGAGGAAGGCGAACCTAGACAGAGGGCCGCTCCTGTCAGGCAGGGGGAGACGGGACACGCGCAGCCACTGCAAAAACCGACTGTGTGTGTGTGTGTGTGTGTGTGTGTGTGTGTGTGTGTGTGTGTGTGAGTATGAGAGCCCGAGACTTTAGTTTAGCATGTTCCGTATCAGGTGCACATTTATTTGTCCTCATTTTGCCTCTTTATTCTGTTCTGTGTGTGTCAGTGTGCATTCGTGTGTGTGTGTGCGTGTGTGTTTGCGTATCTAGTCCACGGGCCGCCGAGTTGGCGCCGCTATCACCCCCTTAGCTCCCGCGGCTAGCTGTTTGACCGGGAGGGGAGCGCGAGTCAATAACTCAGGTATTTTCAATTACGCACACAGGGGACACATCAGCGGCTGCAATGAGAGAAAGCGCCACTTTCAATCCCGCTCCCAAACAACACAACGCGCGCACGTGCGTGCGGGTCGCAGCTTCCGGTGGATGAGGTGGCGGGGGGGGGGGGGGGGGGGGGACTAGCGCGCGCACGCACGCACCACTCGCTCTAATCTCGGTCGCGAGGCGCGGCGCTAATCGGCTGAGCGCGCCGTCGTGCGGTGACGTAGGACGGGCGGGGAGGTACAATGGAGCGCATCTTACACAAACACAGGCGTTTTGCATTCATTCATCACAGTCGCTCGTTGGCGACATCTGGGCGGCGACACCGGCGGAGGCACAATGCGCCGACGCTGGTTTGCTGACGTCATAGTGCGCCGCTGTTGCGGACGTATGCTTTGTCAGAGAGCGTTTTTTTTTAACAATTATGGAGGGGGAAATAAAGCTGTTTTAGTCCATTTCAGACAGTAGAGAAATACAGGTTTAAGGTCGGTATCCTCGCTCCAGTCGCTCGCCATGTGTGCGTCACTTTCCTGGAATAGCAACTCATTATAACCGTGAAGCAAACGCAAAAGAAAGAAAACATACTTAGAAATTGAAATGATCTTTTAGCTGTAAGTAGCTAAACTGGATGCAAAAGAAATCCTAACTTTATAGCTACAGCCTCAAAAAGGCCCCCTACAGGTGACATAGCAGGATGTTTTTTTGGCTAGCTAAAGACGGTATCCGCTAGGTCAGTGATTTCAACCACTGTGTAAGCCTAGTGCCACGATACACTATGCCAATTGGATAATTTTACACGGCACACCTGACATTATTTCACGATACACCAATGTGCCGTGTAAAATTATCCAATTTCACTGAGTGACTGAGTGACTGTGCTTTAAAAGGAACGCGATGTGTGCATTTAAACAGGCACAGGTTTCATTAAGAGACTATATTGTCATTATTAGGCTAAAAATGGCATTCTGGAATATTTTTGGTTGGTGGCGTACAATGGACTTTCAGTTTCAATGTAAAATGTCTCAAAAAAGGTTGAAAAACATTGGCCAAGACCCTCCTGTACGGGTGTAGGTACAATTTTTTTTATCATTGTGTTGAGCATTTGGTTTGTGTGTGGTGAAAATTGTGTGTCAAAATGCGGCAGAAGACAAAGAAGAAGGTTGTTGGGGTTTTTTGCGTTTTTTTGTGACGACATACGTGTAGATTGAAGAGTCAGCATCAGCAAGACGTATATATAAAAATTGTTGGATGCCACAAAAATAATATGACCGACCCCTGAAATTTTCAGTCCAATTTAAAGGTTAATGCTCAGATCACTGATAATCACTTATCCCGAAATACCACCGGGCAAAAGAATTAGCATGGATAATGTGGGGCTTACATCTTCATTAGACTCCTTTTTTTCCTGTTAAACACACATGCAGCCGTCCTTCAGCAAAACGAGCCAAAAATAAATATTTTTTTTTAAAAAAACGGCACTGGAATAAACCTTGAGTGCACCCCCTGCTGCGGCGTGGTGACTTTTTCCCTTTTCTTTCCTTTTTTTTGGGGGGGGGGTTGTTTTGTTGTTGCGAAGAAACAACAAAAGGCAGACAGAAACCGCGAGCGGAGAAGAGACAAAGGCTGAGGGGGGGTTTGGGTGGAGGGGGCGGAGATACAACACTCAAACAAGCCAAGGAGAGATGATGGTGTGTGTTGCTGGGAGGTTTTTTGGCAATGCATATTTCTATCCTTCCCATAAAGGAGAGACTCCTTTGAACTTGGCCCGCCGTGCATGTGTACGAGTGTGTACGGAGGACGGCGCTATTGACTGCCTGCCTGCCTGCCTGCCTCCACTGCCTGGCGGAAAGAAAAAAAAACGAGAGCTGGCCTGATAGGAGAGAAAGAGAGAGAGAGCGAGAGAGATGAAAAAGAAGAAGTGACTGAGTGGGAGGCGGAAGGAAAGCGGCAACAGCTGGCCTTCACTTGAATGTAGCGAATTTAAGAGGATGGAGGGCTGAAGGTTCGAAACTCAGCAGTCTTGGGCGCGCGCACACACACACACACACACACACACACACACACACACACACACACACACACACACACACACACACACACACACACACACACACACAAACGTTTTTTCTTATTGCACCTGCGAGCGCACGCAAGCAACGAGAGACCCAAAATGATGTATGTATTGACGGCAAGCTAGCCGCACCTTTGTTACTTCGCAGCCCTTCTGGTGCTTTACGTCTCTCCTTCACTTCACACGCGCTCGCGTGCGCGCGCACTTATCGTCTCTACCTCAATTAAACCTCCACTCGCTCGCCGCACGTCCCTTTTCCTCGCCGCGCTTCGCTCTCCTCGTTGCCTCATCATCACATTTCTTATCGTGGAAGCCTACTTATCTCTAATCAAGCACATACAAGCTTAATTAGCCGGCACATTTGTCGGACCATCATCTAATTAACGGTGACCTTATTCAAAGTACTATTTGAACCTCAGCTTTTTTTTCACACCCTTCTATCCCCCTCCCCACCTTTAGTCTTCTTTAAAAAAAAAAAAAAAAAAACACGGCTAGTTTTTAACGTATGGAGCTTCTTTTCTTTTGTGCCCGCGTGACTTTTGAGCCGACGCTACGGTGGACGGACGGTCGACGAATAGGGAGGGCTGTTTGGAAAAGGTGTTTTTCCTGTGGCACACAATCGCACCGCATCCGTGGCACTCAAACACAGCCGCAGGCGTGCCAAGGCACGGATGGTTTCTCTCTGGCCCGTTTCTGCTCTAACTATAGCCTCGCTCTTGCTTGTCCCCTGGTCCGTGCAGAACGGTTATATTTTGTGTGTGTGTGTGTGTGTGTGTGTGTGCGTCTGTGTGTCAAAGATACTAAATAGAGTGGCTGTAGGAAAGACTCTGAAAGATATACGAACACCACCAGGCTTTTGCAATTGCGCATTTGTCTGCGGTAACGTATAGATCGGACACAGGGGGCCTCAGGACCAGTGCAGACTGTACGGCCCATTGGAAGAAGATAATGAGATACTGGTACATGGTCAATATAGGGAGAAGAAGGAGGGAACGTTGCTCTCATAGCTTCAATTGGAATTGAAGGTTGTTTTTTTTTTAGTTCATAGGTTTGTAATGTATTGTACCAGAGCAGAAGGCATGAGATAAAAGCCTGATAAGAGAGCAAGTGTCAAACTTTAAGACAGTATTTCATCGGCCAAGCACGTCGATTTGTTTTTGCAACGCCAAAAACCATCGTACTTGCAAGCTGTTTGAAATACACGTGCAGAAATAAAGACAAGTCTGATACAACGGTCTTAAAAAAAAATAAATCCACAAGTAGCAGTTCAACATCCATCCATCCATTTTCTTTCCCCGCTTGTCTCACACTCTTTGTCCCCAGAGGTGTTGGAGTTAGCGCAGCCATCTCGGGGCGGAGGTGAGGTTGGACCCTGGACAAGTTCATTGCAGGGCCACGCAGAGACACGCGCACAACCACCCACTCTCGAGTTCACACTGCAGCCAACAGAGTTGCTAATTAGCTTAACGTGAAGAAGTTCTTTGGAAGGAAGGAAAAAGAGGAAAAGGAAGCCAGGGACACAGTGAGACGATGCCCAACTCCTGCCCAAAAAAAAGCCCCCTTGTATCAGGCAAACAAACCTACAACTGTTGTGTTATGATGAGGCGCAGGAGGTCTCAGGTCTCAACAGTGTTGTTGAGTGGGACTACTGGGAATTATAAGATGTTACCGGTAAAATACACAGCATCTGTTTAAATAAGTTTTAGAAAAGGTGAAATACGCACGCCAGGCCAGCAGTGGGCAGTGTACTGACAGACATCAGAGCAGAACGGAACCACTAACCGCATACGTAGATGGATGTCTCATGTCCATTTTGTCCGATTTTGTCTAATTTGTGGTAATTTGTTGTTATACTTCAGTAGCCAGGAGAAGTTGCGGTACTCGCTGCACTTGCGCTCCAATCATGGCTCACCTTGCTACCGCACTCCTTCAAATATGGATTTTTTTTTTTTTTTTCCCAATTTCACAAGGTAACTGGAAATTAGACACAAGATGGCACCAGCGGTGAAATTGGTCTCTCGACGTCCAAACGGGTATTCGTAAACCAACGGGTGACGCCGCACTGACTCCCTATACAAGACTGCAGCAAAAGATGTGAAATTACGTCTTAAAAGATGGGTGTTACCCATCTGCCTTTGTCACGTCAATGGAAGCAGCAACTTCTGTAAGGTCTACACCGGCTTTTCCTTCCAAACACTTCCTGTTTCTCTCTCCAGAAAGCAGGACACCGTCGATGTGGAGGTTCAGCAGGACTTCAAGGTGTTTCCGGGCAGCTGCTAAGTGGTTTAGGCAGGTTGGCAGGTGAGCGTGCCTCGGCGGCCTGAAAGCTTTTCTTTGCGACGGGCCGAAAGCGGCGGAGGGTCAAAGTTGACGGTACGTCACGCGGGAGACGAGTGGAGTGGAGTGGAGTGTGCGAAGACAACGAGGGAGGTTATTAATCCATTTAAGTCCTCTTCCACTCTCTGCACCTGTCCCCCGCTATCTCCTCCTCTCCCGTCATATCTGCTGATTTCAATCTCCTGCTCCGGCTCGCCCTCAACGCCGTCTCTCCGCCGGAGCGCTCCTCTCTACCTCTGCTCCACTCGTCACTCCTTTATCCTTCCCTTCGCTCTCCCCCGTGCCCTCCGTCTCCGCTCTTCGTCAATCTCTCTGACTCACTCCCTCCTTCCCCCACCAGCTGAGCCTCTCTTTCCCCTCACCTCTCCCCATCGCGGATCTCAAAATGCACCTGGACAGTGTTGTCAGGCGCAGGGTCGCGCTCGTACACTCGTGACGGTGTGCATTGCTATACCGTATATGTACCATACGGTATGACTCCGTACCATACCATATGGTATGACTCCGTACCATTCCGTACCATAGTTGTGCCGCCCTGAGAATATTGTGGAGGTTGTGGGTTCAATCCCCAGCCAACTCATACCAAAGACTTAAAAAATGGAACCCATTGCCTCCCTTGCTTGGCACTCAGTATTCGGGGTTGGACTTGGGGGGTTATATCGGTTAGTCCTTCGGGCTATGACAATCAGTGGGACTTTAGTACTACACTATACCACACTATCTAATACAAAAAGAGACAATGTGATACACTACCATACCACATTACATTGTGCCATTTGACACAATATGATACGGTGTAATGCAATCCAACACTATACGACACCACACTGCACTGTTTGATAAGACATGATACAATACCATACTATAGTACAGTATACCATACTATTTGATAAATTATGATACAATGCAGAACAATACCATATATACATACATGGTAGACATCATACTGCACTATACCCCAGCTTCCTCTTTGGTACGATAGATAATGATACTCTGTGATACCATACGATGGACATGAACGTATATCATAACATACCATACTGTACTTTTTAATATCGTGACCTTGTTCCCAAGGGGATTTTTTTTTCTAAGTCACATAAACAGAATTACATAACTAAAGTAAGTGCCTTTCAGAATGCACATATTGCGCGTGAAATAAATCATGTAAAATGCTCCAGCAAGCAAGCAAAAAGTACAAGCGCCGAAGCTTTATTGCAGAAGCTTAATGCAAATTAAACATCAGGGTTCTGTTGCGTCTCCGCCACCATTTACACTTAGTTGACAACGCGTTGCCCACTGCCTTCACCTCAACATTCACCAGTCGGTGGAGAAGAGGGAAAACGTGGGACCTCTAGGGCTTTTTAGAGGCAAAGCTATGCGGGTGAGGAGCTGCAGGAGGAGCGGCGAGAGAGGGGCGGGGGGGCGGGGGGGGGGGGAGGCAGTGCGAGAGGCGAGCGGCGAGCAAAGGGAAGCGGAGCTGCGAGCTCCGCTGATGTGTTGCGGCCTGTGTTCCTTTCCTGGCGACACGATAAAGGCACGCTCTCAGTCACTGTCAGCGGGCGAGACCACCCGCTCCACCTCCCCACCGCCATCACCACCACCTCTCCCAGTGCTGAGACTACAACTCTGGATTTCCTCTGCGCTTTTCTTTTTTTCTTCTCTCTCTCCCTCATCTGTCACCTCCCACGCTTGCACATCGGGCATTTGTGCGACATAACCGGCGAGAAGCCGTCTTCACTTTTTTTTTTTTTTTCCCACTCCTCCACCAGGAGAAGTGTGTGCGAGTGGACGGGTGGTGGTGGTGGTGGTGGTGGTGACGTGGCATCTCGCAGACAGATGTAACAAACGTTCCTCGTCGTGGAAAAGATGAGATGAGAGGGGGAGGGAGGGGGGGATTACAGGGAGGCGTGCCACCACTCTGGGGGGAACCGGGCTTATGTGCCCGCCCCCCCCCTTACCTCCCCACCACCACCACCTCCCACCAAGTACTGTCTCATCTCCCGGCCAGGCGGACCACCGCCGCCGCCGCCGCCGTCTCTCATCCCAACCTCTCCCACCGAGAACGCCTCCCGTTCGCTCTGATGAATATTAAAAATTCAAATCTGTTCCATTGGCAAAACACAACGGAACACGTTTAGAACGCGGGGATAAGACAATAAGCCAATCTGTACGCTCGCTCGTTCCAGGCCCCGCTCCCCTCCCCTCGCCCTCCTCCCCTTCTCTGCCCGCGTAAAGCCGCGCATCCCTCTCTCCCTCCCTCCGTTCTCACAGTTCCCTCGGGACACCGACGCTCAGCGACGCTGCCCGGTTGCGGCGCGAGCTCGCTCCTGGTCACCGCGCGTGTCGGGGAAGTTTCGCTCCACACCTTTTTGCGGCCGCGTCACCGTGCATGTTGGGCCGGTGGACGAGGCCGCACGCAGGTGTGTGTGTGTGTGTGTGTGTGTGTGTGTGTGTGTGTGTGTGTGTGTGTGTTTGGGGGAGGGTGGCGCTGTTTGGCTCGAGGACAGATGAAGTCACAGCTTGACGGTGAATATTTGAGGCAGAGCGGCGGCCAAACTTTTCAGCCTCGGCGCCGCTGTGCGTCACTCTCTCTCTCTCTTTCTCTCTCTCTCTCTGCCTCTCTTTCTCTCTTTGTCTTCGAAACGGATCGCATTTGCTTTCCTCTTGTGGACGTTTAAGGTTTTGCATTGTACTAAACTGACCCTGTCATTGTTTTTGGCGTGTCTCTCGTTTGTGCGGGAAGTGGCCAAGAATGAAGACGAGTCCGTCTTTTAATCCCTTTGCTCGCCCAATTTTTTTCATGACTCGTGTACAGTAACAAGCAGAAATGAGCCCTTTGTGATGTCATGAGGCCCACCGATGCCTCCCCATTTAACTTTTTTTTTTTAAAAAACAAACATGTCCTGAACACGTCTCAAAAAAAGCTTCATGCAGACGAAGTCGCCTTCAAAAAAAATGTTAGCATCGAGATGAAACCACTGAAAATGACCTAAACCGCTGCAGTACTTCTGTCAGACCTTAGGTGGCGCTGTAAAGTTACTTCCTGCATCATTCGCATAAGTTCAGAGCTATGACATAATCCCCCCCCCCCCGAAAAAAGAAAAATAGTGATCAGCATTGGGACGGCATTTTTTTTTTTTTAACTGAACTTGAACTTTTCCACTGAACGATAGAGGATTTCACATCTCACAGTGAAACCTGGCCTTGTGGAACAAGGCCTGAGAACAACATCCACGGCCACATCAGAGGGGAGCAACTGCAACTCTGATTGGAGGTGAGGACAGGATGCCTCAACAGTTGCTAGGATCCAATACCTTTCCAGATGCACAGCAGCCTGGCGTTTTTTTTTTTGTTTTTTTTTAAGCCCCTCCCCTCCTCTACCCACCCTCCGTTCCAGATCGCTCGGAAATGTCAACCCTCACAGCCTCCCAACACCCCGAGGATTAAAGAGCTTAAACATTTTTTTCCCCCTGCCTTTCTCTGCTCCCTCTCCATTCCTCTCCCTCTGCTCTCGCTGCTGTGTCCACTGCTCCCAAAGCCAGGCGCACCTGAGATTACACTTGACCTCTTGCTAGCAGACGGCTAACAGACGGGATGAAAAGTCTCCACGTGCGCACGTTTGGTTGAGTTGGTGTCCTCATCGCCTTGCACTGAAAGTTACCGTAAAGGCGAAGACCAAATGACAACGGGAAATTCAGCTGTGTGTTTAGGGCTTCCTGCTATAACTGATGGTTAGTTGGAAGTGTTTGGAAACCGGAAAAAACAAGGTGGTTCTCTGGTTGGAACCTGGAACCTTTTTATTGTGACGATGTGATGAGCTGTGTGTATGTACATATGTATATTAACATAAAACATGCAATTTAAAAATAACAATACTGTGTCATTCTGACGTATGCAACAACACTTGTGTCATAATTGTTTGCCCATATCAATGACATGATAAGAATATGTGACATGCCTTCCAGCTTCAGCAGCAATTCATATAATCAGTAATGAGTTGACACGGATAGAATAGAAAAGAATAGAATAGAATAGAATGTCTATATAAATCCCACATTGGGTAAATTTGCAATTTCAGCAACAATATAGTGCAAAGAGGAGAAAAATTATATTAATTAGAAATAAATAAATAAATAAAATATTTATAGTATGAGTAAGAAAGGGAAGATATTTACATATAATGGACAGTTGGATTATTTTCAAGTTATCAACACTGTGTACATAAATATACTTGGTAACGATACATTAAAGGGCGGCGTATGCACACAACTCAGTCGTGTGCGGACACACATTTTGCCTGCAGTGCAACGTCGAGCTGTTGTCGTTGCTCTTGCAAACATCATCTCATCAACTTGAGAATAAAACTATATACAAAAAAATTTGTAATTGGGGAGGGCACCTTTCTCCCTTCGCCCTTTCTGCCCTTCTACTTAGCTCGCTCGCGCACGCCACCCCACCACCACCACCGTGACAGGCCGCCTCTGGGGCTGCCAAAGCTTTTTAACCACAACAACAATATCTAAATGGCGCACAATGGCCCATTAGAGTCATCAAGCTGTTAAACCGGCAACCGGCAACCTTTCAAGCCCGGCAATTAGGAATATTTGATTCGCCCTCGCGACCCTTCGCGCACACACGAAGCACCGACCGACACGCCCTCTTCCTGTCTCACTCTTTCGTCCTCCCCGCTGCCATTCTCTTTCATCTCTTCCGCCCGGTCCCGCTCCGCTCGCCCTCCCCGTTCGCACGTGCACACCCTCGCTCACGTGCGCAACACCTCACGCTCAACCCGCCCGTCTTTCTCCATCCCTCCGGCTCACTCCCCCCTCCCCTCCCCTCCCCCCATCCCCCTCCCTCCCGCCACCACCTCCACGGCCGGGCCGCAATCAGTGTCAGCATCGATTAACAGCCTCGGCACCGCTGGAAGAGGATGACGTGAAGAGGAGGAAGCAGGGACGAGGCGACGGGCGACGGGAGGGGAGGCAGCGTTCGCGCTGTCGTGTCCTGCGCACGTGCGAAGGTGACGAGATGCCCCTTTCATTCAGATTTGTGGTTTGGTTCCCATGGTTCTCACGGCTAGTGATGTCCGATATTGACTTTTTTAACCGATATTCGATATCCCGATGTGGTCCAACTCCCAATCTCCGATACCGATATCAACCGATACCGATATATGCGGTTGTGGAATGAACACATTATGGCTAATGTGTATTGTGATGCCTCGCTGGATGATGACAACTTCAAGGTTTTCAAAAATAAATTTAAAAAACATTCTGGTCAAAATAATAGTCGGCAGTTGCGTACGAGCTATTTTGTTAGCAGCCAGCCACGACTGAAACCACTCTGTTTGATGACATCATCAAGCGTAGTAGAGATGAGTAAAGTAAAGTATCGTTATATACTATTTAGTGATACCAGGAAATTTGAGGAATTCATTCCTTGGCATCACTACTAAATTCGGGAGAATTTTTTTTTTTTTTTAAAGTCATATTTTTATATTTTTCCCTCCCAATACCGATATTTTCCGTTATCAATTTTTAATGCCTTTATCGGCCGATAATAGCGGGAGGCCAATAATATCGGACCTCCCTAGACACAGCATATCTTTTGGTATCAGTCACTGCAGCAGTGACTGTAATTTAACTTTTACGTGATTGCATTAATTTGAAAAAAAATGTATTAATAATGATTACAGCCGGACAGTGATATCATATCAACGCTCCCTGTGACGTCACAACTTGGCCAATTTCCATAGCAGAAATGAAGAATTAACTCTTTTTCCCCCCCTTTTTTTTTTAACTCTCTAAAAGTTAAATCCTTGTAATCAAAACTTTTGGTCACGAAGGCATTTTTTGAGGCAACATTCACACCAAATCATATTCATGTATTCATCGTATTCATGTAGCTGCCAAAAACACCTTCAGAAATTAAGCAAACGACTTGAAACCAAACAATATGTGCTGTTATGTAAAATAAATAAGACTCCCACAGCTCCACACACCTGCATTGGCTCAATGCCTCCGATCAGGCCTGATAGCAGTCTTAGAAAGATGAAATTTCTTATTTTCTTTTTTTCATTTAAAAAAGAATAATTGGTAAATACCTTCAATTGCTTACTGTTACAGATTCTAGATGAAGCTACTAGCGAATCTACTTGCTAATTATGAAGTTTTGTATTTTCATACTTTGACCAAATGAAAGATGCTAAAGTTTCACAAAGTTCCACTGGGTGCCTATAAATCGATGCTTCAGATCAGTTTATATTGCACTATACAGCAGTGACAGGCAAAGTGTTTTAGTGTGTAACTATGTTTATCTATGTGATATGCAGCATGGCATGTTCTCTATTTAATGTTTTAACCTTTGCCACGAGATGCAAGGAGAGACAGTTGGAAAATCTAAAAAGAAAACATTCATTAATATAGGAAGAAAAAAAAAGTCTACAGTCAGCTACATAATGTACAGGAAATATGTAAACATTACAAGGTGGGCGTATCGCAAATGGATTCTCACTTTTCTTTTAACTAAAGCCTCAAATTCTCGCAATGAAGCTACATTTACCACTTCTCACAAAATTCTGCTCATAAATTCTGCTCACAAAACTCTTTAAAAGACTCCCAGTAACCTGACTGCGGCATTTTCTATTCTTTTTAGAGTCTGTTTGAGCCACACGGAGCCCAGAGCAAAAAAAAAAAAAGCTAATTAATGAAAACAGGTTGTTGTGTTTGACCCTGTCGCACAAGGAGAATATAACCCCCCCCCCCCCCCCCCCAAACAATGGCTCTACTGAACGTTTTGAATTGGAGGCAGGTTTTAATCATCATGGATGATGATGATGATCATGATGATGATGATGATGGTGGTGATGGTGGTGGTGACGATGAGGACGATGATGATGATGATCGTGATGATGATGATGATGATGATGATGATCGTGATGATGATGGTGGTGGTGGTGGTGATGGGGACAATGATGATGATGGTGATCGTGATGATGGTGAGGATGATGATGATGGTGGTGGTGGTGGTGATGGTGATGGTGATAATGATCGTGATGATGGTGATGCCATTTCCTGGCCATAATCTCTCTCGCGATGTGATTTTCAAACGCACAAACCGCAGGAGGCGCGCGGTTTTCTACATCCGCGGTGACTTCACGCTTCGCGCTCTCATCCGCACCCCCTACTCACCCAACTCCCACCACCACCACCAACACGTCACCTCGCAACGTGCGCGACACCCCCCTAACCCCCCCTTCCCGCTTCATTCGTCTGACGGGCGGTTGTGGCAGCAGCCGCAGCAGCACGCACGCGCGTGTCGGAAGGTGCGAGCTGTATTCTCCCTCACACCGTCGCTTGCTCCCCTCTGCTGCGCGCGCGAGCGAGCGACACTCACGCTCGAAAGTTTTCCACGACGGACGTGCGTGCACCTGTGTGCGAGCGAGCGAGCGAGCAAAAAAAAACACAAAAAAAACATACCCCTTGCGCACTGACACGCGCGCACGCACCAGCTGTGGCAGTAAAAGCCAGCTTTTGGCAGTCGCATCTGCTCGCCTCCACACGCCAGCGCGCGCCTGCCTCACACAAACACACACACACACACACACACACACACACACACACGCTGTGTCACCGAACACAAGTTGGATTCCTGCATCTGGAGACTGAGCCGGTGACTCACACACACACACACACACACACATACACACACACATACACACACACACACACACACGCACACGCACACGCACACGCACACTCGCATGCCCACGCACGCAACACTAATGCACAAAGTGGCAAAAGCGTTTATCGGGCATGCGTGCAGCGCGCAAATAGGAAGCGGTTGTCAGAGAGCGTGTGTGTGTGTGTGTGTATGTGCGTGCGTGTGTGTGTGTGTGTGTGTGTGTGTGTGTGTGTGTGTGTGTGTGTGTGTGTGTGTGTGTGTAAAAAAAAAAAAAAAAACACCAAATATGGAATTTCAAGGGTTTGTTTTTCCAGCACGCACTCGTTATTACCTGCTCACCTTAATATCACTCTTTGTTCTCGCTCGCCTTTTGTTTTGCTTCAGCTTCCCCCCATGGCCCCCCGCCCCCGTTCCGCAGTCCCAAAACTCAGACTCTGAATGCTTAATTGCGATCTATTAATTTTGAAAAGATGCTAAAAATACCCGCCCGAAGACGGCACGGCGCATTAAGAGGCGCACGCACGCGCACGCACAAAGCCCATTGGGTTTGTTAAAAGAGAGCGCGTTACTTTTTAGAAAAAAAAAAAACAAAAAAAAACACAGAAACAAATGCTGCACACTAACCGCGTTGGCAGCCGTCGGCGCCTCGTTCCGCGATACGAACAGGGAGGCAAAAACACAGGTAACGGCATAACGTGCGTGTTGCGAAATGTGCGCGCCGCCTGCCCTTGAGCGTCATAAATGAGACGAGACGGGCTGCGCTCGCCAGACGAATCCCGCAGCGGGGCAGCGAGCGAGGTCCAGTGGAAGCAGGAGGAGGAGGAGGAGGAGGAAGGGGAGCCGTGCTTTGCATTGCAGTGGGTCTGCGCGATGACTTACCTCGCCCTCCGAGAGCACTTCCACGGTGCGAACTCGGAAAGCGGGAATAATATACGGCGCAATCAGCTGCGGAGGGAGGGGGGGGGGGGGGTAACAGTATTCATGGCGCAGGTAAACCCGAGCTTCCATCAATAGAGCGTGACACGTTAACGACGGCGTGCGTATTATGCGAGTTCTTTAGGGTTCCGCGGGGCTCTGTTATGGCCCCGTCAGCGCTCGCGGGACACCGGAATCGACCACAGGTTTTATGGAACACAACTATTTTTTTGGTCATTAGATTGTATTAATGGCTAAAAAAAAATAATAATAATACCTGAGTAATGTTTCTTCTTCTTCTTCCTGTCTCTGCTTTTCATTTTGATCAGTTGCAAAGTGTAAAACATAGCTTGATAGCTATTTAGCTTAGCCTAGCCCAGCTGACTTAGATCAGTTTATCACATTAAAGCAACAATTCGCGCTTAGGGACAATTTAGTTTATTCTTTGTGCGTTTCCCTGAGTGAGTTTAAGAAGACAGTTAGTCTAATAAAAAAAACAGTACATAAATTACTAAAATAATAAGTAAAAAGGCCAGCAAATAATAAAGAAGCTCACAGGAAACACACACACACACACACACAACATGGAGGAATAAGAGGACAAATCAGGCCATGTTACTCTCAGAGCCCATTAGCAGGTCAACTATAAAATAGCGTCTGACATTCTGCACTTTGATACATGAGTTTTAAAGCGGGATGACACAGCTCACACAGCTTCAAAAAGGCAACGACAAAAAAAAACATCTGTGGCCAAACGGCAGGTGCACTAACCGGGGGGAAAAAAATCTTTTTTTTATTTTTTTATTTTTTTAAAAGCTAAAGAGAACAGTATTCACACAGACAAGCGCATGAAAACTAGCACAGCCAGAGATCCAGAGACAGAACGCGAGGTAGGTTGGAGACCATCAGCCCAGTAGCCTGGCAGTGTAGCAAGCGTGTAGATCCTGCAGATTTATCACACCGACCAGCCAAAAGTGTTTACACTCAGGCTTGTGTACACGACACGTACGTGGCCTTTTTCTATGTACTTCCTCCACATGCAAACTTATTTTTAGTCCATGACAAGTGATGTTATCTCCAAAGGCAGCGGTGGATAAATGGCAGGTTTGTCCTAGAGAGCGCTAGCTCTTGAAGCAGGACTTACATTACATGTGCCTGGGTAAATGTATGTTTATTCTCTCACTAAACTGAGAGGCGTCACTTGGCCTTTTGCTGTGTTTTATTAGCATTGTATTCCAGTGCAGTACCGCAAAATAACTCAACTTTATTGCCAGTCGTTCCGGACATAAAGCTCCCTCAAGCGCTGCGCAATAGTTGCCGTAGCTGCTCAGCCTTTTGTGCGAACGGGGGCTTTCCATTGGCTGCCTCGTTTCCTCCCTCTGATTGATCAACACGACCTTTTATACTTAGAGATTATGTCACCATCTTTTGCTTTTGCGGCACCTGACAACCCACATACCGAGAACATCACTGTAAAACCCGCCTCGGCGTACGGGGATCCTGTTCAACTTGGAGGCAGGAAAAGGGGACGGGAAAAAAAAAAACAGCACAAGTCGTTGTCGACGACGCATTCGTATTCCGCAACTAATCAGCTTCTATTTAGTTGTAAACAAAGAGGCAAGCAGCTGCTGCAACCTCACGCTAAAGGAAACGCAGGAGAAGACAGAGGAAGCACGGGAAGAAAGTGAGGCTACGTCACCGGGGCTACGTCACAGATGCTGGGCTAGCAGCGGTTTTATCACCACAGGATGGCATTTCAAATCAATGTGGGGGTGAAAAGAACAGCAATTAAGGTTTAACTCGTCGGCAAAGACTTTTCTCACCCTGCGCCTTGATAAACGCTCTGTGCTTTTTACGGATCTGTCATTTTATCTTCTCTGCCTCTGCGTCCTGTATTCCAAATAGCTGTTTTTAGGTAATCTATCTGTCTGGGTTACTATCCAACAGAGCAATGCATCGTTCTGGTAGTACATTTTGCTTTTAAAATAATATACACGCATATGTATATACATACTGTATGTCTATACACATATATATATATATATATATATATATATATACATATACATACATACATTATATATACGTATGTATATGTATATGTGTGTGTATATACATGTATATATGTATATATATATATATATATATGTGTGTGTGTGTGTATGTATGTGTATGTATATATATGTTCGGCTTATGCTTTATGGACTTGTGTCTGCAATAAACTTCTTCATCTATTCAGTATGTTCATACATACAAATATACATGTATATACAGTGCACATGCATATATATATATATATATACATACACATACATATATGCACTTTACCCCAATTAGGGTCTCAAAGGAGAAACATAAAAGATGAAATGATGGTTAAAAAGAACAACTAGAGATTACGGACAAATCAATGACATTTCCGCGTCCACAGTCTCTAATCTGACATCGACTGAAATAACCCTGGCCGGGCGCAAATGGCCCTGGCTCCGCCTCCTCCTCTTCCTGCTTTCTCCACGGCGCTATTACATTAAAGCACCTGCGAGGGATTCTCATTAGACTAAGGAGGCAGGTGCTCCATCCTGTTTGTCGGCTGTAATGCGGCCGGCATGCGGCAGCGGAGCGTGACACGCGTGTTTGGCTTTGTTTGCCCGCCCACCCGCCTGGGCGGCGTGCAGTCACCCGGGCGTGGGAAGGTGTGCGGGGGAGGCGGAGGGGGTCACGCCCCCTCAATTAGGGTCGCAGGGGACGGAAGCCGAGGGAGGGTCTGGCTGTAGGTGGCGAAGGCGAGCGAGACGGTTTTTCTCCCCCCCCGCGTCTTCTCGATTTTACTTTTCTCCTCCGTCTTCCCGTCGCACGTCTCGTTCCTCCCGCTTCACCTCCGCCTCCCCCGCCCCACGTTCCCCACTCTCGTCTTTCCGTCCGCCTCCCGCCTCCGTCGTTGTACGCGGCGCGCACGCCCGCTCTCCTTTTCCCACGCTTCTCCTCCCGCGCCTCCCCTGTCCTCAAACGTCCTCCCCCTCCCCCTCCTCTTCCTCCTCCTCTTCCTCTTCCTCCACCTCCTCCTCCTCTTCCTCCGTCTCTGTCTGGACTCCCTCCAAACCCGCCGGCCCCATTTCTCTTTCAACTTGCAGCCGGCCGGCCCGCCTGCCTTATCTCTTTCCACCTGTTCCTGATTGGATTGTTATTACCCCCTCCCACTCCCCCAAATGGGTTTCTGACGACTCAGCATTCTGGGCGGGTGGTGGGGGGGTGCAAGTGGGGGTTTGGGTTGTATAAAGTGGAATTTCTAAAGTCCTCCAAATGGATTATTATGCACAGGACCCAGCTGGAATTTCTAAAGTGGAGTTTTTAGCGTGTTGGTTTTCTTTTCTTTTTTTTTTTCAATTTGGCAAGTCTTTGCGAGTCCCCTCAACCCCTTGATGCTCTCCCTCCTCCTCCTCCTCCTCCTCCTCCTTTTCCTCCTCCTCCCGCTCACGCGCTCCTCCCTTTTGTCTCTCCCCATCTCTCCCTGTCCTACTTCTGAACCCAGTTATTCTCCCTCTTTCGCCGTCCTCCCTCCAGACCCTCGCTCCCCCTCTCCGTGCCAGACCCCCCCCCCGCCACCACCACCACCACCACCCCCCGCCGCCTCACCCCACCTCACCCGTCGCCCTCCTTTCATTGCCTATTCTCGCTCTATCCCGCTATCGCTGCCTCGTCCCCCTTTTGCCCCCTCGCCCCCTTTAAATCACACCCTCCCCCCTCCTCCCTCCCCTGCAATGTTAATTCAGATTGCCTGGTTTGAGAGGACAGTACGCCTCCAATAATGCCGAAAGCACTTAGGAGGACATAATCAATCTCCCTCTTCGCTCGCTCTCCGTTCCTCCCCTCCATCTTTCTCCCGCTTCTCTCACCCTATTTTACATTCCCTCCATATGTGGAGCAGGACTCGGACTCGCTCGCTTCCTCTAATTTCGCCGCATCGCGACGCGCTCCTCTAATCAAGCCCTTACTTTTTTGGTCGGAATATTTTATCCCTGCTCTAAACATCTGTCTCCGGGTGAACTAAGCGCGATATTCTGCACTCGGTTGCCTGGTTTGCAATGCCAGGCAGTGGGTGCTCCACTGTGTTCTGACCGTGCAGGTTTGCATGAAAGAACTTGGTGTAGAAGACTCAATCTTGAATCTATCAGCTGTAACTCACACTGATAGACCTCAAAGTGCTGATACAGCACAGCACTGGTTCTGGCCCATTTAAAGGTTCAGTTTTTCCCCCAGTTTTTGGGCCTTTATTTTTAATGGCAGACCCCCGACAGAGTAGCATTACATGATGAATTAATGATTAAATGACTTTTTACCCCATAAAATATCTACGGAAAATTGCAGGCTAGCTCTCTGTTTACAGCCACCCACAAAAATATCAGATTCAACTTCCTGCTGTGCTTTGCTAAACCCTGCACAAATCAATAAGCATCTATATGTTGTAGGATTTTGTTGACCGTATTAGGCTCGATTACTGTTTTATTACCTTGTTACATTGCTTTTGTGTCAGCGTCGACATTTTTTCCCTACACTTTATTTACCCGCGCTAAGCCAGCTCCATTAAAAAACGTGTTTTCCATTTTTGCCCCTCACAGCTTCAGCCCCCTCCCGTTTAACCCACTGCTGACTTGCCAGGCATGCAGCTGCGTTTCACGATATTTAAATGGCTCGACGCAGGTTAAAAATCATTACCGCCACTATCATAAATGTCTGCTTTTATTTGAATTTTGATGGAATTGTGTTTCAGTCAAAAAATTGTTTTATTGCGACAGGAAGGATGTTGTCAAGCTTGATGCGAGTTTTATCATCCAAAGACCAAAGTGCCATACAGCAACAAATAAAAGTCTGTTGTGTCTCAAAAACATTTGTCTTTGAATTTAACATTTGTATTACCAGCTAAATAGCAGGTTTGCTGGTAAGGAGGTGACAATAATGCGCCAACGCATATTTACAGTAGCCCAGAATGTGGCTCTCCTGGTCATCACTTCGCACTGAGGTCACGGCTCACAAAAAGAAAAAAAATAATTTGCAATCTAATGAAGCGTCATATAATAGGGATTAACTTTAGCGACGTTTGCAATATGCTTTCCGACCATTAGATGTCACTACGTCCTACGCACCGGGACTTTAAGCCGCTCCTGAAGCGATTACTCATCCGCGCCCGTCAACCCGACAACTTTTGATCATCATAGTTCTCCCCGGTTAGTCACTGCGCCTTTCGCTTGAACACCTGGTCCACTGTTGTTCACCACCTCTCCGTCTTTAACTCCTTCTTCCTGGTTGTCTTCAGGCCAAAAAAAACCCCAAAAAAAGAACCCTCTAACTTATGAGCTCACCCTCTCCCTCTTGTCTTTCTTATCTGCTAGACAGCGAAGAAGACGAAGAAGACGAAGGTACAGGAGTCAGGGGAGGGAGGCGGTGGGGAGCGGGGGGGCGCGTGGAGAGCGCGGCAGAAAGTGAGAGATGGCAAGGTGGAGAGAGGAAGTGAAACGCGTTTCCGTGGCAACGTGGTTTCCATCGTAACAGCGCTGCTAAGGATGCCATTAGTTGGGGGAGTTGGGAGAGTTGGGGGGTGGGGGCACCGAAAGAGAAATGTCAGTCAGCGGCGGTGTGGCGCAGGCACAAGCGCACACAAACGAAAGAAGCGCGGCTCATCTGCGAGCATTTCGTACATCCTTCTGCGCTGGCAAAAAAAAAAAAAAAAATTCACAAACGCCCTGGAGATACCGTGCACACACAAATGTGTCCGCCGACACCCCCCCCCCCCCGCCCACACACACACACACTCTGCCGCCACTTCCCCGACTGCCCACACAGCCACTCGAACGCACGCAGACATATTCTAATCTGTCTCGCACCTGTGATGAATCCCTGCCGCCGCTCCTATAGAACGCGAGCGGGACGGGACGGCGCCACCGGGGGAGATGGGGGGTGGGGGGGGGGGGAGAAGTAGCGTCTGTGGCGTCCTAACGCCTGCTGAATCAAGCAACTAGCGGTGGATGGAGGGAGGGGGAAGAATAAAAAACGTCCTGGAGGGGACGTTAGGATCTTGTTGCTCGTTTTGCACCGCCGACCGCATGTGTTCACGCATTTGCATTCCACTCATCCGCCACTGCCACTGTTATCGGACGCAACAAGAGGAGGGGGGAGGAAGGAAGGGGCTGGGATGTGGGAGGGGAATCCAAGGTGGAGATTAAATTGAAGCGGACAAAAGACAAAAAAGGGGGGCCGCGAAGGTCGGCACCCAAAATATGCGAAAGAAAAGCAGACGTTCAAGTTTGAAGGTCGGCCTGGGACGGTTTCTTCGGCAGGAGTTCAGGAGACGGAGACGGCGATGGTTTAGGTTAATAAAGGGAGGCTTTGCACCCGGAACCTTTTGCGTCCACCTTGGGGATGCTCAGCAGCTCGTGTTGTAAGGCCGAGAGAAGATTGCGCGAAATTCGCCTTACCGACCGTTTTGTGACAGCAGCATCGTCAATGGACACTGGGAAAAATGAACACAAGTAAAAAAAAAGGAATCTTTTAGGTAGTGCCAGATTCCACCTTACAGCCACTTCATTTTCATCTCCTTCCAAATTGTTGAAGGTAAATCAAATCCCGATTATTATTATTTTTTTTTTAGCAGGAGGCTAAAACTGATGGCTTTGATGGTAAACAGAGGGAAACAGGTAAATGGGCAGAATGGGGGACATGTGAAGGACCACGCAGAATGCAACACCGCGAGACATAAAAGAAAAGTCGAATACGTACAAAAGTAAAAGTCTGACTCTTATTGTCAGAAAGCATAAAATCCCATCTCAATTGAAGAAGTTGCGATGCGACGCTGTTTAACGGGCTGCTTAAATCGACGGCGCGCACAATTACCCTCCCTGGCTCTCGATACTCTGCGGCATGTTGCGCTGCCATAAGCAGCAGGCATGTTGCTCACTCCCTGCTTTGCTCCGGGGCATCACAGGCAATAACCTAGTTTTCCACTGCAGGGCAGGGCAGCCAAGCTGGAGGATTTTTTGCTCATAACCTTGGGCACGTCCAACGCGGTCTCGTCCCAAAATAAAACGCGGTTTGTTCGTTTTCATTTTGGCAAAGCAGATCAAACAACAGTCTATTCACGCAGCTGAGCCGAGAGCTCTTTCTGAAAATACAGTGTGTGCCTTTGTGTGTGTGTGTGTGTGTGTGTGAAGTCCTGAACTGACCTGCATGTCCTGACAATGACATCGTACACAGGAGAAGTAAACAAGGAGCTGATAAATCACGGACTCCTGTGTTTGTCCTGCTGACGGCTTCACCTGCACATCGACACCCAGAGTGGCCGCTACACTCGTCCACACCGAGGTCTGGTTGAAAAGATCCTGCCTCTGACGTGCACGTGGAAACCACTCATGAAAGTGACAAAAAAAAAAATCTGATACCTATAGATCAACTCCAACGTGATATGCGCTGTGATCAGATACACCAGATTAGACATATGTATATACGTATGTATATACATATATATACATGTACTGCATGTATATACATGTACTGCATGTATATACATGTATATATGTGTATACATATACATACTGTATATGTATACATATATATATATATATATATACACACACATTGTTAAATCTATGTTTCCGTACCTTGCTGGTTCTCCTGTATGGTTGTGTTCGATATCAATAAAATTTAATGCAGACGTTGTTTTGTTTTTGTTTTTTTTCATAGGATGCAATGGAGCTGCCTTGAATTCACTGTGACACATCGGCGGTGCGGCGCCGTGATTTCATTCGCAGGACACCAGTGCCGGAGGAAGCGGCATATTCCTGACCTTCGGCATCTGTCCCTCGGGGGGGACGAGGGAGAAGGTCCTCACCCCCTGGAACAGACCGCGAGCCCAGAGTACACAAGTTCAGAACAGCAGGGCTGCGTTCAAGCATATGGGTCAGGTGTGACTGTAGTCGGCCGGCAGTCCACGCGTGTCAAGTGGCGAGGGAGTTTTTATGTTTTGTTTTGTTTTTTGCCGAGCGTTTCCCGTGAAGTCGCACGTGCCCCGGCCATCCATCATCGGCAAAGACGAGCCCGCTGATGCTGTTCACGGTTCCGTGGAGAAGGATGGGGGACCGGGGTGCGTGGTAGTGGTGGTGGTGGTGGTGGGGGGAGTTATTTTGAAAATAATGTAGTGCTAAAAAAAAAAAAGATACGGATGAATGGTTTCATATCTAGCGGAGGGTCCCGGAGGGCGCGACACAGACTGGAGTGAAGCTTGTGCGCGGAGATAGCCGAGCACTCCGGTCCGTCCCCCTGCTGACCCTGGATCAAACGCTGCCACAACTTTGCTCGCCCATCGCGGTCGGAACATGTCAACACGAATGCATTGTGTTTGTCTTTTTTAATGCTTCGGCGTCGCGATGCTCAGTGTTTCCAGAGAGGCGGATGAACCCCGAAAGGAAAATAATGCAGGTTGGGATTTGCGACAAGCCGACAAGACATGTGACAGTCAACGTTTTCGAGGCGCGATTTGAAGCGGAACGGCAAAAAATAGCGACGCAGCCGAGTAGATTCTATAGAGTATTGAGAAACAGCAGTTTCATGCGATTGTTTTCTAAAATAGGCAGTTAGGTTTCAAAGAAAAAAAAAGTCAAAAAATAATCAAATGTCTTTTTAAGAAGAGCAAGCGACTTAATATGACACAAGAAAATCTTCCTTTTAAAGGGGCCTTATTATGGACTTTTTCAGGTTGAATAAATTGGTTCAATTAAAAAGGTTTGTTTGGTCAAAAAAAAAACTCCTAACCTTGTCAAACAAGCATCTCTCTCACTCATCGTGAAGATGCTGTTTTGGCTTCCCCCTCCCCTACTTGCTCCATCTGTGGCAGCGTCTTGGCCAGCTGCACACTGCTAGCGCTAGCTAGCGGGGTAAACGGCTACTAGCTCTCACGCAGTGACACCTCGCACACAGAGGCATCACTCTGGTAATCAGATCGACTTGTGACGTAACGTAAGTCTGAAGTCAAAATCCAAAGCAAGAGTTGGAAAAGTCCATTTTCACAATAGGATTCTGAAAGGTCCAATCACATTCAGACTAACTGAACAAATGGTACCGGAAGCTAAAATTTGAAATCTCAGCAATCCGGCGGTTAAATTCCCCATTTGTTCTCGTGTAAAAAGGAATAAATCATGTTGCTCTACATTTAATTTTCTCTTTTTTGGCACCTACCAGTGCTGCTGGCACCTTGTACCAAGGATAAAAGATAAGCCGCAGTTTGTTGTGAAATCTACCTCATCAAATGCGAGGCACAACTCGCTGTGGGTAGGTGCTACTATCATCTGGCCTCCCTCCAAAACGAGCCGGGAATACAATGCAGGTCGGCTCCGCTACTTCCAGGTTCTTATCTGAGAAAATAACCTTGGCATATGTTGGAGGATTGCATAAACGCACCTGTGTGACAGCGTCGGCTGGGTCTCGCTGCCAACACTTTCATTGCAAAGTTTAACATTTTGAGCCTTGGACAACGTACAGAAGGTACCTACACATGTGTTGTTTTAATGAAGCAAGTTAAAGCTGACATGCTAATACGCACGTCTACGTTCCGTTTGGCAGAGTAATCTGCAATTTGTTGAAGACCTCCCCAAAATGTAATTATAGCTACATGCTAACGCAGATCACAGCAAAGGCTTTTTCGGAAGACGTTTTCAGGCTCTTGTGAGGAACATTGATGTGGCACTACTTAAACTCTAACCCTCATTAGACCTCAGGAAAACAGCATACTTAGCCCTCTGTTTACAGCCTCTCTCAAAAAGAGTCAGGCTCAGCTAAAACTGATGCTTTGTCCGACCTTCTGCTTGCTAAGTGGAAGTTGGAGAGGGGGGTGGGGGGGGGGCAGTTGGATGGTGGAACAAACAACTGGCGAAACTGTTCTCAGCAATCTGAGGCACCCAATGAGGCGTCAGCGCCCTTTGTTACATCACAGAGGGTTCATTTTCAAAGCTGCATGTTTTAGCACAAACCAAAAGATGGAGGGAGAAAAAGGAATAAAACTTGGTGGACTTTTGGCATCATTTATGGAAGTTCTTTGGTGGACAGCAGTCAAACTAACCACGCCATGAAACGTAAGGAACTGTCTTAACTGCATCTCCTATGTCAAAAAAATGGAGATGAAGTGAAGTATAAATGTCTCCTTAGCAGCGGGTAGCTGGGCAGGCGGCGGCTTCAGGCTCTGCGTGGAAATGTCACACATGTATAAATCAGCCGTGAGTCATCGTCCCGGCACTCACTTCAGTCGCTCGGTACTTGTTTTCTGTTATGTCCCCCCCAACCCCCCGTATCAACCGGCACCGTCAGAGCCTCGCCGCCTCCCGCCAATAAAAGTCCATCATTATGTGTTTGACTTTGCTCATGCAAATCAGTCATTGGCAAAGGAACGGCGGGGCCAAAGCTCTGGCCGCCGCCGCCGCTGCTGCGAGAGGACGGAAAGTCTCGTCACCGTTACGTAATTCTAGCCGGCCAGAAGTGAGAATGAGATTTTGTCCGTTAGCCCCTCGCCCGTCGCTCGGTCCAAGTTGCCGCTTCTGCCAAGATTTAATTCCCACGAAGCTTTAACACCCTAGCAAAGACCCATCACTCGTCGGCGGCGCTGAAATAACTCATCTTTCGGAGGGTTTGGCGTTTCTCTCTCGCTCTCTCTCCCTCTTAATCGAGTCACCCTCGCTGCGACGACGCCAAACTTCCTCCGCCGTTTTACAATTGTAAATACTTTTTTACTGCCACGTTTACGAGCTTCAGCTCTGCAAAAAAAAAAAGCTCTGCAGTGCATTAAATAAATCACATTTGCAATTTGTGTCCTTCCGAAATGTGAAACTCACGGAAAGATAGCTACTGATGTTTGCTTTTCACGCAACGCGTATAAAATATTTTTTTTTGAAAAAACTCCTGCTCGTCTTTGACACTGATTAATGTAACTGTCGGGTCGGGGAGCCGTCATAGTGTACGGAGACCGTCGGCACTGAGTAGCCGCCATACGTGCCGGATGCGTATCTCTAGTCTCGTCCGTTTTTTTCGAGTCTGACTCACGCGGTCTTGGAGCTCGCTGCGTGTGGAGCTGCAGGTAAAAAATAAAACAGAGCAGTCAAGACGGAGGGAGTGAGGGCTCGGGAAGGTGGTGGTGGTGTTTGCTTTAATTTAGGGGAACAAGGGCGGGGAGGGGCAACATTTACATTCATCGCGCGCACGCCACAGGAGCTCGCCTCGCCTCAACTCACATGACGCGAGGACGAAGGGGAAGAGGCAAAGGAGGAGAGCGGCGGAGATAAAGAAAAAAAAAAACAAGAACAGAAACAGGGAGGGTAGTCGGTGGGGTGGAGGAGGGGGAGGGGCGTGACGAGACAGAATGGGGTTGAGCCAAAAAGATCTTTTTTTTATTTTTTTTATGTCTCTATGTTTTTTCACGTTCCTCAAGTCGAGGCTCACGGCAAAGACGTTTTGTGGCAACAGACCTCTGGGCGCAAAGGATCTTTGTAGAGGAGAGCGAGAGAGAGACAGGGAGAGGGAGAGGGAGAGAGAGGGTGGTGGTGGTGGTGGTGTGGGAGGTCAAGGGGGGTGCTGATCGCACCTGAACGCACCGTTAGGTGAAGAACGCTGGGGGGGAAAAAAATAGAAAATGAGAATGGACAGAACTCCTCTGTCCGTCCGTCCGTCCGTCCGTCCGTCCGTCCGTCCGTCCGTCCGTCCGTCCGTCCGTCCTTCCGTCTCCGGGACGAAATCGCTACGAAGTCCTCACAATTGCGGAGTTTTGAACAATCACGGCACGCGGGGAGCAACACCGGAACACATCGGCGCGATGTCGCAGGCCCGCGGCGCGAGGACATCGCGCGGCACCGGTGAATAATTGAGCGAGTGCCGCGGCTCCCCGTCCTCGTCTTCATCTCGCTTCTTTTCTTCCTCCTCACCTCACCAGTCGCTCCCCGCTCTCGTCTTTTTGTTCTCCTGCCTGTTTTTTTTTTTTTTTTCTACCATCCCCTCGTCAACCCCGACATCCGTTTCGCCTCCTCTGTTCTCGCTGCTCCTTTGATGCGGCGGGGAATTAAAAGCGTCGCCAGAGAAAGCGGGAGAGCCGGCTGAGGGCGAGGCCGGAGCGGACGAACAAAAAAAAAAACAAGCCGAGCAAATACAAATGAGCAAAGAGGGATCGAGTTGGAAATAAAAGTGTCCCCCCCCCCCCCCCCCATGGAGCCTCCGACGGCATTTTTCGAAATCCACTGAAGCCATCCTGGGAGTTTCACCGTGGGAAACAATTCCTCCCAGTTTGAAGCCGACTGCAGCCAAGAACCTCAAAGTCTTGTCTCGAAACGGTGGTGTTTGCACTCGCCTAGGTATCTGCTGTAGCCAGCGACTACGTCCACCGAGACAAACTCAGTACTGTAGAGCCACAAGCAGCACTCTTGGCCGGAAAGCAACAGCTATTTTATTTTAAAAACGCACTGAACTGCGAGATTTTACTTGGAGGATAACACACGAGAAGTACAAACACGTTATATATATACATATATATATATATATATATATATATATATATATATTTTTTTTTTTTTTTTTTTTTTTTTTTTTTTTCCATTTACTATTTCTTTACATCTTTGACCATGAAAGACATCTAGCGGGTGGAATTCTTTCCGTCCGTGAAACTTAACAATGGTCATGTTGATTACGAAAAATCCAACAAGGTGAGTTCATGGTGAGTACAAAATGGGTGATTCTTTTTTTTATTTTGAAAAAATAAAAAAAACACACATATATATTTAATCTCCCCCTGTCAATTGATTTTGACTTACAAACTACCATCTGTACATGTACAACTTTAACCATCCAATAGAATTGTTTTAAAAAGTTATTAACATATTTGTTTTGTGAAAACTGTTTTGATCTTTAAGTATTTAGGTGAAACAGAACCTCAGGCACATATTAATAGTGACTTAAAAAAAAAACATAAAACAAAACAATCAATAAGCTCCCTAATTAAGATCAGAGTTGTGACAATACCACTGGCATAATTCCACTTTTTCCTTTTTACATATTTTAAAGTTAAATTGTTCGTCAAGGCTGCAAAAGCGAATAGAGCCTTCCGATCAGAAACAGCTTGTGCAATGGCAGTCACGACTAATATAACAATTGCCTCATTGGGACAGACTGATGCAAAAAAGAAATTGTGAAGAAAAATCCGACATTGACCTTTAAGTGGAAAACAGTCTTTTTGTCCATCTGCACTGGCGACACACTCACTGCGGGCCACAAAACTCCACCAACTCTGTCCAACCGCCCCCCCCCTCGCCCCGCCAAAAAACCCCATGGGCCTCACAGGCTTCTCGGATAAGGTTCGCAGTCGTCGCACCGTTGACACAAACTGAACGCGTCAACTGATTCCAGGAGGCCGGGACGGTCACAGTCGCCACCTTAAGGCGACGTTCGATCTGGAGTGGCTTACACTAAATTCTCACTCAATTAGATTCTCGCAGGAACAGGCTGGGTGTCGCGAGGGCTGTGACTGTGTCTTTACAGGATTATCTCGGCGCCCGCCACGGGACACACGAGAGATGGGAAAGGCCTGCGAGCGGACCGACGAAAACAGTTGGCGCTGACGCAGGCTTTGAGGGGGTTGAGGGTAGCGCGGTGTTCGTCCTTTAACCCTAACAAATTAACTAAGAGGCTATTTTTCTCCCCTCCACCCGCCGTATCTCTTCTCCGTGTGTGCTTTTAAAGAAAAGCACTGACTCATCTGAGCTCACGGTGGGGGAAAAAAGGAAAAGATAGGAGTCCATTCCCTCTTCACCCATGAATCAAGGTGGGGGGAGGAGGTGGAGATAAGGCTAATAAGGGTCCTGGCGAAAGGGCCGCTGTAAGGTCCCGGAGGGGATCAGGGAGAAGAAGAGGGTGTCTGAGAAAGGGAAGAAAAGAGGGCGGGCTCGCTTGTGTATCTTGACGGCGGTGGCATTAGCGAGAAAAATCGGCTGAAGGGGAGGAGAGGTGCGGACAGGGAGGGAAGGTGACGCCTGGGCTGAGTGTGACGGGAGGGGGAGGGGCAAAGGAGAGGTGAGGAGGAAGCGCCAGCTTAGCCCAAAAAAAGTAGCCGAGATTTGCGGGTATGGAAAGCAATGAATAGCTCATCCGCGTTCCAAACGGCTCGGCTCGCCCTCCCAAAGTACGCCCGGGCGGCGCAGGGCGAAGGAGAGAATCGGGGGTGAGGGATGGAGGAGGGTGGAAAGGGAGCGAGAGGTGCGGAGGAAAAGTTATGGGGGCGAGTTTAAAAATGGCCACATTCTAAATGGCCGGAGTAAATTGAGACCAACGGGGTTGGAAAATAGGACACATAAATTTAGTGCTCTTGATATGTTTCACTGCTTCTCCCGCTCCCGCTCCCCCCCTCACCCTCTCTCTCTCTCTCTCTCTCTCTCTGTCCCTCTCTTGCACTCAAATGCAAGCAAACACACACACACACACACACACACACGCACACACGCACACACGCACGCACACACACACATGCACGCACACACGCACGCACACACACTTGCCACATTTTCTAAACCAGGACAATAAAGAAGAAGTAAAGCAGAGACTATTAGTGGGACATCAGGCTATCTCCGACCCTGCAGTTCATAGCCTACAACAAGCACCTACAGACGTGGTTGTGCGTCTCCGAAGTTCTTGCAACTCCAAGTAACTACGCACATTTGCCCCCATCGATTATATTTTTTGCACCAATCGCCTCTGCGATGGTACCATCGGTGGATTTACTCGATGTGAATAAGGAAGCATGCTCCATGTGCTAACTGTCTCGCAAAAACGTGACATTTTAAGGGACAAGCAATCTGTGGTAAAAGACCATCATTTTCCTTGAGGTTTAGCTCCATGTGAAAGGAATCTTTAAATGGTAAATAAAGGGGTCGTTTTGTGCGTGTGAGTTCTATGTGCTACAAAAGTTTTAGCTTCTGACAGTTCGGGGTATTTTGGGCCAGGTAGTTCCTCAGGGATGTGTTTTTGGCCTCCTTAGTTTACGCGTCTCTCCAACTGGACACTTTATCTGACTTTTGTTCCACATTCCCCTCAAATCTGAGCTCTTTACCAATAAGTGAGCCCAATGCGAAACGGCTTGCCGACTTTACCGAGGAGCAGAGACTGGAAACACAACAGACCCCTGAGATTAAATTGAGGGGCAACAGGAGTTCTGGCCAAAACTGTCGAAAACACATGTTTCTCCAAAGTGCGTTAAACGTTTAATCTAAGTGGCGTTCAACGGAATCTACCCATAGAGCACTTGCACTATCCAGATAAGAGAATTTCCCCCTGTTTTTAATCGCCAAACCAAAAAAAGATAAGCAGCAGCAACGGCGAGAAACAAGGGAATTTGTTTGAGACTGTTGCCAGAGAAATTTGGAGAACATGTCCCAGATGAAAAGATAGATCACAAAGCTTTTTATGCAGGGTTTACTGTGTTTTAGAGGGGCGAAAAGATGAATAGAGTAAACAGCCGGGGAAGAGAGACGTGGCAGGGGCTGGAACAGAGAAATCATCCCAATAAAAAAAAAATAAAGACTGCGCTGCAAGAGGCGCCTAGGCACTGCAACACTCACTTTCTAGCTCTCTTATCATTTACAAATGCTCCTAATTGTCCCTATGTTTGTTTTTTTGGTTTTGTTTTGTTTTTTAGTTTTTGTTTTTTAAAGGCCGCGGTGCTGCCAAGCACCAAGAACTCCATGATTAGAATAACAATAGGTGCAATTGCAGGACATTAATTGGGAACATAAACACGGACGCATTCATTATCAAGGCATGGGGGGGGGGGGGGGGGGGGGATAAGAGAGTGTAGTGAGTGGACCCTGAACTGAAGGTAAAGCTTCTGGAAGTGAAAATACAGAGGGCGAGAGGGGAGGGGTTTTAGTTTAGTTTTGGTTTTTTCTTGTTGTTTTTTTCTCCCACTGGAAAATGATGTGCGGACGCTAATTGCGGCGCTGAAACAATCCCCCCCCCCCCCGTCCTGTGCGCCGTGATTAAACTGCACACGCGCACGTCCCGACGGCTAGGCGACAATTATCCCAGGACACAGTGCAACGACAACCCGACAACCACCATCGAAGAATGTCTCCTCAAACACACACACACACACACACACACACACACACACACACACACACACACACGTTAATACAAACAGCCGTGCCGGCCCAGCGAGCACAAAAGCTCTCGCTCGGCTCACAAAAGGCTGAGACGCCCCGCGGCTGGCAAGCCGGCACTTTTCAAACGGACGCTGAAACGGCCTCGAATTATTTGGGCAAGAGTTAATTGATCGCAACCTGCTCTTTGTGTCTTTTGTCCTTCTTTTTTTTTTTTTCGGCGGCGACGGCGGAAGCTGCCCAGTTGTAACAAAAGAGGGGCCCTTTTGGCGCGTTTGAGCGCCTGCAAAGAGCCCTGTGTGTGTGTGTGTGTGTGTGTGTGTGTGTGTGTGTGTGTGTGTGTGAGAGAGAGAGAGAGAGAGAGAGAGAGAGAGGGAGCGTGTGCGGCATTAGCATTGCAGCAGCAGCTCATCTTGTCGCCGTCCTTACATGTCTGCCATTATCTATCTAATATCCATCCATTAATTGCCCTTGTAAAGCGTCTTTCCGTATATTCATGAAGCCGTGCGCGCGCGTGCGCGTGTGTGTGCTTGTGCGTGTGCCCCTCCAAACGCATTTGCATGTGTTCGCACGTGCGTTCGAGTGTTGCTCATATCGTCGTCTATTTCCCTCAGGTCGCGAGGGCTTGGCTGCCGTTCCTCGCACCCTCTCGCCACCCCTCCTCCCCCCCTCCCCTCGACATTAATTGCCTGCGATCTTACGTTTTGAATCCGGCGCACAAGTGGATGTTATCCGTCTCCTCATCTCCGCGACGCCGGCGGCCCCCTTTCTGCAGATTAGTTCCTCTGTTCGTATTATGTAGCGAACCCCCGGGGGCGATCAGGCGACCGCCGCGGCTATTTGTACCACAACAAAAGCCACACCTTCCAGACAAGTGGTGGGAGGGGGGGGGGAGGCGGAGGGGGGCCCGCCGCCGCGTCTTGATAAGACGAGCATTAGCCAAAAGCTTTAGATCGGGTCCCCGATTGCCGCAGTCCAAGAAGAAAAAAGCGTGGAGCGGGGGAGGCGCCGGGAGCTGCAGCCACGTTGGCAAGGTAACGGCGGGTAAATATTCAACGAGGACGACGTGCGCGCCTTTTTGCAATTCTCGGATGTTCGTCCTTTCCTGGCCTGCTTCGCCATCTTCTGCCGATGTGGATCGGCTTTTTTTCTCCTTCACTCTTCCAAGGAGGCAGCCAACGTTTTTATGCGATTAGGTATTCATTATTCATATTTAATTACTATCATTATTATTAGTAGCAGTAATAGTAGTAGCAGTAGTAGTAGTAGTAGTAGTATCGTATAGAAGGAAAAAAAAGTTTTACTTCATAAATTAATTCCGTTTTCGTCTGAATAAATGAAACGGCAGCTGAACTGAATGTTGCTATATTTGCACCCTGGGTTTAGTCGTATTCGTTAGTCAGACAGTCCTTATGACTAGGAACCAAAATGGCTCCTTATGCCAGATTAGAAACACGTTGGGATTGCTGCAATTCCACCTCAGATCTTCCGTGACACTTGTGTCGGCCACCGCTAGCGCTCTAGCTAGTAGCCCTGCTAGGTCTACACAAGTGAGTAACGGCCGCTCGCGGGCCGATGCTAGCTTACCCGAAAGACCCTTTGCGCGCTGCCAGACAACCGACAAATAAGTTGAGTAAAGTTTACGCATTGAGGAGGGGAGACTTCCGATACTGTATGTTAAGAAATGTAGACATTGGTAGTCGTACATTGACCGATGGCATCAAGACACTCTTTTCATCATGACGCCGTTCCATTCCTATAGGCTGTGTTTTGGAGAAATGGCGTTCCATCCGGCTTCCCCCACCTCACTCTGCCTGGCTTTCTTTGTCAGCGGTGCACTCACCCTCTTGCTTCCTCACTCCACCATCCCCTTCATTGATATAAATGTCGGTGCCCTTTGCCTCCATCGGTCTCAGTCCGTCCCTGCTCTCCTCCCCTCCCGTTCCCTCCCCTCCCGCCCTCCGCCTCATCCCACATCCTAATGCTGGCTGTCGAGCTTTTTGCCTCTCCACCTCTTCATCTATTTAACACTCTCACCCTCAGGTTTACACACAGGTTCGCTCACTCTCTTCCCCCGGAGCGGTGACTACAGATAGTGCACAGCCTTCACGCCCTCCCCATCCCTGCCCCCGGCAACCTGTACAGATGCCACCAAAGGAGGTTGAGGCAGTGGGGAGCACGACAGCTGCCGTCTTTATCTGATGGCAAAAGGAATGTTTTCAGAAAAAACATACACAGATAAGATACAAATATATATGTATATACATATATACATATATATATATATATATATATATATATATATATATATATATATATATATATATATATATACATATATAAAGAATGAAGACAAAGAAAGGACTTCCCATTTTGATCTTTTGTATTATTTTTCCTTCCAAACCTAGACCCACTTATTGCCAACGCAATTTTACAGGAGTTCTAGTTTTGGTTCTTCCTCGGTGTCATACAGCTCTAGTTGGATTCTTCAGTGTACGTGCATTCACAGGTGACTCCCCACACTCTACCAGTGGTTTAGTTTATTTCGAACATGCATGTTGGTTAGATATTAGTTCATCACATGTCCAAAAGGGACGAGGAAGAAGAAGAGCTAGCTAACTAGCTCTGAAATGGTGGCTTCTGGCAAAGCGATGCCTCGCCAGTCTGACGGACGTCACCACAGTGACGCTCCACGTTGGACGCATTACGTGCAAGTGGAGAGAGAAACGGCCCTGATGATTCTGATTCGACTCGACTCTTCAACACGGCGCGGCTGCGGTCCACTCCGGCGGGTGCACTTTATGGAATTAGCTTGTACTCCTTCCTCCAAATTCTGCCCCCCTCTTATTCCGCCCGCACTCGAAATCAAAATGCTGTTTTCCCCGCCTCGTGCGTCGCTCCCTGTTATCATCCGTTGCTCGGATGGAGGAAAAAAAAAGAAAAGAAGGGGGAGAAGAAGAACGAGGGCTCGTCTCTCGCCGGCTGTAATAGCAGTTTGGCCTTCGCGCTACTTTTTTTTTTCCCCTATTTTCTTGATAGCAGGGGCATCTGAGCGGGGATTTGCACGGATGATGGAGTGAAGCCGCGGAAAAGATAAACACCTCAAAATTGTCCCCACCGCCGCCGCCGCCGCCTATTTCCCAGCGGCTCTCCGTCACCCGCGCGCCAGAATGCGGAGCCACGTTCCCGTCGTCTTTCTTCAGCTCACCGGGTCGGGCGCATTCAATTACTCTCCATCTAACGCCGTCCATTAGGAGGGAAAGCCGTCTCCTCTCCGATCCTCATCCACCGTGTCGCCTCACTTATTTTCACAAAGATTTTTTTTTTTTTTTTTCCTGCCCCACCTCCCTCCACTCGCCTCCCCTCCCTTCCTCCCCCACGATGAAGTGTCTCATTTTCCCGCAGCTGACTCAGCCCCTCTACCCTCTTCTGTCCGTCACCTCCTCGCCGGACCCCTCCGCTCACCCTCTCCTCGCCCACCCGCTCCCGCTCCAAGAGGAAAATTCTTCCGGCCAATCTCACCGCGGCGCCATCTCAATTTGTCCGCTCGCCGAGCATCCGTCTCTCTCTCTCTCCCTCTCTTTCTCTCATACCCTCTCTATCGTATTTTTGCCACTCCATTGTCTCGGCCCATTAGGCAGACACAAATCCGTTTGGAGTCTTAGCGCGGCCCCCTTCCTCGCTCTCCGGGGTCCCCTGGTGGCAGCCAGGAGGAGGCTCTCGTGACCGAAGGGAACCCTTTTTTTTTTATATATATAAAAAACCTCCGGCTGCAAAAACACGGCCCGTTCCGCCTGCCTGGTGCCGTTAGGCACGTGTGCTTTATGAGCGTTAGCGTCAACGCTTGAGCGCACGCACGCACGCACGCACGCACGCACGCACGCACGCACGCACACATGTACTGTTATCTGTTCTGCACCTCCTGAAAAAGAACATGCACTTACCTATGAGAAATGAGTGACGACGGGCTTTTAGGACGATGTTAGCGGTTTCCGAAGTACCGAGGTAAAGCGGATGCAAGCACATTTTAACTGAGAGAACGTGTTGGCGCAGCGTGGTGTGTGCGTGACGGAGCAGCAGTGAGAGTTCTGGGACAATCATCATATTGAAGAGACTCAGTCAATGTTTAGCAAGGTGCAGGAAACATGTTAACTATAAGGAAAAAGGCAGCTTTACAAGCGTTACCGTCACAGCCCGAACAAAACCTTTTTCTGGATTCCAATCTACTGAACAAAAAAAAACACTCACTTACCATTTAAAATTACAGGAATTTTAATATGAAATTGTAGGGGTTTTTTTTATCTTTTATGGTAAAATATATGGATTCGGGCACTACCTCCATATTTCAGGGTTTCAGTTGATATTTAGGAGAGGGTTTGTTATTAAAAGAAGAAGAAGAAGAAGATTCAAGCATTTTTTCATTACGAGAAAATGTTTGCGTAGCTCAGCAGCCTTTACATGTCTGCTCAGCCAAGTGCTTCCAATGTCTCCCAAAACCAGTGCACTTACCTATGAAAAAAGACATTTTCATACAAGATGCACAGAGCAGGGGTTTGACCGCTGGAGCGATGACGTGCTTTCAGGTTGCTAATCACGAAACTCGGTGGATATTTAGCAAAGCAAAGAAGATGTCAGAAAACGTTTTGCGCAGGTCAGCGGCACTCTTTTGGGCGGGGGTGCAGCGGCGGTGCAGATCCCCCCCCACCACCACCACCACCACCACCACCACCACCACCACCCTCTGCCCTTCCCAAATGTGAGCGGACTGCTCCCTGCCATTTTACTCCTTAATCCTCTAATAAGAAGGAGCAGAGAGAAGAGGTTCGCTGGCGGCCGCTGGCCTTGCCCTGTCGCCGCCAGTTACGTCTCCGCTGGCACGAGACCTGTTGACACCAGAGGCCCGGCGTGGCGGAGAAGAAACGGGGGGGCTTAGGTTGGCGCGGTTTGTGGCCGCCGAATTCAAACCCGCACAAAAAAACAAAAAACAAAAAAAAAGGTCCCACCCCTCCCTCGCCGTCACGTAACGACTTCCTTTGTCGCGCTTCTATTCATCTGCGGCGAACGCTGTATCACACAAAGCACAACAGTGACTGAGCTGATTTGGTAGGAACGGGGGCCCCTCGTCCCCAGTGGCACGCGGATAAAAAAAAACAGCTGTAGATCGCTTTATCCCATTAGCCGAAGCCCGGTCAACGGGCGGAGATCTCGCTCGCTTGATGCCCGGGCTCCCCGGCGCGGCGGACACTCAAACGTCAAAACAGACTCATCAAAGTCAAGCTGCAAGTTAAGCGCGGCAATTGATGGGTATTAGAGATGAACCGATGTATGAAGTGCGGCCCCCATCGGAGGACTAACTCCCGACGCGGCGCACGGTGATGTAATCCATCCTTGTCAGGAACGGTCACGGAGGCTGCCGAGGTAAATACGCCGATGACTGACAGCAAAGAGCGGCCAAACAAAATGAGAACGGATCCGCAGCACCGGGAGCGCAACAGGTTTGCGCGGGGGGCGGGGGAAGGGCCCGTTCGGTTTGAGGTCCGTCTTTGTGTCATTGACTCAAGTTTGTAGCCACAAACCTATCGCAGAGGTTGCTGGGCTTTGTCCTTCATCTTATTTGCAGGAGCGTATTGAGGCGATATCCGCGCAACACTGCCGTTCGCTGGGGGCACTGACTCATTTCTGCAGAGAACTCGATTATAACCAGATGGAGAATGGATATCAAGTGTGAAGTATGTCACCATTATTAAAGAAGTCGAATGCTTTAAAATTGCTGAAGAAAAATGTAAACATTTCCAAAACAAAGCTGTATTATTATCACACTTAGTTGTGTGCGCTAAGCCACAAAGGAGTGAACAAAGCATCGTGGTTTATATTTTACTCTCCTTAACACAGCCGACTCTTAGTGTGTTCACACGGAATTTTGCACACTTCTAATTAGACGTTGGAAATGCTTTTCATTAAACGCCAAAATGTCCCCACACTTGTTCAGCACATCTTGACTGACTCTTGTGCCCTCATAATGATGGCAGAGCATTCACGATCATCATTTCACAAAACTGGGCATAATGGAGTTCAACCAGGGAACGAGCCAGTGACCCCAAAACTTTTGAAGTTTTTGAAAAAAAAATTTTTTGTTTTTGGAACTGCTAAAAGCAGTGACACCCAAAAAAAAAAAGCGTCCTACCTTGGCAGCCATGATCATGGAGGAGCCCCCGCGGACTCCCAGGATAGGGATGTGGGTCTGGGCAGAGATGAAGTCGAGGATTTGGGCGATGGCCTCCTGGTCGGTGTCGTCGCCGAACACGACGCCCTGCAGCCAGTGCTCCGTCATGAGGTCGCAGATGCTCTTGATGATGCTCTTGGGGTCCGTCTCATTCATGGTCAGCACCTCCACGTTGGGCGCCAGGTGCAGGAAGTCCTCTTTCTCCCGGGCGCCGGCCAGCGCCACCTCGCTGGAGTTGCCCACCAGCACCACGGCGATGCTGAGGCCGCGCAGGATGTTGGGCAGCGCCATGTGGTGGGGAGGGGGCTGGGGGATGGGCACGTAGTGGCCACCGCCGCCCCCACCACCGCCGCCTCCTCCCCCGCCGCCCTTCTCTCGCCGCGAGTGGCAGGCCGGGGGCAGGTGGAGGAGGCAGAGCAGCAGCAGCAGCAGGGACAGGCAGCGGGAGGCACTGGTGCGGCGGTGGAGGGACGGCGGCGGCGGCGGGTGCACGGGTCGGACGCGCCTCTCCGCCGGTGCGGCCGAGGGGGTCGAGGTGGGGGAGGGGCCAGCTTGGCCACGGGGCGACGAGGGGCAGCGGTGGCCGCAGACAGGCATGGCGGACGTGTGGGAGAGTGAAACCTGGAAGGGGGGAGAAAGATATGAGACTGTGAGGGGGGATCCATAGGTTAGCATGGTTGAACGGCCAAGGGGGGCGACATGCATGGCGTGAATCATCCATCCATTGTCAATACCCGCTTCTTCCCGCACTCGGGTCAGCTGGAGCCTATCACAGCTGTCATAGGGCGAAGGCAGGGTGACACCCTGGACAAGTCGGCAGTTCATTGCATGGCCACGTAAAGACAAACGACCATTCGCACTCACATGCACACCAACGGTCAATTTAGAGTTTCCGATTCACTTCACATGCACGTTTTTGGAGTGTGGGAGGAAGCCGGAGAACCCGGAGAGAACCCACGCGGACACGGGGAGAATGTGCAAACTCCACACAGAAAAGGTCCGAGGCCAAGGAATCGAACCCACGACCTTCTTGCCGTGAGGCCACAGCGCTAACCAATGCAACACCGTGAATCAGTGCGTGTCAATGTCAGCTAGTCGGACTTGAGAGGACATGCAGCAAGCAGCGTATGCGTGCTGGGGGGTTAAAACCAAGAGGTCGTTCTCCATACGTATGAATACTGCATACGACACTCGGTTCACGCGAAATCAACTCGCGGGGCGTCAATAATTCATCCCGCGGAAGGATCTGAAGTGGCATCGCGCAATTGCTGGGTGGCGGGACGGGGGAGGGGTATTAAACTCTCCCTCCAGATGAGACGCCGGCTGCTCGGTAAAGGCAGGAAGGGAGGGAGGACGACGGGATGAGGAGAAAGGGCAGACGGAGGAAGGCGCGCGGAGGGGGCGGAGCCGATGCCGCTCGACTGACAAACAGAGCGGGGAAGCGTCGGCCGAGACTCGAGACAGACAGACAGACTGACAGACTGACTGACTGACTGACGGCGAGATTGATGGGGTGACTGACGCTGAGGCGCGACTCGGCAGCGCCTCTTGATATGATACCCGCCCTCCTCCCTCCACCCAACCCAACACACTGGCCTACTTTTCACACTTTGCTACATCCAGCCGCACCTCCCCGCGCCTGTTCTACTTGACCCGATCTCGCTCTCTCTCTCTCTCTCTCTCTCTCTCTCTCTCTCCGGGTCGCTACATTTCTCCCCACTCTGTGCTTATTTATATCTCTTCTCATCAACGCCGTTGAGGAGTGTAGGGCACGCAGTCGGCGGGGGGTAAAAAGAGGGAAACCATTAGGCCCCCTTGAATGTACACAAACACTCCAAGCCTAACGAGGGTGCGCAAATAAGACATCGTTGCAGATAAGCAGAGAGCATGGATGCCCACGGTCCCTCACCGGGTATTACGGAATATGGGCTTTTCCATTGTTCCGCTGTTATTTGCGCCGTTCCGCTTCTGTTGTCCATGACGGATTGCAAGGAATACCTGAGGCCAGGTAGTCATTCCTGCCTAATCGATGAACCAAGCTAGCCCCTGTACGCATCAAAGTCCATGTGCCAACAAGTTGCTTGATGCCTATGTAGCATCTGGGCATGTTTAAGGAAAACCCTGTTCAAGGACATAGGGAGAGGATTTTGTGCACTTGACGCTGACGTCCTGCCAACAACAGTCCAGTCTTCTTGTTTTAGTTCTTGGACTACCGACCACAATGGTGTGCATCGACACCACTGCGGGTTGCAACACCACAAGTAGGCATTATGTTGCTAGCATGCCGTCGATGCAACTGCACGTCAACATTTCGATGGGATGCTGATTGACACCGGCTTCGCCCAGTCAGAATCCAGGAAAGTCGTAACTTTGGTTGTTATTCAAGGGAAACTTGACAGACTAGCAAACGAACGGTCCCTCTGCATTTGGCTTCCCGTTTGGAGCTTACCAAAAGTGACATTCTTCCATAGATTCCTTTCCATAGACGCTACTTGAAGGGATCTGTCGAGTGAGACGGGCTGACTGAATCCAGAGGAGGCGATGCGGCGAGGAAGCAGACGTGTGTTCTCCACATGTTTACATCCCAGCGCGTGGGTGCGTCTCCTCCGCAGCGTTACGGTCGGCGGTAGGCGTGCGGCCGCTGGGGGACGGGTGTTCTCTTCTCGGAGTAGTGGGCAGAGACAAACCCATACCGGGTGGGCGTGCGGCCGCTCATAAAGTTGTCTCGTACGAAAGGGGGGAAACAATAACAGCCCAACAACGCGCATGGCGAGGGAAGCTGACAGCCGAGACGGGAAGTGACAGAGAGGAAGAAGTGGGGGGGGGTTTTGAGAGAGGAATATAAAGGGACGTGCAGTACGCGGACATGACAGAACAATTTTGCGAGGGAAGGGGCGGGGGCTTGCTGGGAGGGGCAGGGTGGTAATTAGCGGAAGCTCGTCAGCTCTAATTACAGGTCCCTGTGTTAATCGTCGAAGGACGGGAGAGGCGGGGGGGGGGACTTGGGCCCAACAAGACTTACGAGAGGGAAAGAAGGGAGGAAGACGCCTTTAAAAATCAAATTCATCGCCACAGCGTTCGGGAAAATCAGTTCATCAACACTGTATTGGATGGATCAAAAATGGTCCATCTCTTTGATTTCTTTCTTTCATTTTTTTGTAAACATTTGGGTCTCTGGACACTGTCAGACTTAGGTCAATTAAAAAAAAAGAAAAAAAAAAGTGTGCGGACAAGTAACCCCATATTAAAAGATGTGATTGATTTTTCTTTTTAAATAGGAGCTAAGCAACTGAGACCCACCTGGCACTTCTTAGAGGCAATTTTCAATTGATTGTTTGCGCAAGTAGCTAATTGACCAACCATACAGCTGCGGCTTAATGCATTCAGGCACATGGGGCCAAGAAGCTAAATAAATAAAATTAAGAAGGACATTAAGACGCTGCGGCGATGTAGCGGGTTGAATGGGGCCCGTCCAAAAATGCAACAACTACAGTACCATCAGATATGTGTTCAGATTCATTTCATTTGATTTAATTCCAAATCATGGAAACAATCGTTTTCATCCGTTTCACAAATAAATGTGATTTTAAACACATATTTTTCGAAAGCCCTTTTGACAAAAGTAAAAATCCTCCCTTTTTGAAACATCTCTTGTCGTATTTGCATCTTTCTGACAAGCGGCTCCTTGAAAGCCATCTGCTCGGCCCCCGGGCCACTATCACGCCACTGCCTTTGGCAAGGGTCGAAGATGCACAAAATAGAGATGTTGCCGGGCATCGGTGTGCATGTGCTTGTGCATGCGTGTGTGTGTGTGTGTGTGTGTGTGTGTGTGAAAGAGAGAGAGAGACGGGGGCCAAAATAAAAAAAAATAAAAAAAAATAAAGATAAATCAACGCCTTGAAGATTATCCCACTATTTTACCTTGGACCGTGTCTGGCGGAGGCTCGTGGGTGTGAAGGAAGGAGCGCCTCAGCGAGACACGGGAAAACATGAAAGCGAGTCGGGGAGGCAGGAGAGGGAGAGAGAGAGAGAGAGCGAGAGCGACGACGAGGAGAGGAGAGGAGAGGAAGGAGACGGCCTCTTTGAATCTGGACCCCGCTGGAAAGCTCTCTGTTTCCATGGCAACAATTAAAATAGGCCTACGTGCGCTTTATATACGGAACGCGGTTGATGGACGGAGAGATACAGTCACAGAGAGAGAGGGGGAGAGAGAGAGAGACGGGCACTTTTTATATTGGCCATTGATCATGTAAATGCGGCGCTGCAGCCCGGCGCAGTGCTCACTCAGCAGTGCGGCCCTTTACAATGGCTTTACATCGCACACGCTCACACACAGATTAGCGCCGAGACCTCTGACACACACACATACACACACACACACACACACACACGTCCCAAGGGTACAGATTATGTTAGCCAACGCACTGCGCCAGCGCCAATGATCACTCACAGAGACGAGGCCATTAGAAAATTCCCGCAGTCAGTCGACGGACGTCTCGGAGAGGAGACGCACAAAAAGGGCCGAGCGCCGAGCGCGGCCGGCGCCGGTGACCCCGTTTCCCCCCCGACGCCACCCGCCACCCGGCCGTTTGCCCGGCCCATTAGCCGCGCCAGCACAGGCAGGCGGGCGGGCGTTCGAGCCTCATTGCGCGAAACCACGCACACATGTAAAGAAGTTCTTAAGGGGCTCAGCGACACACTGACAGTGTGCGGCTGCAGGTTTTTTGGAACAAATGGGATCTATTTCCCCCCCCTCTGGTTGTGAACTGGTGAAAATTGTATTTTCCAAAAGGGAGGCAAAGAACTCGGCAAGTGATTTGACAAACCTTGTGTCTGTCAAAGCAGAAAAAAAAACACGGGTCGGCCACTTTTTTTTTTTTTTTTTAATGTCAGCAAAGCAAATTAGAGTCGGTGGCCTTGTTTGTTACCAGCCGACCCACGGTGTGCGACGACGGCGTGCATTCAACTGAACTTCGGCCTGAGGTGGGGGGGGAAGAGAAAAGCTTTTCATTTTGATCTCTGCTCTCATCTTAATGAGGAAATTGTCTCTGGATTTTGACAAAACTGCTGCTTTTCTCGGAATCACTTCCTATTTTTCTCACCGCGAGCCGAACGGCTCCCCCGAAAAAAGGCGCCGTCTGGCTCGGCCCGATTCCTAAAAGCTGGGTGCAATTCAGAAGACGAGTTTCCACCGCGGACCTGGAAGATTATCAGGGAGCTCGTCCCGATGACTCTTCGTCTCCCTTTTAAACGATCACTGAACAGACATCAAGAGCGGCGGCGCAAACAGAAATAAGGATCAAGGCTGACGAAAAGAAAGAATGATCACAAAAAAACATTTGCCATTGCCTCGTTATTTTTTTTATTTTTTTTTTTTTGCATGCATGCATGCATGCATTATCTCAGGCCAAATTAGGATTGGCAGGACAAATTCCCACCAACACGTCTCGGAGGGGAATTTTGATGATCGCATCTCGAAAAACTGGCGAAATCTGCAATACATCGTGGAACATCTCAGAGGACATGAGTAATTATTTTTCCGTTACGTGCAAAATAGATTTTATGTATTCCAGCCCCCATCCCCCCACTTCCTACACAAACACACACACACACCCAACCTACCCCGAGGTCATACATTATTGTAGAAAGCAACAACAGCAGGTCTCCCCACCCGACAAAAGGCAAGTACTAAGAAGCCCCGAATGGACAATAAAGCGGCTAATAGGCGTTAATGTCCACCACCGCCGTCTGCGTCGCTCGCTGCGATGCAAAGTTGTGAGCGCAGCAGTTGCGAGGATGCAGCATCCAGCCGTAACAGCTTCGGCCCAGCTGGCTGTCCAGCTTTATTTTTATTTTATTTTTTCCCCCCGAGTTTGTCAGTGATAAATTACACATTTTAACTACTATCCACCATCCACAGAGGACCTCCGAGCGTGCCCAGTGAGGACAAGCTACTGGAGGGCGCGTCGAGCAAATGTTGCAGTCGATGGAAAATACTTTGGCTGACCTTGCACACGCAAACGCGCACACAGAGACACAGCAGCTGCGTTTCCATTAGCCTCAGAATTGCGCGAAACCGAAATATCGCAATAAAAAAAAAGCTGGTGATGGAAACGCTTAAACTCCGAAAGATCTCCCGAGTGTCGCGGGAAAACGTTTTTACGCATCGATATCGAGGTATATCGCAAAAGTGTCACGGAAACACTTTTTTCACATTAACACGTCGCCGGGCGTGACGTACGTGGTCGCGCGACCAGTTGACTTCAAGCGAAAATGACAGCAAACAAACGTGAACGAGCAAAAGCAAACGCAATTCTTGCACAATATTGCGCGACGAGATTTTACGAGAATTACGGCTTATGCGCTTCGCACCATTAAATGGAAACACCTGTAAATCGCAATTGTACTTTGTTGAAATTTTAGAATGATCGCTTTTATTTGCGGAAAAAACTGAACGCAGCTACAGTCACACACACACACACACACACACATACATATATATATATATACATATATATATATAAATATATATATATATATTTCTGTATAGTTTTATAGTCAACTCTTCCTGGTGGCGACATCCTCATCCTCGGTTGAACAGATCATGCAATCTGACCTCTGACCTATACAGGTCGCTGTCAAGAGAATTGCTGCTAATCTAGAATTGCGTGCAAAAATATTTCAGAGGTAATTTGGTCCTAGTCAGGTTTTTTTTTTGTTTTGTTTGTTTGTTTTTTTTTAATGAAAAGTCACATGTACAACTGATCATCAGTGACAGCCACCGACTGTCATCACGTCTCATTTGTGTGAAACGATGACTGAACGGCACAAACTTCATCGAGAAACGCAACTTCGCATCGGCAGGCAGCGCGGGCGCCGATTTTCTAAACCGGGCGGCACGACGGGTCACTACGGCGCATGTTGATGAGCGGCGAGGTCAGTCGGCGCCCCCTGAAAGTGAAATCGCTGCCAAGTACATGCGGAATGTGTTGAATATGGAAGAGCAAAAACAAAAAAAGGCGAAAGTAAAAAAAAAAAAAAAAGAAATTCTAAACAGCTCCGATACATATTCATGCTGCCTGTCTGCGGAGCCTGCAGTGGAGGTGGAAGCAAGTGTGTGTGTGTGTGTGTGTGTGTGTGAGTGTGTGTGTGTGTGTGTGTGGGATGATGTGTTTGGAAACCCGCGTCGGTACACGGTGTTCCGGAGTGGCCACTCAGCGGCCCCCGCCAGGCTTCCCATCCTGGCCCCACCCCCTTAATGACCGCTAGGGGACACCGGCGAGCTCTTCGCCCATCTTGACGCTACCTTTCTTTCCTTTCCTTTCCTTTCCTTTCCGATCCTTCCTTTCCCTCTCCATCACTCCTCGCCGAAACAATGCCTCCTCTCTCAGTTCACTTCCCACTTATCTCTCTTGTGTGCTCACTCGCTCTCTCTCTCTCTCTTTCTCTCTCTCTCTCTCTCTGTCTGTCTTTCTCTCTCCCTCTCTCTCACTCATCGCCCTCTTATCATGTGGTAAGTGTTAGGTTTTCGCCGATGGTGTTGTTTCGCGGGGAAGGCGGGAAGGCTGGTTGGATGGTGATTTTTGTTGAAAAAAAAAAAAAGAAAGAAATCCCACATCCGACGCTGTGATACTCGAGGACGACGGCCAACGATGACACATGACAACGCAGGTGTGTTTGCCGTCCAATGGGATCATCGCGTGACACACTGTGCGAGGTGGATCCTTAAGACATCAAGTTTGATATGGGCCGACTGTACGATGACCGTTCACTCGTTTGATCGCAGGGCTACAACAGGCTACAACGCAATGCCACATTGTGACGTCTCCATCCAGCCAAACTACACTGCAACAACATGAAAACTCGGGTTCGAAACATTTGTACGGTTGCGTCCACGTGCGCGCCAAAAAAAAACAAACCCTCAAAAGTCGCCGCAACTATTTTGCTGGGAGAGTTGAAGGAGTTTGCTTCCACTCGCAGTTAGCATTTACGCTAGTAGCGGTTAAGAATGGCTCGTTACTGATATTTACCAACAGAAAGTCACCACGCGTATATTAAAAATAAAACGCAGACTTGAGAAGACTATGTCAATATCTACTCTATTTATCCATGTTGCCGTGAGCTGTCCAAGCTGCATTCCTATTGGTCGATTAGTATTCGTCAGTCGTACGGCTGTCGCATTGTGAGACGATCGACCCAAAGTCATCATGCAATTTTCGGACACTCTGAATTTTTTAATCGCAAGACGTTGGAGGACGGCCACCCGTGAACCAGTGTCACCGTGCAAGCTTAAATGAAATCGTAAAAAAAAAAAAAAAAAAATCGTAAAAAGACAATCACTGTTGTCTCCCCACACACACACACACACACACACACCTCCCCCCTCCACTTTTCATCGAACCAAGAGTCTGAAGAACTGCACGTGAGGCCACTTACATGCATAATTATTTTGGAGGTGGCAAGCTTGAGATTTCATTACGGGAGGCGAACAGATGGGGAGGCGCCGGAGCCGCGAGCCGCTCCGGAGGAGTCGGCGTTAGTGGCCTTTCCCTGACAGCTATGATCTAATGTGGCCTGGTCCGTTTGACACCGGCGCCCTCGCCGGCTCCTTTGTGTTTTGGCGAGGCGGAAGCCCCGCCCCGCCCCCAGCCCCAGACCAGACCCCTACCTCCACCCCTCCAAACCCACCTCGAGTGGCACTTTTTTTGCCCCCTGACCCGCGCCTGAGCGCTGACAGGTGATGAAAGGAAACGTTACCTGGACAACATCGCCGACTGCGCGGCAGCGAGACGCGGGGGCGGCTGATGGCGAGCGAGCGAGCGAGCGCACACTCAGGCAGCGGTGGGGGCGAGAGAAAGAGAGAGAGGGAGAAACACGGACGAGCCAAACGGGTCTCGTCTCTAAAACATCGCAGGAAAAAACTAAAGATCAGCGACGGTTGCACGTGTGCAGAAAACTGAAAAATTAGGCCTTTTTTTGTTGTTTTTTTGCTTCTTTTTGCGAAGTGAAGGATAATTGCACACGCAAGACGTATGTTACATAAGGAGTAATTACAGCGAAGGGAAATCAGCGGGAGGGTTTTTGCATAAGGTCTATGATTACGCCTCGGCACCTGCCCCCTCCTTATTTATAAGCCGAGCATCTGCAAGAGGCGCGACACGTTGGCTCTCGTGTCGCTCGCGATGCTCGGGGCCCCGAGTCGGGCAGAATGACGCGCTGCCTTAATCCTTACAAGGGCAAGGAACTAGAAATCATCACTCACAATGCAAAGCCTTTTGTTATCACACGGTACTGTAATACATACAGTAAATGGAACACTTATTGTTGTCTTGCTGACCACGAGAGGACATTTAAGTCTCTTTGTTCCAAAGCGAGGATGACTGAATCATAAAATCCAGAACGTTCAAAAGGAATTTAATGTTCAAATTATTTTATGATTTTTTTTTTTTGTTGAAATATACGTTTAGAAAAAAAATTCTAGATGGCTGTGCAACTGTATAATAGTGCAACTCATCTGAATCTGATTGAGCCCTGCAATGGAAAGTGTTTGACAGGATAGTGTTTTACGCTCCAAGATTTCCATTTTACGTTTCTAAATATTTCAGTGAGAGTCCGATAAAGGGAAGGGAATTATTCATTATTTGCGGTCTGTATTGTTTTCATCCGTCTTGGGTGTTTACTATGTACTGATACTGCATGTTCAAATTCAGCATCTGTGATGCCGTTGCTTCTTAAAACCTTTATTTTTAAGCTTTATTCCTGCCAAGCGACAGGTGACGAATGACCCGTATCTGTATCTTGTCCTCTCACAGCCCGACGTCAAAGCAGCTAGCTCGGGCTAATTACACTCTCCACTCAGGTTATACTAAGGGACACTTTTCCATCTGTTATTCAGTCTGTTGGAGTCTTACTGGGAAAAAAAAAGACGAAAAACAAAAAAACAAGCCGCCACTTGTTCCCGTCCAGAGTAGCTGATGCCAAGACAACAGAAGGCTAGCGAGGCGCAAAGTGGGTTCATTTATTAAAAAAAAACATTGTTGAACGCATCACAAGTCCTCGAACCCGCATGAACTGGGTTAGACGCTGACTTAATATGACGACGAGCTAAACGCATCCCGTGAGTCTCAACGTTTTTCCCAACTCCTTGGCGCCGTTCGAGGTAAAGCTCTCGAACAAATCCGGTCGCTCACCCGCGCCGTTCGCGCAAAGTGGTCACGTTTAATAACTTTCCGGAAAGTGGCAGGATTAGAGAACGGCAACTGGCATTTTGTCAACATCCCGTGAGACCCGATCCAAGAAGCTCGACGGCCACGCTCGGACCGGAACCTCCAATCCTGCGAAGGCTATGAAACACTAAATGGAACTAGACACCAAAAAATGTAGCTACGCCGGTTATCTCTTGGATGTTTAGCGTCAGCGCAATCTGTGAAAAGGGGTCAGTGTGAACTTCACCTCAGCAACAGTGTTTACCATTTGATTAAGGGGCTCAATCATGAATAGTTTCATGTACTCTAGTTGCAGCTGCACGTGACTGTTTAACAGCATGGCCATTATGTCCACTTGTCTTAAATTCCTGACCCTAACCTTTGCCAAAATATCTGCTCTGTATTTCCGGAAACAAAATATAATGTTAGGATGGGGCGAAAACTGCTGCATCTCTCTGAAAAAACAGAATAGAATAGAATAGAATAGCCTTTATTGTCCTTGTACAGGGTACAACGAGATTAGAATTGCCACTCCCTTTGGTGCCAAAAAGCAAAAACAGCAGCAAAGCAATAGCAAGAGCATGAAGAAAAACACAATAAATATATGCACATCTAAAACACAGTAGCAGCATGAGTGTGTACAGGTGCCAGAGTGATACGTGTCAGCAGATAAGAGAATGGTCATTGCACAATGAGTGTATTAGCTATTGACACAAAAGTACCATTTATTGTGTGGACGACGGTAGCGGAAAGCCGATAAAGGCGACAAAGGAGCAAAACGCTGCATCCGGATTACGTCCAGAAATTAAAAAGCTACAAATTTAAAGAGTGTCTGGTCTCCGCATAAATATTTTACTGCTCAGTAAAAATAAGAAGAGGTCAAGAACAACCGAGGACGTTTTTACATGGTGAGCAAAACCTACATAAATTAAAAAAAAAAAAAACTAAGATGATTACTTACGCAAGTTTACAGACACTGTGCTGCGTCGTGAGCGAGGTGCAAATTTCTCAGCCTTGCGCCCATTAAAATGCAAAAGGGAGAGGATGATTGGGGGGGGTGGAGTATGCATGGCGCTGGCAGAGCCCCAGACTTGTTCGGCGGGGGCAGACGCGATCACAGCGCCGAGCGCTCCCTCATCATTTTCCTGAGATGTGGCAGCTGCTGAACAGGTAAAAAGCCGCCTGCAGCTGTTTGATGATGGACCGCTGCCGCGGCTGCAGGACGGGCCGGGGCGACGCAACGCGCAATCAACTCACTCATCGACGCGCTTCCATCAAGGCGGGGGGGTCAAACGGTGAGGGAGAACGCTTTTGTGCGCAGTCTCAGGTGTCGGGTGTGTGCGAGTGTGTGCGTCTAGGCTTCTAGAGTTTCGTTATTTTTTTGTTGTTGTTGTTTGTTTTTTTTTTTGCATATCTCCTCTGCAGACACAAAGACACGTAAACATTTCAGGGTGACGAATGTGTTTTGCCAACACTCGGGCAGATAAGCGCTCCGTCTCTGCAGCATCGCTGCCGGAGACGCATTTCCACTCACACCTACACTCCCTCACGCGGGAGACACTTCAATCTTCCTCGTGTCCCCGCGCTCTGCTCCCTCCTGTTCTCCCATTCCGACCGTCCTTCCCACTTCCCATCTGCCTCGGCCGCTTTGCACGGCCCGTGTGACGGGCCTTTGCACGGGGGAGGGGCTTTAACCGGAGGGATTTGCTAATGACTTCATAACTTCTTCTTGTGTCCGCACAAGTGGGACTTTTTCACTTTTGGACGTATAAAAATGTCTTTGGTTGTATTGGGACTATTTCTTTTGTAAAAATATAAGGTTTTCTGATTTCCGTCTCAGTTTATCACTGACAACTGCTAGCTCAAATGTCTATTGTGTAAAATGTGGCTAGTTTGTGATTTATGTATTGTTAAAAGCTTAATATATTGCCCATAGATACATTAATAATAGCGTATACCCGCGGTACAATATCTATCTTCTACCTACCCTAAGAACATATATAAGAATATACATAGAGAAATAAGGGTGTTGCTTCCAGTTAGCTGCCATCTTGCGCCGCCATATTTCTAAGGAAGCCTGTTGTGGACAATCCAGCCCAACTGACAGCACGTTTTGTAAATAGTGCGACTGCTCAACGTCTTTAAAAGAAACAAACAAAGACGAAGCTGGATGAGGTATCCAGGTTTGGGTGCGCAGGACACTGTAGTTCACCGACAAGCTCAGGAGAGGGAGGGAGATTGAAAGACGCTGCAATCTAAAATGTAACTACTTGATGTCGCCGTTTCCTCTTTAAATTCTCCAAATATTACGCACCTAACCTTTAACTCGTCTGCTTCATTCGTAGCAATTAATAGTGGCTATTGAGAAGATTTGACCCCATTGTACCTCTTTTTTTGCCTGACACTTCAAACAGTCAGACACGCCTGTCACCTTTAGCGGTTTCATCCCAACTCCAGTGCAGGCAGGCGAAAAGTGCATTGACTACGTGTTACGTCGCCGCCGCAGTAGTTGTGTAAGTTGTCCAGCGGGCTGCATTGTGCGCGTGAAAGGTAAAGCCGGGGCTAGGAGCTACACGTATGGTTCACGGAGTGACCCTCATGCCAATAACAGCTCCATAATCACTTTAAATGTGTTTTATTGTCAGCTTTTCGTAGATTAGAGCCGCATAATCTGTCCGCCTCTATCCATCTCATCCCAAGCTGTTATTTTTGGCACCAGGATTCAGCCTTTTTGGATTAGTAGGTGTGTGTGTGTGTGTGTGTGTTGTTGTTGTTGATTTATTTTCTCTCTGTAGGTGCGGGGCGTGTTGTTGCACGGCAAAAGGTATCTTCTTCACCGGGCCCCATTGTGTGAGAGAGAATAATCTGGGGAGGATGTTGTTCCGGAGACTGAGACTCAGGTTCACGCTCGAAACGTCTCTTTGCGTGGAAACGGTGTTCCAGCCAAAAGTCTTGGCAGCAGTCTGGCCGTATCCTTGATTCTACTGCAAGGACAGCAAGCAAGTGCGTGTCCAAAAAGAAAAGAAAAAACACACCACACACTTAAAGGACCAGTGTGTAAAGATCTAAGGGCATGAAATGATAAGAACGTATAGCGTGCAAAAAATATTTCTGTATTTATTTACTTGCTATCTATTTAATTTACATTTTTCTTAGACCAGCCAATAAAATCACAAATGGCTCAGAAACAAACACGGCCAACTCCACTAGAACCCGCTTGTTATGTAAACGTAGATACATTATTAGCCAATTGAAATGCAGCCGGTAATTTACGTATTGAAGTGTTTACGCAGCTGAAATACAGGTGGACATTTTCTCCTCCACTCGGTGCCAATAAATCCAGAAAACTGACACACTGGGCCTTTAAAAAATAATGGAGAAAGCGATATTCTTTTAGCTAAGTTTTTGTTTGTTTGTTTGTTTTTTGTTTATAGGTTGTTCATATGTTTCAGATATTCTGAACGGCCACACGTGAATTACTTTCGCAAATTGTCAGGCCCATGTGACAAAAAAAAAAAGTCCAAAAGAAGGCGGTACCTTAAGCAGCGCAACTCTGATTCACACCAATCAAAAGAGTTCTTCTCCTCCGACTCCTCCACCTCTACTTCCTTCTGCTCCTTTTCCTCTTCCTCTTCCTTTTCCTCTTCCTCCTTCTGCCCTCGGGCCGAAATATTGACTGATGACTTCCATTTTCACCTATCAATTCCGCTGCTAATTTTACACTTTTCAATTAATTCCAGGTGCTCGCACACGGTGGGGGCCCGCTATGATTAGAAGGTGCCGGAGGAGAAAAGGCTTGAGGGTTTTTTTTTTTCTCTTTCTTTCTCTCTTTTTCATGTTGCCATTTCAAACAACATGGAGCACCCGTAACGTGCACGCCGGCCTCTGCTCGATCTGCCCGGTCATCACAATTTTCCTGCGGACTGACCTCTCTCTCTCTCTCTCTCTCTCTCTCTGGAGTGGCGAGCGCCAATCATGAGACCCCCCCACCCCCACTCCACAGGGATAACGACTTCCACGAGCGTCTCTCAGACGGATGTCCCCTGGATTAAATCCCACACAACACTTAAGCCCGAGAGAGTCGAGCGCCCCCGTTGAGGAGCGGCGAGGCTGCGGTGGACGGCCGCAAATTGCAGGTTTGCTTTTCTAGCACGGCAGCAGTAGGATGGGGGGGCCGGCGCACCTGCTGTGAAATGTACATTCGAAAACCGCACGGCGTGCAACCCGGATGAAAGTGTTTTTTCGGGCCCCACATTACGCTGACGTCCATGTACCTGTGTTTTCCAATAATAACGCCCGTCAGTGAACACAGAGAGTGTATTGCATTGATACAGAGCCGGGATTGAGTGTTCAATTTCTATTTCTATATTTCTATAGTATCTGTATGTTCATTTTGAAGCTAGCTTTATATTAGCTATATATGCATACACTCTTTGCCTTCAACTTGGGGAGATAGCATGGGGGAGGGGCATCAGTCCTAAACCTTGTTTCCTCATATTTGAGGAATATTCCCGCATATTTTCTCAGGGGTATGACATCCATAAGATTTTCAGAGTTGAATCAGGTCCGTGTCTGTTTTTTACGGAAAAATTCTGCAAGCAGGCAAACAGAATTGGGTGACAAAAGGGAAAACGCAAGAGGCTTTTGGGGCACTTCCACTTGGCCTAATTAGCCCTGAAGATACGTCGCCGTTAATCTTGCACACAGAACTTCAAGTTTAGAACTTCAATCCGTCGTCTGACGCAAAACGCGCAAGTCACGACTCAGATCCCGCTGCACAGGCGGATAAAACTCATAAAAAATCATCCTGGACGTCTGGTGCCGACGCGTCCCACCAACTCTTCAAACAGTACAGTGATGCACCAACTGCAAACAGATGACTCATGAATATTCATGAATGCAAATACAGCCAAATGGTGGCGCTGGGGCTGCTGGGAGCGTGCTTCAGGAAAAAAAAAATAAAATGAAAAAATAAAACAGACGATCCGACTCGGGCTCGGGTCAGCAGAACCTCCAGAGCCTGGACGCACCTGTCGCCATGGCTACCGCGGAGCCGCTCCGCTACCTTCAATTAGCAGGCCATTATCATTCATGAGTTTGTTTGTGCATAGCCGTGAGATTGCGATCGCAGTTCGCAGCTTCTTCCCTCCCAGCTGGGCCGGCGAGGAAGGCGGCGGCGGCGGCGGCGGCCTCTGTTAGCCCCGCCGCGCTCCACTGGGTAAATTTCTGCTCCGCCGAGGCTCCGGCTCATCCCCGTATCGCCCGGGAACGCTGTCGGTTGCGCTTGCATGACACGTAAAGGTCATAAATTAGCAATGGGGGCCCCTTGAAGGGGACACGCTGTTGCGCCTTCAACACGGCCGGCACTCCCTGAGAAGAGCTTTTAAGCCTCACCACTTCCGCCGTGAATACATACATACCTATTGGTTTAATCTATTTCGTTTAGGAGGCCGGGGGGCCGGGGGGCCACTGCGGAGGGCGACCCTGCGACCCGTGAAGCTGAGCAAGCAGAGATTCCTGCTGCGGTTTCCCGATCTGCCCGCCTTGTGTCCGTCTTAAAGAAGATCCCCAATCATCACATTGTTGTTATTCTTTGCAACAACACGCAACCTTTTCCGATACCCCTTATCAATTCTGACAATGTGCGACATTGGCAACTCTTGAATTGTTTACGGTGACGTAAGCTGTCCCCGGGATCCATCATGAATTTTCTAATTCTAGTGCTATTTTGTATTCATGTGTTATTTTTGTTGGGGTTAGGGTTTGTTATAATTGTTTGCGATTCGTGCCTGGCCTTTTTAAATTTCAGCACAACCATGCACAATTATTTATCCAGAAAAAAAAAACTACAATGAGGAAAACAGCACACTTAGCCATCCGTTTGCAGCCTTCTGCTAAAATATTAACACTCATGCTTTTGTGCTTATGTTTAGACGGAGACAGAAACAAGGCGAGTGGGGGGAATCTAAGGAGGCGGTGCGAAAAAACCCTGGATGTCACTAGCCTGGCAGAGGTAGCGCCGCCCTCTGTGACATCACAAGGGGCTGATTTCGAGTAAAACGTATTTCAAAAGAGACTTTTTGAAAAAGAGAAGAAGTGAGCTTTCTAATTTGTGTGGTGTTCACTGGCAGGCTGGAAAACATTCTGAATTCCGTGTAATAAGGGACCTCTGGCGCCGCCTTGGTCCAATATCACCAACAGACAAAACAACACTCCTCTTACGACTGAATGCTCTTTTTTCTTTCCTTGGATGGGACGGCCCAGCACGACAACGGCCTATTTTTACTCTCGCTATGACATAATTAAAGAAGTGGTGGTGGTGTGCGGTAAACAGAGCCGGCCGGCCGGCCTCTGAGCTTCGGCGTTGTGTTTCGTCCTCCTGGCTGTTTTGTGTAATATAATGGTGTTGACCCCGGTGGCACAAGAACCTCCATATTGAGTTATTAAATTTATGCAACCGCTAAGCTCCTCGACTATTTCATAATAACGGCAGCCGTCAGTGGCTTGCGCCGCGCAGCCCCGGCCGCCAACTTTCTCGATTTCTGGGGCGGGGGGACGGCAAGGGGACGGCGAGGGGGGGGGAATTGAGCAAGGGGGCGAGAGAGTGAGGGAGGAATGGACGGAGCGAGAGGAGGCGTCGACGAGGAGGAGCGAGTGTATATTTTATTCAGCGGCAGCCGAGTTCAATTCATAATCAGGGGCGGGTTGATTCACGGTTTTAATTAAAAAGTAAGCCTCACAGCGCCGATGCTAACATCTTGATTTATGAAGACCCCGCCGCTGGGCCCCATCCACCACAGAGACCGAGTCCGCTGCGGCGGCGGAAGTGGATGTGTTAGGGGGAGGTCTCATCTCACTCGTCCAGGTGGTTTCAGCCGTGCGCACGAGGAGGAGCGCTAGCACTAGCGGCGCGTCACGTGTAACGTTAAGACACACTTTGGGGTTGCGCGACGGCAAGTTCATTTTTCACAATAAACGTTTGAAGGGCATTTTACAGGGTTTTTGACTGCCCCCTACTGGACCGGAGTGGAAGACCGAGCTAGCAGGCTTTTCGTTTGATCGTGATCAAGATTTTTTTCTTCTCAAAAATCCTTGACCTCTTCTGAGCGCCTTCCTCGTGACGTCGTTCCCCTTTGTGTCCACTCAGCCTCTGTAATAGCCCTGCTACTCTCAAGCCCTTGATATGATCGAGCACGACCATCACTCAGTGCTGGATGTTAAAAAAAAAGAGGGAAGAAAAGAAGAATCTGCTGCACGGCCTGGTCCCTGTGTGGATGACGTAACGCACTTCACATATAGAGTTATATATAAATATAAAAAGCACTATATCCGAGGAGAAAAAAGAAGATGGAGTGATGTTATCGATATTGCTCCCCTTGAAATAAAAAGCCCGCTGGAAAACAGCCAGCGCTGCAAATTTAACCAAGGCTGATGGAATTTTGCTCCAGTCTGACAGTAATGTTACATTTATGGCAGCCCCCACCACCCCCATTTAAATCTACACTGTAGCAGAATTCCCCCTTGGTACAAAGAGGTTTTAATTAGAATTTTTTTTTTTAATTTTTATGTGCTAGAGAGGAGAGATAAATACAGAGGGTACACGTCCGAAAAATACGGAAAGATAAAGACAGGTGAAGGCAGAGGGAGGGAGGCGAGAAGGAGTGAAGCAGGAGGGGAAGGAGAGAACAGGAGGGACAGAAGAAAGGAGAGCGACTACAGTGGTGAGATTAGAGGGGAAAGACGCGCGGCCGCTTTTGCGTCAACGCGGAAGACGGGAAGACGTCGAGCGTCTCCGCTTTCCGCAGAACGGCTGTTTCAATGGGCCACTGCAGTCTTCCAGGGCTGTGCGTGCGTGTGTGCGTGCGTGCTCGTGCACGTGCGTGCGGATACTCCATTTACTCGTCACTCTCCGTGATTGAGTTTTTAAAGGTCTGGCTCACTCGCAATCATGACACAAAACACTTCTCTCTCTCTCTTTCTCTCTCTCTCCCCGTTTCACACACAGCCACAGGGTCACATGTGTACGTGCGATGGCGTGCCCGGCTCAGTCAAGTCACTCTCACACGCGCGTGGGGAGGACGAGGACGGCGCTGCGAGGTAATCCGTTGGTGTAGAAGGCACACGAGGCCGCCGTGCTAAATAATGAACACGCAGACAGACACCGTTTCTTTCCGCCGGATCAGTTCAGAGCGCATTGTAAGGAGCCCCGTGGAAGCGCCCATGCTATGTCAATGTATAATAAATGGAGGCGTGTTCGTCATGTTTTAGCCGCTGTACAGCACGTCATGCAAGCGTCACTGCTGGAAAGCTGGAAAAGACCAAATGAAAGTATTTGCAAGTGGGTAGACAAAAATTTGGAAGGTGCATCAGATTGTTTTTGAACTTGAGAGTCGTCATAGTTTATTACATCGAAACCCCAAAAGTTGCAAACAAACAACATCTGCGCTAATGTCTTTCACGTGTTTAGCATCCACTCGGCTCAGGGTCACTTCCCCTGCCTGTTGTTCTTGCTTTGCACTACAAATTTGAGCAACTAGTTTCTCGACAGCAACTGAAGTACTTTGCTCTAGTCACTAGTGTGACAAGCTACAGTTGGAAACACATCAGTTTGCCGCAGCTATGACCAACAATGAAGTGAACTACATTGCTGCTAAGTTGCTATTCCCTCAAAATGCAATGCAATCATTCATCGACATCGATGGTCTGACATTATAATTTATTTGCCTCTGGTGTACTGTGGAGTGAGTAGAGTCTTTCGTTTTTTTTGGGGGGGGGTAGGCTAGCAGAAACCATTGACTTGTGTTAGCCTAGCATCAGCGAAATCAGCTGAACTGACTTAACCAGCTAAACCACAAGCTAAACTGACTGGATTGGATGAAAATTGTTGAAACGGTCACAGCACACTGGCTAACTTGGGTCCGACGTCCAAAATTTGGAACCACCCTTAAAAGGGCAGTCTGCAGGAATTACTTCCTAGTTTTGATGAAACTAAAAGAAAGCAGCTAATGCTACAAACCTAAGCAAGCGACAAAAAAATGCTTTATATTGGAGTCTAGCAATAGGGACGATTTCTGAAGTGACTCTTTTAGTCACATACACTACACTAACAAAAGTGGTAAGTCATACGCTGAAACCAAGATGAACACGGAATTTTCAAACTCACAGCAGCTTTTGAGGGCGTTGCATTTGTTCCACATCATTTCAGTCGTCCTCGAGTTATAGACAGAACTCGCACTTCAATAATCTATGAGGCCTGGTGGGTGCACAACTAAAGTCTACAGCACAATTACATTTGATGGCTCCATTTCCCATGCAAAGTGCCTGCCAAGTCCTTTTTTTATTCTATGACAGTAACACATACTTACATGGCTTAAGTACTTTTCTCCGCGCAGCCTTCGAGGACGCGTCAATCATAATCTCACCTCCGTAATTGCGTCCCCCACTATCAGCGCTGCGATCGGCGCTGCGTCGCGTCACACTCGCTGTGCGGCTTAAGAGGAAGCCTTTGGGAGGATTTATGGGCGTAATTACAAGCTTTGCGTGACAAAAAAAATAAATAATAACTGCAAAGGAATCTGGGAGTTAATATGGGCTGTAGACGTCCTGTAGACCTACCGTAGACCTACTGGCCTGAGACGTTATAAGGCCGATTGCCTCTCTCTACCCTCGGCTGACTCTTATTATACTGTTAACTGCAACGCTGTATAAGTTTAATGGGGCGTCTCGCTGACCCAGCAGACCGATGTGCACGACGCGCACTCGAAAAACGTTTTGCAGGTTCTCTGCCGGCGCCGCGATGACGTCGCCAAATGTCTGATTTCTCTGATTTTTCAAAAACACCACTTGAGCGAATCCTCTTGCGGTGCTTCCCGGGTTAGTAAATTCAACTTGCTTATTTTGTCGCCTTGTTAATTGGCATCAGGACACTCATTGGAAACGGGGCACTCTTATTTTTGATTTCCTTTCTTCATTTCTTTAAAGACAACTTCAAACAACTTTAAAACCGCGTCAAATTCATTCGGCTCATTGTTTGATAAACAAACAAATGTGCATTGAGAGTAATGTGATGTCTTCTGGTTTTGTCGCTTGCTTCTTCTTCTTCTTTCTTTTTTTATGCCCTCCCCATTTTACAACACGTTGGCTTAATGAGACGAGTGGCGGTTGCAATTAAAAGTCCGTATCTTCGGGGGGGTTGGGTTTTATTAAAATCCCACAAGCCACGACTGAGATATGAGCGCTGACGCAGTTGTCGGGCAACTTTTATTCCCAGCATCTCTACCGGCGACGGGCCGCCGAAATTGATCCGTAATTGCTCCGTTTTTATGAAAATGTTAAGAACTTCCTGCCCCTCCTCCACACTGATGGAAACCAGAGCGAGCTCGGGGGGGTTGTTCCACAATTTCAACAGCTTCATGAACTTCTTCGACTCTGCCTTTTTTTTTTCCTCTAACAGGTCGATCGCGGAGGCAAACGGGAGCCGTTGAGCGAACGCGCAATCGTCACCGGGACACATTCTTTAGCCCCTTCTGCACCGGATGCAGTCCCGCTATTAATCGGCATTTGGTGGCAGTGGAGAAGGCTCACCGAGCCGCGCTGAAACCCGTCAAAACGCGTCAAACAACCCGGCAAGGGACCCGGGTTGAATTCGGCTCCGATCGGCTCGGCTCCGATCGGCTTGCGGTGGAATTGGGACACCCGCGACGACGTCACAGCTGTTACCTGCCGCACGGGATGACCGATCGATTGCGCGTCCCCCCCCCCGTCGACACCCTCATTTTAGCGGAGAAGAGGCTTTTGAGGCGCTTACAGCTTCGCATCGCACAGGTCGGCATCGTCCGGCCCCGACCCGGCGCAGAGATTGTGACCCGACGCAAGCGGGGTCCCGCGGAGAGACATCAACTCACATTTTCTAGCGAGGCCGAGTGAGAGACGCGGGGGCGGGGGGCTCGTCAGCGAGGCCAGACGGCGCACGGCGACCTGAAGCGAAGCGAGCATCGAGCGCTGACATTTGGACATTCGGGATGACGCCGCCGCCGCCTCGTGTCCGGGTCAGAGGACAGCCCAGTTTGGCGGAAGGAGCGGGGTGCTGCGGGAGCAGGGTCGGGAGGGGGGGGGGGTTCGCTGCCCACGCTTGTACCGTGGCAGCGCCTCAACAAACACAAAACGGGCCTTTTGAAAGGTCCAGTGTGCAATATTTGGCAAAAGCTTAACATACCGCACATTACTAAAAAGTCTAAACTCGTAGTGGATTAAAAGTAATTTGGTTTTCCTGCCCTCAGAACGGTGCTCATACACTGTAGATGGGAATATATACAGAGCAAGGGTCTTGCTGCTAGTTAGCTGCCATCTCGCGCAGCCATTTAATAAGGAAGCCCGGTATTTAAGGACAGTGTCCCAAGTACAAAACGCGCTGTCAGACGGGCTTCCTTGAAAAGATTTACACACTAGACCTTTAAACATCTTCCCATTTATTTGATTTTTCCCGACAGCTATTTTGTCGCGCATTATGAATACTGGGGAAGGGTGTAGCTGGCTAACCCCCCCGGGTGGAGGAGTGGTTGGTGTGGGGCCGGGGGCGGGGGGGCGGCGCAGCACTTCTGCTGCCGGCTGATTGATCGTCCGGCGAGGCTTTCGTAATGGGATACGCAAATGCCGCTCGGCGGAGAGAAAAAGAAAGTCCGAGCAGCCGCAGCTCCTGCAAAACAAGACGTTAATCAAACCGTCCGAGCGGGACATCAATCGCGCGGTGACACAGGTGCAATTATTCCGAAATTAAAAGATGGATTTGAGGGGGCGGGGGGGGCACCGGTAAATCAGCGACGACGTCTTCGAGAGTGATGCCAAATCTTAACTTTTGCCGGTCCCTCCCGCCGACCGCCAAAACGCGCACGTTCGGAGCATTGCGTCCGTTGTGTGCGATCGATGCCGCTTCAATCATTGTTTCTTCTTTTTAAACCGCCGCCGCATAAAGCAGGAACCCCCTCGCGCACTCTGTGTTATTACTCGGCTGCGCCCCGGAGGCGCACGGTTCCTGTCAATTTGCGGCCGTGCAGACTTGCTGACCTGTGGTATATGCGCACAAGTGTGCGCGCACGCACGCACACACACAAGCGTGCCCGCCAACAGGAATCATTCACCCTTTCCAGTGATGCAACCTCTAGGTGGCGGGCGGGGGAGGGGGGAGGGGCGGCGACAGCAACCAATCGGCAAGCAGCCGTGTGTCAAACAGGCATATTTGTCGAGTTGTTTTTTTCAGTCTCCGATCCGGAAAGATCTTATTTTTTCGGCAGCCCCAAGTAAAAGCTGTTTGTCTCATTGCGCAAAATTTGAAGTGAAGCATTTAGACGGGCAGATTAAAAAATGCTTGAAAACAGTTTCCTTCTGTTTAAAAGGTCCTTATTCTAAGTCCACACAATTCCATTCTGCAGAATCGGCATGCTGGTCTAGTGCCATCTTTTTACTCAGCGCTTGATAGTAAATAAAAAAAAATGATAAATGTGTTTACTCCCAAGTCGTGTTGCTCTAATTTATCCATTATATATAAAGTTAAAGTGCAAAGCATCCGTCATCCACACCCAGCAGATAAGCACTGACCTTGAGGACCGCTGCTCTTCAGACGGAGACAAAATAATATACTATAACTCCGAAGGCCGCTACACACTGTACTACGCTACGATTTTTGGCTCAGAGGAAAGGCGGCCGTTGTGGCGAAATCTTCGGCCGGGCCCCACAAACGGTGAGGTCTTACGTCGTACTTCGCGACACGTTCACGGACGGCAATCGTCGCGGTCTTGCGACCAAAGAATTTCTACGGTGACGTGACGAAGGTTGACCATCTCGCAATGGAATGGGATGACCATAGATAGATAGATAGATAGATGGATAGATAGATAGATAGATAGATAGATAGATAGATAGATAGATAGATAGATATCGCATGTAGTGACTGTTGGTGTCGAGAAATACTAGAAACAGTAGTAGTATCGTTAAGCGCTACTAGCGTACATGCTAATCGCTAGCAGAAGGGAATGAATACACACCTCCAACTCCCTTTGCAAAACAGGCCTCTTTTGCCAAGTCAGGACCGATTCCAAATTCTCCTTCTCTTCTTTTTGAAAGATTTTTTTTTCTGTGCACATGAACGCAACTACAAAAAGTGTTTCGAGCCGGAGCTCTCGTATCACAAAGAACCGCGTTGCCGGTGAGAAGGTTGGCATTGACAAAAAGACAGCGATGCCAAACGATTTACACTAATTGACGAGCCGTTCTTTTGTCTTGGACAAACCCTTTGATTTGCGTTATCTCCATTCCCGTCGGAGAATCTGCTCGCGCTATGCAACACTATTCATTTTTTTGTTTGTTGTCCATCCGCCAGCAACACACCGGGCCGAGGAAACAATGAATACGTACATCGGCAGTGACATTTTCCCGCAATTGGAGAATTCAAGTTCCAATAATCGACAAGGGGCGACGTCGCTTTCATTTCGGCCGTTGGTCTGAAGGTCCTGATCGTCTCCGACTTTGACCCCCAAAAAAACGGCCGAAGCCTCCTCGCAGCAGCGTCCCAGGACGTGCCGAAGAACAGCAGACGCCGCCTAAAGCGGGAAGTGATTTTCGGTACCGCGAGTGACTTACAGTACCGAGAAGGACGAGCGAAGCCGCATTTGACCCCCCGGCCCCCCCTTGCTGTTTCGCCAACCCCGATCAATGCCTTCCTCCACATCACCTCAGCTGCCTCCCAACCCACCACCCGCCCCCCGAAGGTAAAAGATCGGGTCGCCACACGCGAGCCCCGCCATCAATTACCAAAGCGTAAGCCCATTACTGCGGGATTAATGAAGAGCTTTCAATCGGAGGACGCCGACTCCGGCCGGGCGAGAACGAGAGTCGTCGAGGGAGCGAGGCGCCGTGGTTGCAGGACGGATCAGAAGTCGGCGCCTCCCTCAGAAACGCACAGCTGCACTCTTTCCACCCTCTGCTCCTTTTGACTCAAAAAAAAACGCAGCTTGCTTCGTCAAACCCCTCCCCCTCCGGACACCCCGGCTCGCGCATCTGCTCTGATTTGAAAAAAGCCAGTCAGAGGAGAGAGAAAAACGATTGAATTCCAAAAAGCAGGTTCGCTTTTTGTTTTTTGGGGTTTTTTTTTTTAAAGGAAAGAAAGAACGAAAAGTGCCAGTTGTGAGTTTCCTCACGGGAAAGCGAGAGCACGGTAGCAGCTCATTCAGAGAGAAGAGAGGGAGATGCAGCTCGTTTATCTCACGGTTGTGCCTCGATACATTAATCTGCCGTTAATTACGCGCGGCACGGCGACGGAGAGGCGGAAAGGTGAGCCTTAAATATTTCATACCACACGCTTCACATGTCTGAGAGCGCGTCGTCGACGCGTCGCCGCTATGAGCTCGTCGCTCCTGCCGTTAATTGGACTTAATTGAAACGCCATGGTAGGGAGTAACAGAGCGTGTGAGAGTACAGTACTTAGGTTGACTTACGTATTTTTTACGTATTACGTATTTCTCTTTGTGACGGCTTTTTACCTTTGCTACGGACATTTGTACACAAATGTCTGTACTTTCCACCCCTTACACTGGAAAAACACAGTCATTACTTTTGTATTTAGAATAATTTAAAAGATACAAATTCTGTTCAAAGTACTATTATTATTATCATTATTATTATTATTATTATCATTATTAATATTATTATTTTCGTTGTTGTTGGTTGAAGTTGAGCTATTTGGAGATTATTTTACTTCAGCTTTGAGGTACCTGCTCAGTATGTTTGCAGCACAAAAAATAGACAAGCAGGAAATAAGATTGTTAATTGATATTAAAAGCATCAACATCCAAAAATGGCTGACTGGTCATAACTATTGCTGACAACAGTTTGGTTGTGCTGCATTTGAAAATGAAAACAAAATAGATAGTATTGAGAGTAGCAGAGCTTTTAAGAACTTTTTAATGCTTGAAAACGTGTGTTGCTTCATTAATGGCAAAAAAGATTTTTAAAAACATTTACTTTTTACTTAAGTACATTTCAGAACCTGTACTTTTCCTTGGTTAAAGGAGTTGAATAAGTACTTTTACTTTTACAGATTATTTTTTTCCTTTCAAACAGGTATGGGTACTTTTACTCAAGTACAGAACGTGAATACTTTTGCCCCCTTTTCTGAAACATGAGTTGAGGGGGGTGGGGGGGAAACGTCAAGGCGCGTTTAATTAATAACACAGGTAGGGGAGGAGAGGGCGGTGACATTTAGGCTGGCAAACACAGCGGCTGGAGCTTTTAAAAACTGAGGGGACCTCATTATTTATTATCACTATTCCAACAGGTCCCCGTTTGAACCATTATTCCAGCCGGTGCAGCCCGTGTGAAAACACGACGGTCGGAGCCACAAACTCGTGGTCTGTAATGCCGTTGTAGCTCAACGAGGCGGGTGTGGGGGGCGGGGGGGTGAGGCTGAAGGGGGCTGCGCTCGCGAGCGAATCGATCTGCTGCGTCAGCGCTTGGGAGCGGGGGGCAGGGGGCTGCCGACTCCGAACCGCCGGTGTGGTGGTAGCGGTGTGACTGCAGCTGTTGGCTCCGCCCCATCTAACTCCAACACCCCCCCCCCCCCCCCCCCCCCGACCCCATCCCACCCACAACCAAGTCTGCAGCCCGCCTGCTGCTGGTGATGGCGGTCGAGTCCTTCCTGCTCCTCACGGCTGATCACTTTACTACTGGACTTCTTCATTTTAATAATTCCTTTTCTCTCTATGCACTTTTTATGAACTGATTGCCGATGACCGATTGTGCAGCTTAGAAACTGAATTTCCTTTGGGATAAATAAAGCATCTATCTATCTATCTATCTATCTATCTATCAAAAGCCTGTGTGGTGTGAGGAGCAGGTAAGAAAGGAAAGAAGAAGTTGGGGGAGGGGGGTGAAACGTCACATGGAAAAGATATTTAAAAAAATAAAAAGGGGCCCACCAGGGAGCGAGCAGATGTAAGTAAGTACAAGGAGGGAGAAAAAAGACAAAAGCAACACGGGCGATGGGATAATGGCCTCTCATGGGCCCTCGCGGCAAAATGCATTTTTGCTCTGCGTAATTCGTTGCCGGGGACAAAAGGAAGGATCGCGTCTCCTTTTATCTTATCGCGGAAAAACACAAAAGTCTTGCTCAGGCAGAAGGACAACGACACACACACACACACGCACACACACACGCACGCACGCACGCACACACGCACGCACGCACGCACGCACGCACACACGCACGCACGCACGCACGCACGCACACACGCACGCACGCACGCACGCACGCACGCACGCACGCAGCCACTGACGAACAAACAGCCGCGCGCCGCAAAAAAAATCTTATTCGACAAATCCTTTAAACGCTCGATCAATACGAGCATGCAGATAAACCCCCACGCCCCCCAACCCTCGGTCGATGGGGTGGGCGGGGCTTGTTCAGAGGGAGGGGGAAGCGGCCACCGGTCAAAGAGCAACAACAACGCGCTAAGAAGCCGTGGATTAGAGAGCTTCGTCTGCGGGCCAACACCTTGAACCGTCAAACCTGACCCCCGTCGCAGGAAAGGGGGGGCAAAAAAGAAGACCATCCATCACTGAGCCTTAGAGAAGGTGTGCAATAACTGGAGGTAGACACACACGCACATACACACACAAGAGTTTTGTCTTTCGGCCCGGCGGCCGTGCGTCAACTCTGTCTTACCGTGTGTTTTTCCAGCCAAAGTCTCATCCCAACATCTCAGAAGTGGCATGATGGTGCGGCCTGGGACTCCTCTCTCCCTCTCATAGCCTCAGACTGAGGGAGGCTCAACTGCAATCAAGCGGGGGGGGGACAGAGAGGGAGAGGGGGGAAAGAAGACACAGTGATTATTGATTGGGTCTTTAAAATTGCGCATCAAAATCTTTAAACATTTTTTTGTTGAAATCATCGTGTCTACGGTCTCTTTAAAAAAAGAAAAAAGACTAAATCAGATGGACCCGATTAGGAGTTTATACACGTAATTGCATTAGGAGGAAAAGAGGAAAAAAAATCTTGATGAAGATATTCTGAAACTAGCAAGCGCTTCTCCATCTCACGTCATCGGGTTTGAATTTCGAGACCAGAGTGTGTGTGTGTGTGTGTGTGTGTGTGTGTGTGTGTGTGTGTGTGTGTGTGTGTGTGTGTGTGTGTGTGTAAGTGAGGGACGCTCCGCTCCCCTGGGGTAGAACAACCTGTTAGCCAGCTAATAGAAACGGAGGTTTGATTTGTCTCCTCTATCCTCCTCCTTCTATTCTTTTTCTTTTTCTATTTATTTCACTCTTTTCTCGACATCATGACGGCCGTTCCGGAGACGTTTGCTTGAGGGGTTAGCGGCAGGTCGCACTCGCTTGGACGCTAATAAAAAAGAAAACAAGCTGCTCTTTTCCATCCGACCCCTCGCCCTCGCCGAATCATTAGGTCGGGGCTAAACGAGGTGGAGTTGGGAGGGGCGGGAGTGGAAGGGGGGCGGGGGGTAAGGGCACCAATCGGTGTCCCTAACAGGCGACCTGGCGGAAGCGTTTCGGAATTTGAGCTCGAATCCAATCCGACTCCCATTCCGGCTTTGCTGTGAACGCAGCCTTTGTCCTGAATTTGCTTCCACGCAAAACTCGCGCACGTGCCCGCGGACGACACTGGAGAGCGATGAATAAAACATTTCCGCCAAATGTGCCGTGGCGCCATATTATCTCGGCCTTTATTCCCCGGCAGCTGATCTAACCGCAGCATTGTAGATCAGAAGAATAATAAATGTCTTAACGAGAGTAATCCAGATTCTGCATAAGTCATGTATCGTGAGCACCGGCAGATGTGTATGTGTGTGTGTGTGTGGGGGGGTGGGGGAGGTGAAGGGGTGTAATCAGAGCCTTTTAGTTAAGGAGCCATCGACACGGCTGCGCACTTTTTGAAGCTCAAACTTTAATTAAAAAATTGCGGAGCGGAGGTCCAGCGAGGGGAACGAGTGCTCTGTAACGGAGGTGATGTACACCCAACAAGAGGAGCTCCCTGCTGCCTCAAGCATGAGAAGCTATCAAAAGGGTCACGACGGTACATCCATCAATATGACGTGAGGATTTTACAGTATGTTTTGGAAGTAAGGGCTTCATTTAAGACAACCATTAGTTCCAAGGCAAGCATTAGTTAACTTATTCTGACTTAACAATTAGTTAAGACAATTTGTTAACTTCCGTTTTCTAGACTTTACCAATAACTGAAAACATACATCATGGTAGGTGGGGACGTGGGGGGCGGAGGGGGTGTTGTCTATTAACAGGCACGACTCCCAGTCAACCTTAACGTGGACTTTTTAAGGCTTTGTGTTCTAAAGTAACTCGAAGTAACTTCTGTTCTCAGTGGCGCTAATGTTGTTAGCGAGCTCCTGCTTCTTTAAACACGCCACACCAGGCCTGGCATAGGTACTACATCCTTTCCAGTATCCGTGTAAACGGGATTTTTTTTTGATACGGCTTCGTGTAAACGGCCCCTAACTTTTTTTTCGAGAGCATTTTCGTAAAATGTGCGTTTACGAAAAAAATCCCGTCTCCGTGTGAACGGCCCCTAATTCACCGAGGCTGTGTGACGATTCAGGTGGCGTGCGACGAGGTACTTAAACTGTGTACTTACTGTAAGTACTTGAGTAAATGTACTCAGTGGAAGAAGTGTCAACACTGCGAGCGGGGGAGGATGGAGGGGTGGCGGAAGTGCGAGCCGTTCTATAAGTGAATAAATGATTAATTGAAATATGTCAATGAATAATAAAGCAGCTTCTGCAGGGTAACAGATTGCACCTTCCATATTTAATAGACTGATGGGCCACGCGCAATGCGCACACACACACACACACACACACACTGCCATGTAATCACAGGCGAGCATCACCCCCCCCCACCCCCAACCGCCACCCGCCATCACATGTCCGTGCGTTTCTCAGCCTATGCGTGCAAAACAAAAAGGAGGGGGCGAACGTGCAGCAGATTAGGACATCAAAGAGGCGTTCGAGACGTCGGGGACGTTTCGCCTTCTTTTTCCTCTTCGCTTCACTGTGATCCCACGAAGGAGCCTCTTTAAACGCTGCCTTTCCTCCCCGTAACCGGCCGCCGCCGCCGCCGCCGCCGCCACCCACCAACCCCACCGCCCCACCGCCTCCTTTTCCTGGCGGCCGGCGTCTGCATCGATACGGCTCTACCCTCTTAATCAGCTCGGATGAATTATTGAGAAGCACCCCCTTTTTCATGTCGGATCGTGGCCCATATTCCGCCGGCTCGACGTGAACGCGCTTGCCAATAAAAATTGAATACGTGCCTTTTAAGCCACCCCCAACTCCTCAACCCCCGCAGCCCCCGCTAGCTCATAAATGGCCGCGCAGGGTCAAGACGCGGGGAAAGACAATCAAAGCTTAAAAATGAAGGACCCGTGTCGTGCAGAATTGACTTTGCCGGAGTTTTCTAACAACCTTGCACGTCTCTAGTCTGTCAGCGCACTCATCACAAACATAGAAAAAGTCGGTCGTTGACTTCTTTTGTTCGCGCAACCGGTCAGAATGCGCGTGGCAAAACCTTTGATGAGGTCGCCAAGGGACACGATATCCCACTGACAGCGTTCCCCTAGCAGAGGTGGGAAGTAACCAAAGTACAAATACTTTGTGACTGTGCTTAAGTAGATTTTTCTCATATCTGGACTTTCCTTGAGTGTTTCTTTTTCTGATATATGTACAAAAATACATGTATTTTCTACCCCGTAGGTTGGGGAAGGGGGGGGACATGCTAGTTACTTCTGTACAACATGTACATACAAATTCTGTTCAAAGTAATTCACGTTATTTATTATCATCATTATTATTCTTGAAGTAGACCCATTTGAACTGTGCTGTTGTGTAGGCCAATATAAAAGTGGAGATTATTTTAAAGTACTCCTGCTTTGGTCACTGTTCAGTTCATTTCCAGTGCAGGGAAAATAAAAATGTGATTAAAAGTGTCAACATCCAATAATGGCTCACTGGTCAGAACTATTACTGATTACAGTTTGCTTGTCCTGCATAAAGAAAAACTAAAGTATTGAGAGTAGAAAAGCTGTTAAAATGATCCAGAAGCTCATTCAAGTCAGTTCAGGCCAGATTATTCTGTCCCAACTTTTTCAATTTTGCAAAAATACAATTGTTTTGTATTGTTTCATTAATTGAAAATAGAAAAAAGCATGTCTGAAACTGCTCTTTCTGCTCTTTCCTACTTTCAGTAAAGGGATTATATCAGTACTTTCACCAGAGTATTTTCCTACATCTGAAAGTATCTGAACTTTTACTTTCAGCACTATTCACTGAATGTCTATTTGTGTGTGAGGCAGCTCCACTGGAGTTCAGAATGAAAAACAAAGATCCGGGAATCTCGAACCGTGGTTTTCGCCGGATTGGTCGGGGCAGGTGCGAAGCTCAGAGCCAGACGGTGGAGCTGCACCATCGTCTCATTAGGCGGAGAGAGAGAGAGAGACGGAGAGAGAGAGAATGAGTGGGAAGAGGGGACGGGATTATGAATCTCCTCAGCGCCTGCTGTCTCCTCTCCTGGCCTGTTTATCAATGAAAATCTCTTAAGCTGCGGTTGGAGATTTGGGGGCAGGAAACGGCATCAAACTGTGTTTTTTCAGACTTTCACAGACTGACATAAAATAGGTGCCGAAGATTTCACGCTTGACAAAGGCCAACGTGGTCAAAAGTGGCCCGCACTTGTTTTCCTGCACCCTCACGGCGCTCAGACCCCGACACCGAAATTAGCAACGCTTTGACTCTCGGAATGGTCCTAACAGCGCGACTGCTCTGCAACTTCGGGCCGGGACGTGACCTCAAAAGAAGAAAAAAAATGTTGCCGTTGTTCACGAGTGGCATCTAGTAAATTGAAATGCGTCGCATCTTTGCCTTGCACGCTAGCGAGGCTCAGCTGGAGCTGCCGCGCTTCAACTCTTCATTTTTCACCGCGGCGGCCCACTCGGCCACCTGGCCTCGCTGTGAAGGACCGGCCAAAAGTTGTTGTTTTTTTCGTCCAACCGTCCACTTGCTTCCCTTCCGCCTCCTACATCCCGGGGATATGGTTACCGCGGCGATAATTTCTCCCCCCGCCCCCCCACGCCGCTGACGGCACTCGCCGTCCACCACAGTTAGAGAACAGCGGTGGGCGGCTTGTCAGCAGCAGCAGCAGCAGCAGCAGCAGCACAGGGACGTCCATTTTGCAAAGTGACAGCTGTGATGACGGCTCTCCGCTAGCTCTACCTGTTCTAAAGATAGTGGAGAGGGGAGGGGGCTCACACATGGTCAAGAGCGCCGAGCTCAGCGGGTAATGGTGCTAGCTTAGCGGGGAGGAAGGGTCCCAGGTGGGTTTCAAGAGCCGAGGAACCGCAACCTTGACTCTGCGCCCGGGGTTCACACACACACACACACACACACACACACACACACACACACACACACACACACACACACACACACACACACACACACACACACACCGCAAATTCGAGCCGGATGATTGGAAAGTTAATCAGAGAAAAGGGGTCAAACGCTGCCGTGCCAGTGATGGATGGAGAGACGGACAAAGTGAGCGTGCGTGCGCGTGTGTTTTGAAGAGATTGTGCGTTGAGCTTGCAGACCCCAAAATTACCCTCCCTGCCTTCCCCCGCGTTCTCCAACACACCCCTCCGGCAGGCGACGGCAGATATACTGTCGTGCCGCTCCGGTCAAGCACTTTCCCTTCGGTAGCAGCAGATTAAAAAAAATAATTGCCTCGAGGGAAAAAAAAAAAGTGGCGGCGCCGCCGATGCGGCCTGTGTCTTTGCGTAGATTACTTTATTGATCCGACTGTATATTTTCCTTTCGTCCTGCCGCACCCCCGCGCGCTCCACTCCTCCTCCTCCTCCTCCTCCTCCTCCACTTTGAGTGAGAGGACTGGGGCAGAGGCTCCAAAGTCGCCCGCAAATCAGGAAGAAGAGGCGCCGAGACGGAAGAAACGGAAAAAAAGGAAAAGGGGTTTGCGTCAGACCGAAGCCGACGAGCGAACGAACGCCGGCGGTTGCTGTCAACGGCGAGAGGATTAGAGAGCTAACGCAGTGGGGGGGGTGGAGGTTGGGGGGCGGGGGGGCTTCAAATGATGATGAGGTGTGAGAGTAACAGATCGGATCATCTAATGTGCCCCCGTATCCACTCAGATACTCAGCATGCCCCCCCCCACCTCCCCAAGATGCACTTCAACATGCAAAAATACCCCCCCGGATGGCAGAAAACAGAATAAATGAAAAATAAAAAAGAATCTAAATCCAGTCACCATCATCCAAATCATGCAGCAGCAATAGCATTTGTTGATGGATTTAAAAGCGCTGTACTCACCTATTTAAGCCTTATCATTAAGAGGGGGGCAAAAAAATTCTTTTGAGGGGGATTAAATCAACTTTTCTCAGGCTGGAGCAACGATAAAGGATCGCGGCTATTACACCGACTGATAGACAAAGATGCTTGAGTCGTTAATCCGTGTCAGTGAAATCCCATTAAGACTCATTAGTTGACAAGAAATACTAAAAATCAGTTTCAGTCCATTACAAAAAGAAGAATCAAAATGATTTTTTTTTTTTTTTTTTTTTTTTTTTTAAATAAATTGTTTGGGGCGGTTGTTGTTTTTTTTTCACTCCAAATCGAGTCCAGGATTTAAAGGGTAATTCCACAGGAAAGCAGCTAAATCCAGAGTGTCTTTATCATGGCGGCCGCACAGAAGTTCCGGCTCTTCCCTGTTTTTTGGTTGTTTTTTTTTTTTTATCTCCGTGTCGAGAGCGGGAAGCAGGCTAAATCTCCTCCGCGGGGGGGAAAAGGTGGAGGTGCAAAGGGAAGAGGAGATGGACGAGGGAATGAGTTGTGTGGATTTGCTTCACTTTGCTATGCATCTGTCTGAGTCGCCGTGCCCCTCTCCCTCTCTCTCTTTCTCTCTCTCTCCCACTCTCTCTCTCTCACACACAGCCACGCGCGCGCCCCAAATTATGCAGTCGGTCACAGGACCGAGATCCGTCCTTCCCCCGCCCCCACCCCAAGTCCCCTCGAAAAAGAAGGCGCGAGCGGCTAGCCGTCTGCCGAGCGCATCTGCAACCGGGGTCTGACGGGATCGTTGTTGGAAGGAAGAAAAAAAAAAAACAACCAACAAATTACGTCACCCTGATGCAAAATAAACGGCAACTCTTCGGAGTCGGTGATGTGCGAGCGGCGGCCCGGACCGGACCGGACGAGTAGTTTTTTTGTTTTGTTTTTTCCCCCTCTGTCGACGAAATGGGACGACAAATAAATCGATGGGCGGAATCGATTGGGAGGAGAGAGCGCGACGAAGGAGGAGGTGGAGAAGAAATGGGCCGATCAAAGAGAAGAGTGAGGGAGTGAGGGGGGGGGGGAGTGAAATGCGATGTCACGAGGTTGGGGGGGGGCTACTGGTGGGGGTCGGGGGGATTTGGGGGGAAGGTGAGAAATCCTCCGGTACGTTAAAGCCGGCTCTGTTCCGTTTGCTTTTCACCTGCCGCTTCCCAGTCCGTACTCCTTTGAGTGTCTGTCTCGGAGAGGGAGCATCAGTTCGGCCAGATTGGGAGAGGGAGGGGGAGAGAGAGAGAGAGAGAGAGAGAGAGAGAGGGGGAGTGAGAGAGAGAGAGAGGCTAATGAAAAGGAAGAAGAGGAGGAGGAGGAGGAGGGGCGAGCGAGCGCTTAAGCGGTGCAGATGAGCTCCCGGCAGGACGGACGGGTGCCGGCTTCAAGGCGACGGAGCTGCGGCTGACGGATGAAGCCTCGGCCCAGTTTGACCTTCGCCTGACAACATGACAACATGACAACATGAGGCCGGGTTGGGGGGGCAGGAGCGACTGGGTACCTGAACGCACCACGCGCAGCTCGCAGCCTACACGGCGGCGTCCAGGGCGCCTCTCGGCGGCGGGCGTGCCGGCAATGGTGCGACGAGGGCGGTGTTTCGTGTGTGTGTGTGTGTGTGTATGTCTTGGGAGGGGGGCTGGGGGGAGTTTTGGTGGGGGTTTTAGGGGAGCGGGGGGGGCCTCGGCCCGACGCTTCCAACAGTAAGAACAGACTTTGGCGGCGCAGACGTGACAATTTGGATCCCGCGACGGCGTCTGGAAGATTTGGGGGGGGATTTGGGGGGGTTCGATGAGTCACGGTTGGTTTTCAGGGGGGGGGGGGGGTGTCGAGGCGGAGGGGACGAGAAGAAAGTGAGAGAGAGGTGCGGAGGGAAACGTGGATCAGAGTGGCGCGGCGGAGCCAGCCGAGAGCCAGATGGGGAGGGGAGCCATGGTGCCCCCCCCCCTCTCTCTCTGTATGTGTGTGTGTGTGTGTGTGTGTGTGTGTGTGTACTTTTCGAAAATGTACACCCTACACATATATATATATATATATATATATATATATATGTAAAAAACAACAACCTCGCACACACACACACGGAAAAATGAACAAAAGACTTTGGAGACAAGACACTAAGAGACTCGATTGAACCTACCTATGGTTTAGAATTAAGAATCGGCCCCCCCCGGAAAAAGATGCATAGGATGGCGGGAGGGAGAGGGAGAAAAAAAGAGAGGTGGGGGGGGTCGGGGTGAGGCAGGAAATAGGAAGAGGTACAAAAAGTGGGAGGCAAAAAAGGCATAAAGTGGAAAAACGCAAGCAAGGCGGTTTAAAAAAAAATGAAGTCACTTAAAAAAAATGGAGAAGGGAGTTCAAAAAAAAAAAGTAGCCAAAGTTAGAGGTGGACAGTGAGTGGAGGGGAAGGAGGGGGAAGAAGGGAGAGGAGGAGGCGGGTTTGTTGGTGGTGGTGGGGGGGGGGGGGCTGGAAGTGATCGCGATGGAGAGGAGCGGGAGACGGAGAGATGAAAAGAGGGGCGTCTGGGCGACAAAAAGGGAATAAAAAGGGGGGAGGCGGCCGGGTGGGGGGTGGGGGGGTCCTGGGTGTAAAAAAAAAAAAGAAAGGAGAGAGGGAAAAAAATCCCCCTCCTCTGCTCTCCTCTCTCTGTGTCTGTCTTCCTCTCTCTGTCCTCTCCTCTCCCCCTCCCCCCCGCCAGCGCCTGGCTCATAAATGGCAGTAGAAATTGTTGAGCAGGTAGATGGCGAAGTAGATGAGGAGGCAGAGTACGGAGAGGGCGAGCAGGTGGACGGGCAGAGCGCCTCCCAGCAGCGCGATGAGGAAGAAGAAGAACAAAAAGCGGAAGATGAAGGCAAATACTCCGGCGGCCTCCGGCGTCTCCAGCCTGCGGGCGCGGGTGCGGGTGCGGGTGGGGGGGCGGCTCCCCTCCCCCCGGCCTCGGCCTCGGCCTCCGGACTCGGACTGGGTCGCTGTGGTGGCGGCGGCGGCGCAGCTGCTCCTCCTCCTCCTCCCGGAAAGACGCTTCCCATCCAGGTGGACGCGTAACCGGGCGGGCACGGCTCGTCTTCCTCCTCCCTTCCCCTCTCTGTCTCTCTCACTCTCGCGCTCTCTCTCTCTCTCTCTCTCTCTCTCTCTGTCGCTCTCTCAACTCTGCTGCTCTGAGTTGAGCCACTCGCACAGGTTAGACATTGTTGCGGCGGCAGCGGTGGATTGTGTCAGCGCTGCAGCCGGGTGGGAGGGCTAAAATGAAGGGAAAAAAATAACAAGAGACGGCGTCGGAGCTGCTGCTGCTCGTCGAGCACTGGCTGCCTCACGAGGGGAGGATACTGAGCTGGAATTGCTCTCTCTCTCTCTCTCTCTCTCTCCCCCCTCCACCATCACTACCTTCCCTCTCTCTCTCTCTCTTTCTCTCTCTATCTCTATCTCCCGCCCATCCCTGCAAAAAGAAAAAAAAGATGGGAGGGAGGGGAGGTGGGGCCCGCCCGCCTGCTCGCTGGCTGCATTAGTATTCATTGAAAGAGTGAGAGAGAGAGAGAGAGAGAGAGAGAGAGAGAGAGATGGGAAGGGGTTGGGTTGGGGGGGGGAGTAAAGGGGGAGTGCCACCCCCCCGAACAAATGTCGAGGAACCGAAGCGGTGTGTGAGAACTGATAAGAGGCTGGCTCCCCCTAGAGTCGGTCGTCAATAACCGCGGAAGCCCGAGCGACTGGCAACCAGTCACAACCAGTGCACCTGGCTGCCTCCGCCACCGGCGGGACCAACGCGCGACCAATTCTAGAATTCGAGACGCTGCATTTGTTTATTTGTTTATTTGTTTTTACGCGATCCGTCACAATTCGCAGCTTGAATCCGCTGCTCTCCGTCAAAGCCGAAGGTCCTCGCCGTTGGAAAAAAAAAGGGGGGGGGGGGATCGTCAGGCGTCGCGACAGAATAACGCAGCGATTCACGAGCCAAACTCAAGCTGTTGCCATGGTGACAGATGACGCCCCCCCCCCCCCCCCCCCATCTATGCCCCCCGAAACGATTCCAAATCAAAAGCCGGCGGCGCGCAGAAACGGCCGGTCGAACGTTCCCTTCGAAAAAGTTAACGGCTGTGACGCTCTCTCTTAAAAAAAAAAAAAAAAATTTTTTTTTTTTTTAACCGCCACGGTTCAATGTGTCCCGCCGGTTGGAAGGCGTCCAATTAGAGCGGGACGTAAAAGTTGCTTCTGGTTTGTTGTACACCGGCTCAAATGCGGCAGGGGTGCTTTGTTTATCCTTGTTTAAAACTATAAACTACTACTACTAAGGCCAGAGGTGACACAAATATTCACATTCTGTACTCCAGTAAAAGTGCAGATAGTGAAGAGGTGTAAAAAAAATAAATAATAATAATAATAATTAAAAAAAAAAAAAAAACTCAGGTAAATGTGAGAGTACTTATTCAAATCCATCACTCGGGTAAAAGTGATAAAGTACAGGTTTTGAAGTGTACTTAAAAAAAACTGCTACTCAGTTTTTACTTAACAGCTTTGGTACTCTCAGTACATTTGTATTGTTTCCTTATTTATTTTTTGTTATTTTCAACTGTAGCACAAATAAAACTGTAATCAGTTACCACCAGTGACCAGTGAGCCATTACTGGATCTTTACACTTTTAATAACATTCATTCATTCATCTTCTATACCTGCTTATTCCTATTCAGGGTCACAGGGGTCTGCTGGAGCCTATCCCAGCTGTCTTAGGGCAAAGGCAGGGTACACCCTGGACAAGTCGGCAGTTCATCGCAGGGCCACTTTTAATAACAATAACCAATATTATTTTCTATTTTTCTCTGGACTGAATAAGTAGTGGCCATAATGCCCAGGTGCTCTAAAATAACCCCCGTATTTGACTACACAACAGCATGGTGTGTTTACCCAATGTAAAAAGTACAGATATTTGTGTACAAATGAAGAGGAGCAGTCTTGCATGATTACTTCATCTACAGAAAACATCCCATCCAGCCCTCCAAAATATTTGAATTAATCTGCTTGGAAGCAAGGTTTAAAACAAGGCAACAAACATTTGCTTGGAGGATTGTAACTAAACTGGTGGAGGTATTGGAAAGGTAAAGGTGCCCTTTATGACTTCACAAGAGCCTTATCCCCTTGAACTGTGTATTTCTGTTCTCATTTCTGTGGGGTTCACTGACAGGTTCAAGTTACATATTATTGTTAGAAAATATGAAGTAAATTTAACATAACATGTCATAAAATGCTCAATCTTCAGTCAGGCTGAATTATAGGAGTCTTTACTGTGGCAAAATTGGGTGTTTTAGGTGGAGCTAAAAGTCAAACAATTACTCATCACCATCTAAACCACACAGACGCATGCTGGGTCATTATCTTACATTGAGCTGGAACAAGAAGTCGGTGTTTCTCGTGCTCTCTCCCTCTCTCTCTCTCTCTCTCTTTCGTTGCAGTTTTCCCCCTTAATTATGTGATGCTTTGATGAAGCCACCAAAACAAGCCTCCGCTTCATCCTGCAGCCTCTCAGTCGTGACCTTTTCGCAGATTTCATCTGCAAGTGCGGGTTTTAGATAAAAGATAAAATATTGCATAAAGTGAGCGAGAACATTCACTGGATAATTGCACTTGAAATGTCACAGTATTATTTATTTTTTTTACCATCTATGCGTTGAGGGAAATTACTGAGCAAACAAGTTATACATTTTTTCCCCCCTAATTGTAATTTAATGAGGAAATAAAAGGAGTGCAGAGACAGCACCTGTCTCAGCAGTGATTCCTGACCTGTTCTTTAGTTAAATGTCAAAAGAAAACAATGTGTCCCCGTCATCAACATCAATACTTACATCTCTAAATCACTCAATATGAAATGAACTGAAAGTGGGCATTACACGAACCGTTCAAAACTCGAGGGATATAATAATGAGTGTTACACACATTTCAGGTGAGTGAAATGTTACTGGTCATTTTTGTCACGTAGTCTCAAACCCAACAGTTCTTCTAGTGTTGTTATCAGCGAGCACGACAAACTGTGTTCACGTTTAGGTAACCTTTCTGTACCTATCTGTGAGATGTTACCATATGATATAGTTTTATACGATACTAATTGTGTCTTTCACAGGGGGGAGGGGGGGGGGAGAAAAAAAAGGCGCGACGTTAGCTTAATTCGCACATTGTTTGGTGTCATTAAGTACAACCCAACGCAGGCGCTTCCGTATCCACTCACGGTTGCTTTCTTTCGAAGGGAGGTACTTCGAAGAGTTGTTGCTATTCTTGTTCTTGTTTGGAGAAATGTACATGGTGTGTTCAAACTGTTGCAGCCGGCTTGAAGGCGAAACTCGTCGTCGTCTCCCATTGGGTTGCACCGCCACCTTGTGTTTGACTTTATACAGTAACTGAATCGACTGTTCTGGTGTAGATTAGTCGTGCCTTTGCTCGACGGAGAGCACCGAGCTGCACGATCACAACACCAGCGTTTTAGCCATGGCGACTCTGTCGTCGCCGCTACGAGTCTGCCGAGGAATTCTGAAGGAATTGCGTGCCATTCAAGGACGGAGTTACAAAAACTCATTGGCCTACAGCTATGTTATGGACCAGTTCCGAAAGAACAAGGCGAGTGTCCTCCGCCCCCTCCCCAGCCGAGTGCAGCTTGGTAACTGCCATTACAAACTGCACGTGAAGTGCCTGGCTAGCTTAGCTGTCATCGCAATAACGTTTGACATTATTTATAACATTACCAAAGCAAGTTTGATCACTTTAAAAGTGAATTCGCTAGAAACTTTGGGAATGCATTGAATGTACTACTCAGCAGAGTGTCAGAGCCAACCTTGAGGTATGTTTACATCCTAGGCAAGGTAAACACAAGGTTAGAGTGAGTCAGAAGGACAAGCTAACGTTAGCCTTGAGCTAATGAAGCATAGTATGTCCCAAAGCTGGAACCTGAGTGATAATGTTGCTGGTTCCGTCTTTTGAATAATTAACCAAATTGCATTGGATATGTGCTGGAATTGTTGTTGACATTTGGCCCTTTCAAGCGCTACATTTACACTTCAGTGCACTTGAAGTAACTTCAAAAATTGAAGCAATATGTATCATACCACCTGCACTTCCCAAAAGCTTAAAATGTTATTAATTTGATGTTCAATGAACCTCTTTTAGTCTACTGTCCCTATGAAATTAATCTCCTCATTCATTATTTGAATCTGTCCAACAATTTTTCTTTCCTAGAAAGACAGATTAGAAAATCCACACATCTAATAATAACAACAAACTAATCTGTTGTTTATATGTTTACCAAAACACAACCGTGAGTTGCACCATGAGCGCTTATTAGGCATGTAGGCTCAGAGCCTGTATTGCTTCTGCTTGGGAGAACATGGCTCACCAGGGTGGCTGGATGCATGTGCGGTCACCGAAGCTAAATAGCCGCCGGCAAATCTCGCTTGTCAGGGTTTATTTGTCCCAACCCTGAGTAGCCCTCGAGGCATTTCAATGTATACATGGAATGTTACATCGGATTGGAGCTAACACTTCAACTCCATGGAGGTCTGATGGATGTTGGAAGAAAAACCCACACACTGCTTGAAAAATGCTGTGATATAAGCACATTTGGTGCCTTTGCTGGTGGTTGGACAAATGCATTTCCTCATCCCCCTCTGGCTTCTGAAATGCTAATAAAATATGTTGGATATTTGACATTTTCAGCAAGCTGCATTTTCATTTTCTTATTTGTCCCACAGAGCCTCTTGTCAATCTCCCTTTTTTGTCTTCAATTTACAGGTAACAAGTGAGCAGTACTGCCGTGCCCAGCAGGAGGCCCACCATGACTCGCGCACGTACCTGTGTTTGCTGGCATCGACGAGGAGCCACCAGCTGCTGCACAATCTCTACCACGCCAAGGGAGAGCGTGACCCAGAGGAGGTGGCCGGCCTGGTAGGGCTCAGGTTGCCAAAACAGCCAGGAGGCAAAGGCTGGGAGAAGTGAAGCCATGGGAGGGCGTGATGCTGAAGGAAGATCGGGACTTTCCTCAGAAACGGCCCCGTTTGTGGCTGATTAATCTGCTCTCATGGAGCTCCGCTCATAGTTTTTTGGTTGTTGTTATTTTTGTTTTCGGAGTTTATTGCCATTTTCCTTCTGATACTGGAGTTCAAAATGAGAAAATGTGGTTGTAAGTTCCGTACGTCATGTACGTTGTGTGTTATTTAACTGGCAGAATGCTGGTAGGAGCTGCATTCGCACTCACTCAGCGTATGTTTTTCATTGTTTTCCCTAACATAACATTTCAATGACTGTATGTACATTTAATGTTTTTTTTCTCCCCCATTAAAATGTGACATGTTTAAATGTTATTGTATGTTACTCATTTCAAAAGCGCCATCCAATTTCTTACTTGCAGGGATTATAGCAACTAGGTAAAGATAAAAGGGATCGGACGATGATAAGCAAGAAATATTAAGAACATGCAAGATGGGATTCGCCTTGTTTTGGGTTAGTTAGCAATGTCTTTGACTCGACCATGTATCAATAGAAAATAGACAGAAGAAGGATACGCACATAATACGATAAAAGGAGAATAGTTTTTATTCAATGGCTGTAATTTAACTGGTCAAAAAGTATCCCGATCTCCAGAAAACAATAACAGGCTATGGTCATATCATCATAGAACTGCTATGTATGTTCTCATTAGGAGCTTGAAAAAAAACCTTTGCATTCAAAATTAGAGTGCAGATATTTAGGTCTGATGTTAAAGTCTCTGTGACTGAAAGAGAAATTTGAAAGACCTGACTGGGGTGAAACGCAGTTGCCCTGCACCCAGCCTGACCTCTCTGTCATCCAGCACCTCAGCTTTTCTCACCCACTATTATCCATCCTGCTCTTTTTTTTTTCCCTCCCATTACATCTACCCTTACTGCTTACTTTTGCTCTCCAGTGGTGACTAACGTTGCCTTCAGTGCGAGTTTAAATAGACTAACCCCAAAGCAAGCAACTCACAGTGACACGGGGAGTAAGACGGTGCACCCATGCGCTGCCCTGAACCCAGCACAAGCCCGGCATCGGAGGGGGAAACTCCGATGCGTAGTGACAGACCAACGGCTTGTGTCAAAATTTGTACAGCACAGAGGGTCGGACGTAAAAATGCGCTTTTCCACGGGCCCGCTGTTTTCCGCTTGCATCCTGGAGCCGAACGCACTGACGTGCAGAATTGTGGGATGGTTTACTCCCAGGGGAGTGGTTGCACTTGAAGGTTAGAGTCAAAAATGCAGAGTCGGGGTAGCTGATGGGGGAGGGGCTGGGGGCGAGTGGGTGATTCTCCAGGCTGCAATGCAATTTGAACTGCAAGTAGGAGGTCTATCGGGTGGGAAGGGGGGGCGGGGAGGTCAAATAAATGACTCGCCTCCATTAAGAAGTCCAGAAGGTAATGATGAGTAAGCGTTAGAACGCAGGTGTCAAACTCTGGCCCGCAGACCAAATTTGGCCTGCAGTGAAATTATATTTGGCCCACGATCAAATACGAAATCACTACTAGAGCTGGCCCGTCGGTATTACACAGCACACGTACTGCTAATACTACACAAATAATACAAATCCCAGAATGCTTTGCGGGTACTTCAATCAGGACAAGACGTTCACTGAAGGATATTATTATGACCAGTTTTGGCGAGTAATCTATTACTAAGTAATCCACTACTGTAATTAAACTACTTAACTACTACCTAGAGTAATGTAACTGGATTACTGTGGCAAAACTGGTAATCCTATCATAATTGCTTTATCAAGTCACGATCCCATTACTTTTCTGAAATATTTTGCAAGCTAAAAATATGTTTTCCTCAAAATGTCTGAAATTTAGAAAAACAACCGAAAACAACGATGTCGCAGATTGATGATGCAGCCGTGCATGCAACGTCATTGATGTACGACAACGCAGCAAAACCAGCATGACGGCCGGCGGCAAAAGAAAAAACAGCAACTGCGTTTGATAGCTGGAAATACGTTAATCTCGTCTAAATCAAAGAATACTGTGGTTCATTGTACGTTATGTGCAGGAAACAAGATGTTCTCAACTGTCACTTTATCTTTTTAAGCTAAAGTAATTTGTGATTGAAACAAAGTAATTTCAAGAAGTAATTAGATTACTTTTTAAGGCTCAAGCGAGTAATCAGTAGTTGGACTACTTTTTTGGAGTAATCCCAACACTGATTATGACTTACTTGGTTTATTGTTGTTAAATCATTTTTAAATTTATTATCAGCCTGTGGAAAAAGAGGCTTACAATTTTTTACTAAGATTTTATTTATTTTGATAATTATTTGAAATTAGATTTTGCATGTTTGCAATATTAAAGTTATTTATTGCATAGTATTAAACTTGTTTGGGTCCATACAGAAAGAAACTATTTTAGTTTTTCGATACATATCAATGTTGGCAAGCGACTTTGTCCAAGTTTTACATTTTGGCCCCACGGTGTATTTGCGTTTGACATCCCTGCGTTCGAAGGAGGGATTGGGGGTGGAGGGAGGGCGGAGACACCGTAGAGACTGACGCGCTCGCTGCTCACTGCTCGGGCCACCGCTGAGGAGAGGAGAGGAGTCAGCATCAGCTGCGAGCGAGAAAGAAATCCCACCATCACCTCTGGAGGAGGAGGAGGGGGAGGAGGACGAGGAAGCGGAGGAGGAGGAAGACGGGCTGCGCGTCGGAACATCTGGATCGCGGCGAAGAGGTTCATCGGGAGGCGTTTTATGACAGCGAGGGAGGGAGCGAGGAAAGTTGACTTGGACGTCTGAGGCACTCGGAGGAGGAGGAGAAGAGAAAGAGCGAGGAGGACGCGGAGGGAGCAACATGTTGGGCATGATCAAGAACTCGCTCTTCGGCAACACCGAGGAGACGGTGTACAAGCTGCTCAGCAGCGAGACCAAGGTAGGCGAAGGGGAGGCGAGGTGGAGCGGGGAAAGTTGTCTGTCGTCCTCCAAACGCCTTACGCGCCTCTCCCTCAATTCGAGGCTTTGATTACGCGCCCGTTTATCGCGCTTGTTGCGCCGTTACTTCATTCCCCGCTTTGGATAAAGGTTGAACAAAGGATTTGGCGTGTTATTGTTAAGTAAGTGAAAGAAAAATAAATAATAACAAATGGAGTAATAATCAATTTTATATCGTTTTAAACCCTCGTCACCAATAATAGGCAGTTTAAAGTGGCGAGCCAATGAAAACGGTCACAAATGAAGTCGGAGTGATAAATGCGAAAAGCGCGTGAGACTGTGCGTCCTCACGTCCTCTGACATTGAATTGGGGTGCGCGTGTTCCCCGTGCGCGCGTCAGAACATAACATCAGAGCGCAGCCGCCAGCCGACCCTGCCCTGTAAGAGGATGCCGGATCAATTAGTGTGTGTGGGTGTGCGCGCGCGAGCTCAGATAGGTCGTGGACGTGCGTGCGTGCACATCGCAGTGACAGAGCAGAGAGAGGGCACGACCTTTTTCCATGTCGGCGTACACACACACGCACGCACACGCACGCACACGCACACACGCACACACACCTCCCAGTTTATATTTACATAGGTTTATATGTTGCGCTCGCCCATACGCTGGCAGTGCTGGGGTGCGGCGAGCTCACTGATGTGTGTTGCTAAGTGAAGCAGTGCCTAACAGCCATTTCGAGGTCCTTCTCTCGTGCCCAGTTGACCCGCAGCGCGCCACTGTAAATGTGCACACAACCATGTAATGTTTCGCTTCGCCACGGGCTTTTTTTTTTTTTTTTTTTTGAATCGTGGCTTTGTGCGATTTATCTCTGAATTGGAGGTAACAGTTGACGGGCAGACGGGCTACACAGACAAAATAAAATAAAATTTTAAAAAAAGGGGACTTGTAATCCCTTGTGAAGCGGCCGGACGCGATGAGCCAAACTGACACTTTTACCCACTGACAGGCCGGCCGGACTCTGACTTTCCCCCGAAAATAACGAAAAACAACGGCTCTTGTCGTGCTTTTTTTCTCTATTCCAGCAGCTTCGCCTGACTCATTATATCAAAAAACATAGATCCTCAGAAAACGGCATATTTAGCTCGCTGTTTACAGCCTCCAGCAAAAACAATCAGTTTCAGCATCCTGTTAAAACGGACGCTTTTTTTTGGTTGTTGCTTCCACATGTTTGGAAAGAGACAAAAGCAAGGCCAGCTGTGGCCCAATCTCATAGGGCTGAACCCACCCTACCAGGCTGGGGTCTTTTGCCACCAACCATGGAAAGGTGTGACATCACAAAGGGCAGGTAGTGGCAAAAAAAAACACAGCCAGGTATTAATTTGGTCCACTGAAATCCCCAAATGTTTGTTTCCTTCCAACCATGCAGCTGATACAACAAACTAGAGGATAAAACTGGGCTTTTTCGAGGGAATGTAACAAGAGGCTAATATTTGTTTTTCTGGAGATCAATAGAATTGATTTTTTTTGTCCTTCAGTACAAGGCTCCCCAACAAGTCCAGAAGAAGGAAAAAACAAAGATCTGAAATGGGTATAATATGGGACCTTTAAGTCAGTGTTCATTGTGCACTTGACAGCCAAGAGAGGCCTTTTAGCAACATCCAGAACAAGTGGAAGTAGCATAAAATGACTTCGCCAAAGTCGTTTTTGTGATTTAAAGATGACTTCAAGTGAGAGAGAAAAAGTGGACCAAGACAATTCGAGCCACTCATTAGTCACTGATTCGAGTTGCATCACAATGCAGGTCAATGGAGTGGGGGCCCCGCTTCATTGAGCACTGGAATGAAGTCCGAGCTCCAAGCTTCATCAAATCTCTGGACTTGACTGGGTTTGTCTCAGACCGCAGGTATTGAAATCAGAGCTGGCCACCCGATCCGTGACGCACTCGGACACCTCGTGCTCTTAATTAAAGCTGACACAGAATACACACAGGCAGTCGGGCGGCCGAGCGGGGCCACGCCAACGCACGGAGCAGCCATGGGGGCGGAATTCAAAACGAACGCTGTGCTGCGACCCAGAATACCGAGTCGGAACACCCCTTGCGAGACAACCGCTGATTATCGCCGCCAGGCCTGACGCGAGGCTGCCGGCGAACGCACGCAGCCTCACATGTATGACAAGTAAATTAACGCACCAACTGCAGGCTAAGTCAAGGCGCACAATGCTAACGACGTTAATGACGGTCCCAACCGACAGGTCGTTCCGTAATTGCTGTGGAGGCGCCCGGGTACCTGTCACCAGTGTCGGGAAGATTACCTTGCAAATTTAACTGGTTACAATTACTAGTTACACTATTCAAGGTTCAAGGTAGCTTCATTGTCAATTGTACAATATATGTAAGATATACAGAGCATTGAAATTGTATTACTTGGCGGCCCGTGGTGTAAGGATAGCAACTACGTCAGTGTAGTGCAAATGAGGAATGAGAATGCAACATGTTATTGCAAAATGCCAAAAAAAATGTATCCGGAAAAAAAATGCAATGCAATGCAATAGTTGTGTAAGTATTTCAAATACTTTATTCAAGTAATGTAACTAATTACATTTGATTTCATTTTGACTACTTTTTCCAAATTTTGAATAAACATTCTCAACTGTTCGGACCCGACAGCGTTAAGATTCCACCAGTACTCAGAACACAAGACAGATCACAGATTGGAGCTTGCCGGGAGAGCCAATCAGAAGCTTCAGAATAGTATCAAAACTTTTGTCTGTAGAGGGGAAAATGAAAAGGACGGCTCTCATGTCGTGCGAAAAACATGCAAAGCAACAAGAATAAAATTAGAATTAACATAAAGCCCAGCCTTTTTTGTAGTAACTGGAATTTAATTACACGTTTGTTTTCCAGTTGCAGTTATCTTTATTTTGCACTGAAATCACTCAATGTTACACATAACTCGAAAATTCGCAGAAAATGCACAGATTGCTAAATCTTTCATGGTTTTGTGCACATGGTAAATCCAAGAGGTATTTTTCATTTTTGTTTTTGTTTTTCTCAGAGGAAGAAGGGAGTGTGCGCATTGGTGGGGGTTGGAGGGGGTGGAGAGGGGATTCGGAGAACACGGGGTGGAAATAATGCCCCCAGTGCTCTTTCTTAAGGTCGCTGCCGAACAAATCGCATCACGGGCAAACAGCAGCTTCCCAATAGATCGGCAGCGTTCAGGTGGAGGGACGGCGGTGACTTCGCAGAATTTGAATTCCGATGCTGAACGTCGAGCCAAAACAGTAAAAAAAAACTCAGCCGAGTCTGCATCGGTAACCTGTGGTGAGCACAGCGCCCCCGACTGAGGTGACTGCTTAGCAGCTGCATCAACAGACTCCACATTAGTCATGATTAATCATAGTTTTATGCTGAACTGTTGCATCACGTTAACGCTGTGTGTCTCGAGGTGTGTGTGGGGTGGCTGTGCGTGCGTGCGTGCGTGCATGTGTGTGTGCATGCGTGTGCGCGCACTGTTACGTAAGAGCGCGCCTCTATGGCCCATTATTCTCTGTAGGCTGACTGAACAACTGCAGAGCAGAGGAAGGAATTAAATCAAATCACTGTAAATATGTTTGGAGTGGCTCTCATTTGGCCGCCCGCATCGGCTTCACACTCCTCACACGCGCGCTGCACACATTCGCACGCACTGGAGCCCTTCAAGTGTAAGGGGCCTGCCATTTCAATGCGTTGGTGCTTTGGGAGCAGATTGTCAGCATCAGCGTGCAAGAGGTGAATCACGGGGGGGGGGGTTAAAATCTCCTCCGCCCGAATATCCACAGGGGGAAAAACAACTATGAGGGTGTGCGTGTGTGTGTGTGTGTGTGTGTTGTGTGTGTGTGCAGATTCTGATTTTGCCTCCTCTTGCTGTAGGATGGAGTCAGTTTTGAGGTTAGACGGTACGACGGAGCCAAATACGCCATCGTCTCGTCTGAGGGACGAACCTTCGACCAGGTTACTGGTGAGCTGGTGAGAAAACTGCTCATGTACATCGGCGGGAGCAACGAACAAGGTAAGCCAGTGTGATATAAATGGGGGAAAAAAAGTATGCAAAAAAAACATAGGACTACATTTAAGCAGTAGTCCTCTTCCAGTTTCTGTCTTGCTATTAGTCGAAGGGATTCTGGACAGACTGCAACAGCTCAACACTTATTTGCATGTGTGAGTGTGAGTGTGTGCGTGTAGTTGTAGAAAGCTCTATATTCACTTATCGCAATAACAATATGCAATAACTGCCATTCAATTTTTCTTTTTAAATTAAGGACTCATTGACATACAGCTGTGAGTCATCTGCGTAACAATATCAATTGACGGTTCAACACCTCATAACAAAGGCTAGCCCAAGAAGTTAAAATGAGAAAGAAAAGTTAGAAGAGCCCGAGGACGGATCCTTGAGGGATACCATGACGTTTCTCTGTCTAGGCTCTTCAATTCTAACTGACGGGAAGTCAAATGAGTCTTGTCAACTTGAATGCAAGTCATCTAACGCGAAGGCGGGGAGCCCTTGTCAATCTTTTTTTTTAGCAACATATCAGGGTTGAAAGAAAATATCATGTACAACTACAGGGAACCCTGCCACATGGACTCGGATTGGACTTGCTTTCAGACTCAAGACACACGTCAAGAAGGGAGGAATTAATATTGGAACCTTGCGTTGAGTGTTTGACTCCTCAGCAGACTTGTGACGGTGCAATTGTGGAAGGGGTACTGCAGTTACAAGGCAAAACAAGAACTGACTCAAGATTATAGAGCTACGGAATTAAATAGAAAAAAATCTTCATAAAGGTCACAGACAGCAGAGGCAGCAGACTGTCGTCTCAGGGCTTCTGTCTCAGTGTGTGGTGCAGCAAAGAAACAAAAAGAATGAAAAAAAAAAATTACATAATTACATTTATCTTCTTTCTTTCTGCCTTCGGTTTTTCTACCATTACGTGGCCAGTCATTCCTCCCCAATGCCCAACACCAAAAAACACCAAACAAGAAAAAAAACAAAAACATTCTGGCTGTCTTAGATGGCCAAGCAAATATTTTTCTTTTTGCAGCTTTGCAAAAATATGTAGAGAAATTCAGAGTGGGGAGACCTCAATGTGCTGCAACCCAAACTGACCTTTCGAGTTGCTCTCTTTGCTGTAGGGTGTCGTCCTCTGTGGTTGGGCTGTGTGCTTTAAACAACGCGGCTGTCTGCTCTTAGGTGAGGCGATGGGCACTGCGGCTCCGATTATCATCACCGTCTATCCTCGCAACGACGGCGTGCTGTCTCGCCGCTTGACGGTGGCCATCCGCATCCCCTTCGCCTACCAGCAGAGCCCGCCGGCCCCCAAGGACAGCGCCATCAGGGTGGAGGAGCGGCCCGGCATGACCGTCTACGCGTTGTAGGTGTTTTCCGACAAAAAATGTCATTTGTATGTACAACGTAAAAATACACGCAAAATACACATTGGGGCCAAAATTTAAAACCTGTCAATCAGGACAGGACGTCCTGTCCTGATTGACGTGCCAAAATACCAGCAGAGCATTCTGGGATTTGTAGTACTAGCGGTACATGTGCTGTAAAATCGCGGCGGGCCACCTCTGGTAGTATTAGTAGTAGTTATGTATGCATATATATATATATATATATATATATATATATATATATATATATATATATATATATATATATATACCTTTTTTAAGAAAAAAAAGGAGGGGGGATGTGTATACACGCTAGTCTAAACAGTACAGACACGATGAATGTTATTGGAAAGATTTAATTGGAAAGATTTAATTGCCAAACTACGCTCTTCAGTTTTCACTGGGGCTGTTAAACAATTAATTTTCAAAATCGCAATTAAGTTCTGAATTTCCATAGTTAACCACAGTTAATCGCGTTCTGATTTGTACGATTGATTTTTTCATTTCATTTCAATTTCATAATTCTGTCAAGCAATTATTACCAGAGTTTCTTAATTGGGAACCAAATGAACGAGTCTTTTCTTTCAAAGATGAAGCTTCTAACTTTGAATACAATCATCACTGACTGCCCTGGTGCGTTATCTGTCTTGCGTTCAGGCAGTTTGGAGGCTTTGCGGGCGAGAGCGAGTACCGAGCAGAGGCCTTGCGTCTGACGCGCACCCTTGGCGAGACGGCCCCCTTCCAGCGCAAGCAGTACTTCTGCTGCAGCTACGACCCACCGCTGAAGCCTTACGGACGCCGCAACGAGGTGTGGTTCCTCCAGGAGGAGCCCTAGGACGAGTTCGCGCTGAAGACTTGACTCAACGAAGAAAAGAAATACACATACATGTATATATAGATCTCTATTTAAAAAAAAATCAGTCATTTCATGAGTGGCAACCCTGTAGCTCTAACGGTATCGATTGGTGAGAGCAATCTTGGTGACTTGACAAACCCTTGAACCCACATGGAGAAGAATACAGGATACCCATGTTGCCTTTATTCCCCTTTAACCATCTGCTCAATACATGAAGCCTAGGACTGTTTGAACACACATGTAGTTTAGTATTTTGTTGTTTTTGTCGCATTCACATTCTAATCTGTGTTCTAATTTGATTTAGGCCGACATTGTCGACCAAGTCCCACTGGAGCTCTTCGCCCCCCCATCCTCCCGCTGAAGAACGCCAAGTGAGACTTGAATGACATGTAGCTATTAACTAAACATTGTGTGTACATGGTATTGAGAAGCACACTTCCTTTCCCCCCCCCCCCCGATGTATGGAATTGGAAGTCATTAGGAGCCGAGCCATAAAGTAGAGTTAGTCATTATGAATTAACGGATGGAGTGCCGTGAGTGGGTTACGATAGTTTTAGGTGTAAACAACGTGTGGTTACTTTTTGTTGTGTTTTAGTGCATGATAGATTCATTTATTCAGACTATTACGACCGTCTTGTAACATTTTTTTTTCTGTACAGTGTGATTTCCTGTGAAGGGGTGAATATAATGTTGCGGTTTGATAGTGTTTTACGATCAATATGTTATTCCGGGCAGTCTCAGTTTCGGGTGTCGTGCAATCCTGTCTGGGATATTTTGATTCCCGAGTTTGCCACAGTGTTAATCTTCTGTGTTGACCAATAAAATGAAGGGCATTAGCTTCGAAATGTCCACTATTTGTTGTGCAATAGGACTGAGGGACTAAGTCGTTTAATATGAGAGCAGCAAATGTATTTTTGTTATATAACTCAAACGGTAACAAAACCAATCAAAAAAGGAGAAACACTTGAATAATCAGGTTTAGGTGAAAACAAATACACATCATACAGTGAATCGATGATCTGGTCAATGTTGAAAAAATATCTTAAAGCCAATTTTATGAACTTAGTGGATTCACTGTTGGTTACAGTTAAATAATAATTAATAATTAATGTTTGAATAATTAAAAAGTCATAAATCCAACACAAAAAAAGCAAAAAGCCAAACTCAATTACTGGGATATTTATTAGATTTTAGAGAGGAAAATTACTGAAACAGAATATAAAATAGAGCAATCTGATTAACATATGCAAACCAACAACCCCTCAAAAAAACCTCTTCTCTCTCTCTCTCTCTCTCTCTCTTTCTCTCTCTCTCTCTCTCTCTCCACCACACCTGAGTGCAAACATTATCCAGGTGATGGGTGCTGACTGATCATCTACAATGAGGAAGGGGCCAATCAAACGACCAGCTGGCACCTCGATCAGTAATAAATGTGTTACGCTCAGATGTTTCAACGGCAGGCAAAAAAAAAAAAAAGAAAAAGAAAAAAATCCAGCGAGTCTGTTCATGTAACACGATGGTCCTGTAACCTCACACTGGTGTAACGACACACACAGAGCAGAGTTTCTGCTTTCAGCCCCGGCTTTGCATGCATGAATACAATAGAAGCTGGGAGCAGAGCACAGGGTCACTCGAGCAGCTTCGGCCCGTCACTGGGGGCTGAAATATTGCACGTATACAAGTTTTGTTAGTTAAGATTTCTAACCGATCCTCTCCCGCCTCCCTTCCAACTCAATTTGTCTTCGTAAACATTTGCCTTTGCAATTTTGGGCATCGGTCAGTGAGTGAAAGATGCCTACAAAGCGATGCAGTCTGACCAGAGTGGCACTAGCTAGTCGAGCTGGTTGTAACCGAGCTGAACCTTCTGGTCGTGACGTGAGGATCGGGGCTATTTGTTTTCTACTGGAGAAAAATAAGCAATGTACCATTAGTGAAACTGCAAAGATGACGTCTAATATCGATAACAAGAGAAACTGGAAGTGAAACGCTGCTGCCAAGTGTTTTGGTACTTGATCTGTCCTGGAAAGTACATTCTCGAAGCTGCCTCTCCCCCCCCCTCACCTCCCAACAAGGAGCGTTTTTGGTGTCCGCGCGTCTACATGGGGCCTCTAGGTGGAACGTCATTAAGTTCCATTAACGATTGATTCTAAGAAAACATAGTTACACACAGTCAATTTGGATCAAAGCAAAGCAAAGAACGCGGCTCTCGCCCCCCCCCCCCCCCCCCCCCCCCCCATCGCGCTCTCTCTGGTGGATCATCGGTGGCATCTTTTAGCCCTTCACTACTTGCGTTTTTGCTTTTCTGTGTCCGACAGACGAGTTAGTATCCCTTCGGTGTTAGTCCTCGGATTGGATTAGATTTTAAGGGACAGAGGAAGAGAGTGAGGAGTGTCGCAGGCTTCAGTTTTGTTTCTTCTCAGGGGTGTTGGAGTTCGGTGCGTAGGGTGGAGGCCGCTCCTGCATGGGAATAGAAAGAAACGGAATGCAAAGCTTGTCAAATGTCAACTCAACTGTGCGTAAAAAAAAAAATATTGGAGGAAAAAAACAAACAAAACTAAACACCTGAAAAACTTGCCAAAGAAGGAATTTGTCTCTGCTAAAAAAGATGCTAAAAGAGCAAGGACGCATCAGTGATTATGTAGTATGACTACAAGACCCTCAAACAATTGTGCTAAATTTAAATGGTCACATATTGTGCAAATCCAGTGTGTTTGTGTGTGTATTGTGTTTGTGAAATCCCCACAAATGACAAAAGTCCTTCCTGTACTTCTTCTGCTTTGCACCAATTATCAGAAATTGTGCGCCAGGAACCTCAGTTGAGAGAACCTGCACTTTGTGACATCACAAAGGGCACTGATACACCCAGCTCAGTGACTCCTTAAGTCATTGAGCCTCTGCAATCAGAGGGCTAATTCAACAATTTCTGCAAACCTAAAGGCTTTTTTCATTTTCATGTTGTCTTTTTGGTCTATTGTTATTGGCTGTAGGGGTGCAAAGGTCCATTGCAGTGCGATCCTGAAAAAAATATGGGACCTTCAAATATTCTCCCTAACCTCCATATTATGATAACAAATCTGACGTACGTTCAGCTAAAACAATTAGAAACTCACAATGTGACAGAAGTCAGGTTAGAAATGACAGTAGAAATATACCAGATATACTACAGAGGTGGGGGAAAGTATTAGAACACATATATTGGAATATATATTTTCATTAAAATGCTTATAAGACAAATTAGCTGTCTCCAAAGCCAATATGTTCTGCAAACCACAGGACAGAGGAATAAAAAAAAAAAAGATTGATGTTTGTTTTCATGCCATCAGGTGACTGCATCCCATCCCTAAATTGTTTTTTGAGGGGGAATTTATTTGGCTTCTATTAGAAGACCGTAGAGGTCCTTACCATGGGCATGTAGATGTTGTGTGGATTGCTGGGATTGTAATACGCAGTGCCTGCTGCCTCGGCTGCCTTGGCGTTGCCTGTGGAAAAAAAAAAAGAATTAGAAAAAAGAAAAAGAGAGGGACGGCTGAAGTCAGACAGGAGTTGCTCGCTGAACATATTTAGGAACAGACGCTCCGGCTCCCGACGTTGTTGGCAGAATTGATGCGAGGGAGTCAGTGTTAGTCATTTGAAGCACGACAACTGACAGCTCCAGGAATCCTCAAGACAAAAAAAAAACCCAACCGCCGGACTGTAGGGCTGCACGGGGGAGGCACGTGACTCAAACTCGCCGTGACATTTTGACAGAGGACAAAACCCGGCGCATGTGAGACAGTTTCCAACCGAAGTCCGTGACGTGTGAGAAAATAAAACGTGAATGGACGGGGTTGGGTTGTTTATCCTCAGCGGTTTTGACGTGCAGCCGATGAGACGTCGGCACCCTTCCGGTTTTTTTTTGGTGGCGTGATTCAAAGTGATTCAGTGGGAGACCAGACGGATGGGATGTGACGGGTGCACTGACGCAGACGGACGGACGGAGAGGGGAAAAGGGGAAGAGGGGTGGAGGGAAAGTGAGGGAGGAACCGACCTGGAGGTGCTGGTGCCGCCGCCATCCCGTTCTGGGAGGGTGCCGCCCAGTTTTTGGGAGGCCCAGGATAGGGAGGAGGCGGGGCCATGTAATCAAATCCAGCTGGGTACATTCCTGGATGGCCAAAAGATCAAAACACAGACAGAAAAAAAAAACAGTTGACTGAGAATTTATGAAGAAAGTACTTTAAAAAACAGTAATATATTTACTGAGGCGCTACAGAAATGATTAGGTTTGGTCAGTTCTTTACCTGCAGCGGCCGCTGGATAAGGGTATCCCATGTTGCCAGGGGGAGCAGCGGGACCCGGGTAGAACCCATTAGCCTGGACAGGTGGTTGGTAGGTATAGCCAGGTGGAGCGGGCGGCGCTGGGCCATAGCCATTCATCACGCAAGGTGAGGGGTAGCCGTAGGCAGAGGCGCCATTCTGTGCAGGAGCAGCGCGAGAGGCTGCGGCAACATCACGGTTATTACAGCGATTGAGATGGAACTTCCCAAAAAATGTAAATGTAAAGTTCCCCTCATCTGAGAAAACATTCCTGGATCTTCAATGAAGGGACTGCTTGTGAAAGTGATGCAGGATTTTGCATGAACTCACCATTTGAAGCAAGTTTGAAGAGATGCTGTCCCAGCTCGATGGCGCCACCGTGAAGAAACGTCATCTTGAACTGAGCCTGACCCTCCCAGCCGCCTGACAAGATACAGTAAATGAGCCCATTTGTAACAGAAAAAAAAAACTTGGATGTTCATTGTACGTTTCAGGAGAAGAACTTCTGACCAAAATTACCCAACTAAGATGTTGCACGATCTTTTACAAAATTAAATATACATCAGATCTCTAGAGCCAATCAACATTGCGTTGCTGATGACGCTTGGTATTGTTGGGTTAGCGTTTACAATGAAACGCTTCATCAACCCTATGACCATGTCTGTGGCTGGGTTTTCCGTGTTTTTTCCACAACCGTGGTGCTTCTGCTTTACACATAAAAAAAATACAAATGTACATCAACCACGGCAAAAAAAAAAAGTAGTACTGAAACAATAAAAGAGTCACTCACCACCGGCCTCAGCTGACACGATCCCTTTGATGTAGTTGGCTCCAAAAACAGGCTGCTCAATGCTGCAGCCTTTCATCAGATAATAGGGGAACATAGCTGAGCCCAGGCAGTCCTTGGTGTTACTGGACACAAACAACAACTGTACCAGAGAATCAGATTGGGGGGGGGGAGTGAAGAGTGTTACAGCAGGTTTCAACAAACTATAGCAACCAGAAAAATTCATAAAATATGAAAGTAATTCTGGCCTTTACCCTGTAAGGTGTGAGGTAAACTGTGCCCTTCTTGGTCCCTTTCAGCAAGTCCGTCTTGCTGGTGACGTCACTAAATGCCAGCTCCACGTTCTTACATTCCCTTAAAACACTGATAAAAAACAAAAAAAAACTATTATTATACATGTTAATATGAACGCATTTATATAAATGTTCAATTACCAACACGTGTATGTGTAGTCACCAAAGGACATGACACGCGTGTTAAGTTTTTACAACATGACAACATACTGCCCCAAAACTCTCAGCTACTTCCTGTTTTGACAAGACGGCTAACGGAACTAGCTAGTCATTATGGTTACGTAAACCGCTCAAACAACGGGCGTTACAAAATAGCCGACACTAAAGGCAATATTTCTGTTGACGAGAGGAACATTTTTGACTGTAAACCAGCAACAAAAAACGCAACATACGCAGGCTGTGCTAATGATAATCAGGTCAGCTAGCAGTTAGCAGCTGGCTAGCATTATCTTGACTACGCACTGGGTAGTAGAAGGTAAACAATGCAAGAGGAGATGCAAAAGCTGGCTAATTACTTCACATTTTTTTACAGATTGTCGGTAAAATAAACTCACCTTTCTCCGTTAGTAATCAAAACACCTCCGTTGTGCGAATGATTCCTATTTAGAGCCATGTTTTGCGAAACGTTTTCAAGCCCTCCTGTTGCCTGCGTTAAAATTCTGTCGGTCTGACGAAGGGGAGCCCTGAACACGTCATCGAGTAGCGTCACAGCATCATGTGATAACTTCTGATTTGCCTTGTGACAGACGGTCAACTAATTCAATTCACCGGGAGCTGCCACAGCCATCACTGTCAGAAAGCATCCATTGTCATTGCCGAAGGGCCTTTTAATCTCAGAATGTTGGCGTCCCGTTCCTTCAATCAGCGTATCAGATGATTATATCACCGAGACGTTGTGTCTTCAATGGCGAAAACTGAAGCCGTGTATTGATGATAGCAATGTTTTGTCCTGCTGACCAATTATCTCTCTCTCTCTCTCTCTCTCCCTCTCTCTTTCTCTCAATATATATATATATATATATATATATAGCTTGCGTAATGGCGATGGGTACAAGTGTCGCCACGGGGAAACCGGGAGGTGATGTTCGAAAGACCTTTAAGTTACGCAATGATTTAATTCCGCAGCACCCCGAGGAGGAGCGAGGGCTGAGCCACGGAAGCGCGCTATGTATTATTTAAACATCGACCTTTGGCTAATTAGTCGTCGTGAAACCCCAGTGTGTTCCACTGTTTTTTTGTTAATCATTATGAGGGTGGTCGTCTCTTAAATATGATTTCCAATCCGATTTATATTTATAAAAAAAAAAAAAAAAAAAGAAAGAAAGAAAGAAAAACTTTTCTAAAGTGCACAAAAGACAACAAGGCCATGCTCGCGCTCGGCTCATCGCTGCAGGCTGCAACTTAATTAGCGCTAATTAACAGAAGTCACGTGACCGCTGCCTGCTTCAAAGAAAGCGCCCGGTCGAATCCAAGGTTTAAATCGCACGAGCGAAAAACCGCGTGGTATCCATTGGCGAGATGAATTGCCTTTGCGCCAGACTATTTTTGATCACCCTCGTTTGTGCCTTCATGGAGCAGCGCTGTTGCTCTTCCTTGGAGGTCCAGGTGAAGGGAGCCTTTGAGCAGCTCGCCCTGCCGAGAGTCACCTGCTACGACCACAGGATCAAGGCTGTTTTCGGACCAATGGTTCAAAGTAATATACATGGTCAAGGTAAAAAAAAAATAATATATATATATATATATATATATATATATATGTGTGTGTGTAAAAAAAAAAAAAAAAATTTAAAGTCACAGCTGAGGTCAAAACGTCAGGCAATGACCTCATCAAAGTAAAGAAACTGTATTGTTTAATGTTTGAAACAGTTGAACGGTACCCACCCGAATATTATGTCCGTTTAGTTTTGTTTTTGATTTTTGTCACCCTCAGACATCACAGGGGCCACAATCAATGTGCTTGATTCCGAAGATTCCTGTGGAGTGACTCTGACCAGGGAGAAAAACCAAAGCCTCGCCTTCCTCAGCAGATATGACAGCTGCTACGCTCAGATTGAGGTAAATAAAAGGATGGAGTGTATGCCATGTACAGTGCTGTACTCTTTCAAAGGATGTTGTCTCTCCCAATGACCTGTATGTACAATGTGCAGACCTCTTAATTGAACAATGTTTATGATGGAAACAGGCTAGGCATAGATTTTAATGACTTGCAGCACTTCTTCACGTTGGTGACGCCAAATCTGTGATGCTTCCCTATTACAGCATAGCCTTGTTTGGCGTAAATGTAAATTTCATGCACCCCTGTAAAACCCTCAGGATGGCAAGCTGGCGATCCAGCTGCAGGTGCAGCTGAGAGGCGACCCTCGCTGGTACAAGGTAAAGATCAGCTGTCCTCTGCCAGAGAGACGCAGCAACAGGATTCAACTCATTCTAACTTGTGAGTGTTGGCAATTGGCCATCGAGTTGTTTTATGTTTCATTTGTTTCATTTCCTTCTCGTAACTCAGATCAGAGCTCGTACTCCTTGCTCAAAACTTGAGCAACTTGAGAAAAGTGTTCCATTTTTGGTTCATATGAGCAGTTGTTTTGCACCAGTTTATGACACCAAAACTGTAACTCCTCCCAGCGTTACCTGGAAACTGTGATCTAAAGCAAACCCAGCGAGTGCCGTGCGCCACTCAGGGCCTTTCTGAAGAGGCCTGCCTCCAAAATGAATGCTGCTACGATCCTCACGACTTCACCTGCAACAACAGACTTGATGGTAAGGCGAAGATGATGAATTGACCGTGAAACTTGATCAATGATATTTTAAAGTATTTTGGCCTCTTCCTATAAATCTTCTTACTTTCTTTCCCCATATGTTCTCACACGCTGCCCAGCCTGCTCTCTGGATGGGCACTTTGTGTTTTCAGTGATGGCCTCAGATACAGACCCACCCATTGATCCCAGAAACCTCATAGTCAGGGACCACCCTCACTGTTCCCCTGTCAAGGCCACCAAAGATGAAGCTATCTTCAAGTTTGGTGTCATGGACTGTGGGACAAAGTCAAAGGTAAGCAGACATTTTTCTTTTAAAAAACGAACTAATTTATGACACTTCATTGAGGTGGAGTTTGAATGTATGTGAGAAACCCTTTTTATATGGAGTCCTATAAATCTTTTGGCTTTCAGGCTGATGGAGATGCGATGATCTATGAGGTGGATCTGGTGGAGCGGAATAAAAGCGCACAGAGAAATTCGCAATTTCTGTGAGCTTTTCGTCCCCATGATGCAACTCAGTGAAGTGCAAAATGTAATTCACTGCTAACAAAAGGGTGTGCGTGTGTGTGTTTAGAATCCAGGTCCAGTGTGAATACAGTGCCTCAGACTTAAAGCGCGCTGCAGATTTGCAGTCCCTGTATGCAGTGACCAACCCACCGCCTGTGGTTGCACAGGGAGCCATCAGAGTGCTTATGAGAATAGCCAAAGGTAGATAAATTCTACTTCTGCACCATGTCGAGCCTCTGGCGATCATATTAATGATACATTCTGCTGCCTTAGACGCATCCTTTACATCGTTCTACCCCGAGGACCAGCTTCCACTGACCTTGCCCCTGCATAAAGCCGCATACGTGGAGATTTCCATCGCCCAGCCGCCCCCGGATCCCACGCTGTCCTTGCGCGTACAGGACTGTTTTGCATACCCGGAATCTCGACATTCTGTGTGGATGCTTCTTTACGATGGGTAAGGTTAAAAAAAAGAAAAAAAAAGAAGGCAAGATATTGATAAGTCTTAAGGGGAAACTCCATTGGACTTTAGCAAAAAACAAAAGTTCTGACCATGAGTATAATAGGCAATCTTTAAAGTGAGCTGTAGAAACTATTAAGTGACTTATTTTTTTGGGTTGGTTGTTTCTCGCCATGGACAGATGTCCCAACCCTTTGGATAACATGAGGAGCTCTGTCCCGGTGGACAAGCAAGGGCGGACCACCTCCCACTCCCAAGTAAGGAGGTTTGACGTCAAGACCTTCGCATTTGTGGACCCGCAAACAGGACTGCCTAGCGCAGAGGAGGTACAACCCCCCCCCCCAGCACGCCTCAGACACATGACTGCTATTTACCAAATGCACGTGCCATCATCTCTCTTCCAGATTTACTTCTACTGCTGGGTGAAAATCTGCACCCAGGACACCGACTGCGCTCAGCAGTGCTCCATCATTTGTGAGTGCATTTGTTTCCACCTTCCCCACCGCTGTGCTTGTGCGTAGCGTTCAGACCTGTGCTTCTCCTCCACCAGCGTCTGAAGGCAAGCAACAGAGGCATAGAAGAGCGGCACGGTCTGAATTGGAAAAGGTCCAACTGGTGTCAGTAGGACCACTGCTGATGGGACGGAATGGCACTCAAGTGGGGGAAACTCTGTGTGTCAAACAGAAGAGAAGTGAGCGCCGGTGGTAAAGTGCCTTTCCATGCAAAAAACAAAAACAGTGGAATATTTGATTGTCGTTTCTCTGTTCCTCAGTGTTTCAGGTGGCAGTGTACATGCTCTCTGTTATGGGAGCCACACTGCTATTGATCCTGATCTTCACCATATGGATGAGCTTCAGGAAGCAGAAGTCAAAACCAAAGCAGGATGGCGATGCACTGGATGGCAGTGATCAATCTCAATAAAGTTAACCTTCATTGTGAAGCATTAGAGTTGTTTTTCTGCTTTGTTGACGCCCCCGGATCTACCACTAACCAGCTCAGTGGTCTAGTGCTACAGTGTCCGCCCTCAGACTGGTAGGTTGTGGATTCGATCCCCGGCTGAGTCATACCAAAGACTGTAAAAATGGTACCCATTGCCTCCCTGCTTGGCACTCAGTATTGGGGGTTGGAATTGGGGGGGTTAGATCACCCAATGATTCCCGGGCGCGGCACTGCTGCCGCCCACCGCTCCCTCGGGATGATGGGTCAAATGCAAATTTCGCATCCTTTGGGATGTGACAATCACTGGGACTTTAACTTAAGTGTGAAGCTTGGACCCTCCAGAGATTTGTGATGCCATGATCACTTAACAGCCTGAACCTAAAGCACTGGTTCATAGTTGGCAAGCATTTCTCTTATTCAGCAACATTTGCATCATGTCATCACATGTCGGGGGCGACTGTGGCTCAGGAGGTAGAGCAGGTTGTCCATTGAAAGGTTTGCGATTCAAATCCCGCTCCATCCTCCTCCGTCGTCGTGTCCTTTGGCAAGACACTTGACCCTAAATGGCCCCCAATGGGGCTAGGCAGCACCCTGCATGGCAGAAGCCTCCCATTGGTGTTTGAATAGGTGAATGAGAGGCCTTTGTAAAAGCGCTTTGGGATACCGTGAAGGTGCTGAAAAGCACTATACGAGTGCAGTCCATTTACCAAATCACTTCACTAGATGCATTCTTCAACCAACACCGATTTTCCCAAAATTGAGAGGTTGTACAACTCCTTTAAAATATATATCACACAGAAATGCAAGTCAATAGTTTTATTCGTTGATATTACAATGCATACAAAACAAAAAAGAAAAATGCGTAGTTTTCAGTTCAATAAGGTCTGAACTTTCTTTGTGCCCTCAGAAGGGCTATTTTCTGTTTATCCTCTTCAAACTTTTTCCTTAGCTCAGCAATATCTGGTGAGGGGAAAAAAAACACTTCACTCAAGTTTCTATTGTCAAGTCGGGACCAGAAAAGAATTATAAATTAAACACTTACGTTCTTTCTGTGTATTTTTGTGCTGCCAGGAGTAGAAGTTCAAGAGCTCCTTCCTCTTCTTCTTCTTCATCTCTTTCTGTAAAGTCCTCCGGTTGGCTGCCTCGCTGTGGGGGCGGGCCTTGGCACCCTTTGGTCCTTTTGTGACCTTTGTCCAGCCCTCTTCATCCTCCTTTTGCTTGTCTGCCTCCTCCTTCTGCTTCTCCGCCTCCTGCCGCACAAACATCGCACAAAGCTGACGTGACGTGTCGCTCTAAGAGATGCGTGCGTGCCCTGCCGGGGAAGGTCTCACCTTTTCTTTTCGCTTGTCGTAGTCACCCATGAAGGAGTCAACGAGCTCCTGCAGTTTTTCCGTTTGAATAAAAGACGCCCTGTACTTCTGGATCCACTCTGGCAAGATACAGAGCCAGGAAGAATACAGCGGCAGTTGAGCGAGGAGTTTGACCAATTAACACAGACCTCAAGATTGTAAGTGAATATAAAGCAACACAAATGAGCCACAAATCCTATAAAAACAAAAACAAACAAACAAACAAACAGTACAACAATAAAAGTAAATGGACCGCTGTCGTGTCACTCACTTTGGACTCCGGTATTTACAGGATGTTGCTCTGTGGAGACCACCAACGGGACATTGTGTGGGTGGGATTTAACCGCTGTTAAACTTGAAGATGCACGGAACACAATGTAGCCCACTTTAAAACACTGCGGAGAACAGACAAGGAAGGGAAATGAAGACACCCGCTTCACTTAACAGAGCTAAAGGAGACATTGCGCATGGAGTCAGTTGGAATGGAAGGAGTTGCTCACCTGTTTTTCAGCAGGTTTGAAGTACTTGGACAGGTTGGGTCCAGAATCTCGAGGCAAGCCTGGGTGGTCGTTTAACTCCACCGACTGAACAGTGCCAAACTGCGAGAACAATTCTTTGACAATACCCTGAAACACAGGCAACAGGAGAGCGGTATGGCTGAGTTCGTCACTGGGTTGTGTACAGTGGAGTCTGTGCTAAACAACTAGCTTTTCGGCTACATGGACTGTACCTGTGAGCAGTAAGGGGGAATGTTGAGCACAAACAGAGTCCGGTCCAGAGGTCTATGAGAGCTGCTCTCGGCTCGAACCTTGTGCTCTTTGACATACAGCTTGTGCTGCGCGGCGCTGTCGGGAGCAAACTGTACGGGTAAAACTGCGAGAAGAGGGAGGAAAAGCAACACTGTGACGTTACTGTTGTTCCGTCGTGAGCGATTCCCGAAGGCAAACGGAGGGGGGAAAGCCGCAAAGACGAAGCAAAGGTTAAAATGACACTACGAATAAATGTACATTTAAGCGTGTGGGTATACAGAAATGTCATTTATTTCGGCAAATAATACCTGTAAAACCTCCAGGGATAACACAAGCCGCACTGGTGGCATGTTTCCTTTTGGACGGCGCCATCTTGGTGTGACCTTTTAAACCGGAAGTACTACTAACGACGACGTACAAAAACCCGTTATGATAGGGGGGCGGCGGGAAAGTGTTATTTCAAACAGATTTATGTTTTGTATTTTACCGATAATATATTTAAAGAAATTCCGAGCTTTTTTAAAATGATGTCTTGGCTTTTCGTTTTGTTAATAAAGCTTTCTAACATTTAGCCAAAAACAAATGATTTCAGGGGCGACGATGCCGCCTCACAGCAAGAAGGTCGTGGGTTCAATCCCGGGTCTGTGTGGAGTCTGCATGTTCTTCCCGTGTCTGCCTGGTTTCTCTCGGGGTTCTCCAGCTTCCTCCCAAAGTCCAAACACATGCACGGAAGGTCATTTGGAACCTCTAAACTGTCTGTACGTGTGTATGTGAGTGTGAATGGTTGTTTGTCTCTCTATGTGGCCCTGCGATGAACTGGCGACTTGTCCAGGGTGTCACCCTGCTATGACAGCTAGGAGAGGGTCCAGCACCCTGAGCTAAGGAATAAACGGGTATTGAAAACAAATGGATGGAAATTACTTCAGATTTCTACTGACTAAACAAAAATATCTTCCAACTTAATTTCAAGCACAAATCCAGCCCCCAAAATATAAAGTTCAACATTTTTACCGACTCACTTTTGGGAGCTCCTTTGTTAGTTTTAAGGCTCAAATCTATTTTGAAACGACAATGATATCAAAGGTTTAAAAAAAAAAAAAAAATTAAAGTTGAGGCAAAAATCTTTGACAAAATCTACAAAGCTAGATATTTATTGGCGACATTTCCCAGACAAGCCTGTTTTCTTAAGTCTCTTAGCGAATGACACACTGTTTAAAAAAAAAAAAAAGGGGGGGGGGGTGTCAGTCTTTTTGCAAGACAAAAAAATATCAATGTAACACATACATGAATAATACACACAATTTGGTTTAAAAAAAACTAAACTAAAAACAACCCTAGATTCAGGACCAAAACAAAACCGTGCACAATCATTCGAATGCCTTAAGGACTACACTGAATATGGCAGTAAACTTTTTTTTTTTTTTAAAGTTTGTTTATTAGCTTGAAGTCAAATTACTGATTTAGGGAGGGCAACTTTATTTTACAGCCTAATTAAACAGTGATATGTTTTTTTCCCATTTAATATGGCCCACATTAGTTTTTTTTTTTTGGGGGGGGGGGGGGGGGATCTCTATTCGCTTTAAAAAAAAAAACCCGGCATTAGTCATTAGTATTAGTGACCATTCAGTGTCATCTGAAAATTGAACAGGCTTTATCATTGAAACATGGTGGCATCAAATGAACAAAAAGAAAAAACAAAACAAGAGTAAACATCGCTAAATAGTCAGCTTTGTGTGGCATACCTCTGATCAAATTAAAACCTAAAACAACATGACAAATCTCTCCAGTCATCGTTCTACAAAGAAAAAAAAAAGGACATTTTGAATAGCACAAAATCAAACACACATCGTTGCAGATCCATAGAGTTTACGCTGAAGAATTGATAAGGTGTAAAAGTCGGCTTCTTACGCGAGAATGCAGGCTGTCAACTTGGAGAAAAAACCACAGTTTGTACATGAACGCTGACAATGCCGTTTGTATGGTCAGGGTATTCACAGGAGACGGTGGGGGGCGGCGTGGAGGAGCTATATTTTGATGCGAAAAGCGGTGGCCTGCGAGTTGGGGGTCTCGGTGGTGGAGGTGGTCTGGGCGGTGGACTTGAACAGGGCTTTCAGGATGGTCTGGGGGTCCACCTCCGGAGTGGGCTGGGAGGAGGCGCGCTGACCGCTGGGGCGGGACAGGGAGGAGGGCAGCCCGTCCTTCTTCGGGCCGCTCCCTGTGCCGGGATTATCACTTAGCCTCCTGAAACACGTCAAAGACAGATCAGTGGATATTCATTGGTTAACTAAAAGCTCTTTTTCAATTTCAGTCAGTCTGCTCAGAAGGACACCGCAGCGAGTGAAGAACACGTGCGCCCGCACCAAAAAGAAACAAGAGAGGTATTTGAAATCAGCCTTTCGGCCTTACTCACAATAGAATGGGCTGGTCGGAAGTGATGACATTTCCTTGAATGTGAAGGTTGCACTTCATGGGCTGGCCTGAGGTGGTGGGGGGGCGAGAGGGAAAGATTAAAAACATCTCGACGGCGACGCAGCGGGGGAGGGGGATTAACGGCCAAATATCGCTCCTTGAAAGACGCTCATCGGCTCTCCTGTTGCTTCCAGTTTCCAAGAATGTGGCACGACGCAGATTAAATCAGGGCAATATCACAATGACATTTGAGCACCGAGCCGCATCGAAGCACCCGTGGTGCATTTTATCTGTTATTCTGAAGCTGCGAGTGTACAACTGCTCCACTGTGTGCTGAAGTGACTTTGTCAGATTACTTAAATAAACACCATGTAATTATTAATGTAATCCTTCTATGGCCATCTTGTGGTGAAACTGATGTAAAGGGATTAAAAAAAAAAAAAAAAAAAAAAAAAAAAAAAAAACCCTCAGCGAGCACAATTATCTCATGTTCCCTCTTTAACATGCCGTCTATTCGCATATTTTCACGAGCACTCAGGCTGCGTTGAGCAGCGAGCGGAGATGACTCATATGGCACCACTGAAGGCGTAGCAGCAGGTGGATATTCTGCAGGGGTTTCAGTGCCATTTCTGTGTCCTGGTGAGCACTCGCAGTGTCACAGCTGATTACTGCTGGATTAGCAAAGAAAACCAAGGGATCGTTGGGTTTTACCGTTAAAAGGAAAACGGTGAAACCACTGGAGGCTTATTGTCAAAGCTGTCGAGCGACATATTAACTTCTTATCTAAACTCTGAACGTGACGCTTGTTGTGCTGCAGTGAAAAGGCTTTGGTGGAGACGTCAAACGCTGCGCTGCTTCAGAGTCCTTCTCTGTGTTGTTTCAAAGTGTTTGATGATTGCTTGGTTTTGCCTCTTGCATGTGACTGCAATGCTGCGTACGTTGCATTTAGCCACTTTTGTCATTTGGTCTAAAACAGTCAGCTCGCGTGAAGATGACATTTGGCCTCTAGCACCAAAGAGGAAGAAAGACCAATGCAAACGGATAGCTGCTGCAGATGTTCCAATACTGCCGCTCAGTTCCAAGTCCTAGTCAATAAGCATCCTGTTTTCCATCAGCTAAAAAAAAAGGACAAACTTCTCTCTTCACTCCACTCTGTCATTGACCTGCACATGGAACAGAGCCCAGAGCCCATTCTGCCATTTTGACGTGCGCGTCCTTGCCACCGGCACCTACCGTCCAGGCAGCGGTTGTTGTACTTCCTGTACGCGCTCACGGCGTCCTCTTTGCGTACAAACACCACTTCGGCCACGCCCACCTTCGCGAGACGAGCCCGCTTCAAGGCCCCGCACACGCAGAACAGCTCCTGCAGCCAAAACGGACCACAGACAAACACACAGGCAAGCGCACACACAGGATGAATCACGGCAGCGTCGCAGCGCAGAGTCCATTACAAAGACAAAGGGGGGGCCTCGTGGGATCGGCCAGATGCACTTACGACTATGTCCTCTTCGGTGACTCGGGGGTGCAGGTTGTTCACCGTTATTTTCGTCCCCTCCAAAGGACTGACGACAGGCTGGGGAGACACAAGGCACTGCGTTATTACACCTACACATTCAAACCAGCTGAAATGTGAAGAAACCAGAAGCATACTGGTTGTCTACGGCACGTGACTGCCTCTGTAACTCTAGCGAGCGCTCGTGCTGCTAATTCAATACAGTTACTTTAGTGTGATGGTCAACGCTGACCTACCGAGCACAAAGCTCACTGACTACGCTGGATTTCCTTCAAAAGGCTTAACTTGCATTCAAGAGATACACTTAATGAATCGAATTCCCGAACTCAGTGTTTCTGAACCACTGTGCCGCTGCACACTAGTGTACCGTGAGCTAATGTCAGGTGTGCTGTGAGAAATTATCCAATTTCACTTAATTGGTCTAAAAAAAAATAAAAAAAAACTGTGGCGTGATTGTGCCTTAAAAGGAATGATAACCTGTTTTCGTGCCAGGACATCAGCTTTGTGTGCATCGAAAACAGGTTTCACGCCGACTGAATATAAAAAAGTAACAACCTGCATTGTCATTATTACGCTAAAAAAGTGTCGATGATTGGTGGTGGTATGCCGTGTGAAAACAAAACCTGCCTGGTCTCAAAAACGGTTGAAAAACTCCGGCCTAACTTTGCTCTCAGACGGTTGCGGCTTCTTCTTACCGTGCGAGAGCTAAATGAGCACCGAGCCTGAATTTGGTGGGTGGGCGTTTACCTGAGTCGGTGTTGGAGCGGTCGTGCTGGTTTCCGCCGCATTCTGCTGAAGGGTTCGAGAAACTGGCTGCAGGGCTGTGGGCGGGGCCCTGCTGGTGGCCATGTGGCTGGCGGGCCTGGTGGGGGCCACGGGGACGGGAGGCCGCGGCGGGGCCGTGTACGCATCGTTCTTCACCACTTTTGTGATGGGGCCAGACATGGAGAGCGTCGAGGCCATCGTACTCGACTGCAAAGGGCGGACAGAGGATTTGGACAAATGTTAAGATTTTTTTTTTTTTCACTTGCACAGAGACAAGCCAAGGCTACCCTTCATTTGTTTCTCGGTCATTTGAAGGCAGATCTGCGACTTGAAATGACTTCCACTCCAAAATATGTGACACGTCCTAACCCAGGGGTGGGCAAACTGGGCAAACTACAGCCCGGGGGCCATATGCGGCCCGTTAAGCATTTTAAATCCGGGCCGCCGAACTTGAAGAAATTATACTAATAGAAAGCAAATCAAAAAATAGCTGCTATCATCCATTTTTACAGTGTTTAAGATTGATTTCAATAAAGAGCTAAAAAAAACAGTCAAACAGTTTGCCCACCCCGGTCCTAACCCAGAAAATGTTTATATAGCATGACACACTGGTGTAATGACCTGAAACACTTTGATGTGGAAAACAGGAAGCGTGAGGACAAAAAGAAAGAATAGAAAATTATGTCCACCTGTGGAGCTGTACGTATTCCCCCAGTCATTGCTATGGGGCGTTGCTGTAACAAAAAAAAAGCAAAGAAAAAAGTACAAAAATTTAGTTCACATACACTTACACACAGTAGTATTATGAGCAGGTTGCATGGCTGACCTTCTCTGAATTCACTTTAAATAACAAACGGCCTCACCTGGATGGTCTTGGTTATTTTAAGGGGCGGCGCAGCAGCTGTCTGTGTTCCCCCTATGCTCCTCTTCAGGCTCAGCCTATCACGAGCATCCATTATCCTCTTGTTGATGCTCTGCTGCGGCGCCACGCCGCCTCTGACGCTCAGTCCATGTACAGTGGGGGTGAACTGTCGCATGGCTCCGCTGGCAAGATTATTAACCGTTTGGATCTTAATCTGTGGCACAAGGTTCAGGCCCTGCAGCTGCTGTGTGGCAGCAGAAAATTGTGGGGACTGAGTCAGGCCGGTGAACGGACTCTGTCCCTGTTTGCGCGAGTTGATCATCTGACGTGCATCCTGCACTCCTCCTCCGCCTCCTCCGCCTCCTCCGCCTCCTGCTGCTGCTCCTCCCCGGCCACGGATTTTAAAGCGAGCATCTTTCAGGCCCAACTTGTCTCTGGCATCTTTCACCTGAAACACTAGAGATAAGACAGCGAGGAAATTGAGTTCCTATGAATTCATTGTAATAACTGGAACAAACAAAAAAGGAGCAGACCTTACATTTAAAAACACACACACACACACACACACACACAAAAACCATGGTAATATGTTTTGGATGAATTATTGCTGATCATTACCTGCTCCACCTCCAAGCCTTTGTCTGACATCGTTGGCCCCAATCTTTTGCCGTGCATCAAAACTGTTACCAGCTCCTCCTCCTCCGCGTCCAAACATGGGTCTGAAGGAAAGTAAAGCCATAACGCAAACATTTTCTTTCACGCCGCTTCAAAGACCGGCGAATTCGTGAAGTGAAATGTTAACTGAACTTTACAACACGCTCACTAACGCAAAGCTAATATCGCCAAGCTCGTGAGATAGGTGAAGTGCGTAGCGTCTACAATATGTTAGCTTGTTGGCTAACACCTAGCATTAACACGGCGGAGAAGTAACAAACACAAGCAAACTAGCGACAGCGTTCAATGTTGAGAGTGTAATAATACAAAACGGCATGTCGAGATGGCCGAGTCAAATTAAGGGCAAAACGATTTAACGAGTGAGGGATTTAACACATACAGTAGTATATGGACAAGCCTACCCACTATTACCCCAACACAGCGTAAGCGTTGCTACTGGTGAAATGAGCTAACGTTAGCTGAAGGAGGCCGAGCGAGCAAAGCGAATTCTTAATTCCATCAGTTCCTTCGGAACGTTGCTGAAAGTCGGCATCCTAATCAAAGGCAACAGCTGATACATGCACATGCCGTTCAATTACCGTTTTACTGTTGTTGGCTTTAAATTAATACCGCGCTGTCGAATCACTTCATCCAGAGAGACGTCTGCCATTTTCTACAATGATTCACTGCGCTTGCGTCCCCGCGAAACTATAAACGAGAGAACGGAAGCCTATAAAGGCCATACAAATCTACACTAACAAATCAGTCTCAAGTCACAAGTTCAATAAAATGTAATTATGTGATTATTTACAAACATATTATTTATAAAAGCGTATGCTTGTTTGTAGTTGAACACCTAAAAATATTTAGATTATGTTCCAAAGACACTTTCTATTATTCCAGGCCGGAAAGACAGTCTGCAATCGATTGCTCTTGACAAACTATATGTTTGTGACGTAGCCACACTACCCAGAAGTCTTTGCGGTGTAACCAGGTTTCGAGATATGAAAGAAAAATATTATTTATGAGTTGTGAAAGCCATTTTCGTATGTTATACAACAAATAAAACCATTGAATGCACCGAATTAAAATGTTTTGAAATTAGCGCAGCCAATTCAATACCAAAGGTTGACACCGTCATAGAACTCAGTCGACCACTACGACTAGCGCGGTCTTCGACGAGCAACTAGTCATGCCTTAAACTGATGAGTAAGGAAAATAACGACGCGGGGTGACGCCCGTGTCCTCGTTCAACTTACGAGATCAATTTTTGAGAGGGCTCAGGTCTGCCTTCAGCGGTGACTTGCTTACTTCGCAAGATGCCTTGCGGGACTAGGACCTGCCCCGACCCTGAAAGTGTGAAATAATAAATTAAAAACACCAACAGAAATGAGTAACACCATTGCAAGGGGATGTTGTTGAAATAAATGCTATATAAACCCTGTTGGATGGGATACTTAATGCTAACGTGCTAGGAACAACCATACATATGAATTCAACCACCATACATACCGGCGTTGCAAGTATCAAACGTTTTGAATGAGGATGGTTTTTGTTGTCCCAAATGTTCATAGTAACGAAACAATAGATATTTTGTCACATTTAAAAAAAAAAAAATAATAATAATATATATATATATATATATATATATATATATATATATATATATATACATATATATATATATACATATATATATATATATATACATATATATATATATATATATATATATATATATATATATATATATATATATATATATATATATATATATATATCTGCTATTTTAGAATGCACTTTATACTTATTAATTATCTCTCCAGACTTTGACCAGCGACAACGTTTCTTTCAGTTACTTGGTCTGAAGTATTGTTCAACTACAAATTAGTAATGCTGGGGGAAGACTACAATTCCCAGAATGCATCAGTGCAGGCGCATATCAAAAAAAAAAAAAAAAAGCAAGCTGCTCTCTCGATGCGTGGAGCTGCTCATCACCGCTACCTCGCATCGCTTTTCTTGCGGATCCATTTGAGGAGACATCAATGGCTGCAGCTCTGTCTCGCGCACTCAAACTGCCCGGTAAGACGCCCTTCACATTTATCATCAGCCACAACAAGGACGCGAACCATTTTAGCCGCTAATAAGCCTTTTGTCGCAATAATGTGAAGGTCTTTTCGTGTTGCGTTAAAAAACAAAAAAAAAACAAAAAGGTCTATCTGATTCGTATGTTTTTCGCCGTGGCGCAACAAATTCACAAATTGTCACACATCGCCTCCAGTTTCTTTGATTTAACACACACGTTTGCCAATAGTGTCATTTTAAAAATAACAACAGTTTTCCTCAGAGAGGCGCGTGCTGTCATCTCGTCCACAGCGCCCCTGCTGTCCTCTCCGCTAGCCGCTAGCTAACGCCAGTATTGCAGAGAGTGATGCGCTGCTTGCACAGTAAACAAGCATATTATAAAATAGTTATTATTTTATTGCGCCAAACGATGTTTTTAAGGTGTGTTTTTGTCTGCACAATGCTTCCTTAAGTCATCAATTGTTTTTTGTTTTTTTTAAAATGTCTGTTTGTAAGAGCAGGTTTCTAGATTTGCATTCATTTATCTTAAGCACTGCATTTGCTAGATATTGCATGAGATTATGGTTGGATATATAGAGACTACATTCTAAAGAGCGACGTAGTGAATGTAGACCAACTTCATTTCATTTGTTGTTCTGTGTAATAAATGTTAATTAACTGGAATGCCACCTGCACAGAATAGAAAAATAAATCCACAAGAAATTTTAATTAATTTGTTTCAAATATAAGAAATTATTTGAAGCAAAACGTGTTATATAACCCGGTGGCCCATATCCACTATGAAGCCACATGGAAGAATATCTGTTCCGAAGGAGGGCTGTATTAATAATGCATCCGTACAAACGACGCAGTGATCACTTGCCATATTTTAAATTAGAACAGCAGAAGAGTTGTTCTACCAACAAGCATCTCGTCTCCACAGGAAAGAAGGGCCCCGATCTGGGCGAGTACGACCCGCTGACCCAGGCGGACAGCGAAGACGAGAGCGAAGAGGACGATCTGGTCCTCAACTACCCCCGGAACGGCCTCGGCAGGGATGGCTGCCTCGGGTCAGGCTCCTCCAAGCTGCGGGGCGGCAGATCGGGGAGGCTGGTGGGGGCCGAGGACGACGCCCCCGAGGATGAGGAGGAGGAGGAAGAGGAGGACAAGTGGAGGGAAGGACTCAAATCCAAGCAAGCCGTGGGCGACCTGAGAGCGACGCAGTACTGGAGCAGCCACAGGGACGCGGGCAGGGACAGGTCAGGGGAGGACAGGGGTGGGTCCGGGCCTCTAGGGGGCGCTGTGCTGGGGGCGCATGGCGCCGATGCGGAGGCCAAGAGGGTGAGGAATGCTGTCCGAAGCGCATTTTTCCTGGTGCCGCTCGTGTGTGCCATGCTGCTCGTGCTGCTGTGTGCGTTTCTGATCCCGTGTCGGAAGGGGGAGCTGGAAAGGAGGATGCAGTGGGAGAGAGCACTGGGAGTGATCCCGAGAGGTGAGCTAAAGAAAAACAACAAGACAAAAAACTTCTCACATCCAACACCCTCGTTTCCCCCTGAATCACGGACGACGTTAAAGGCCAAGTGTGTGAGGTTTAGCATCACCTACTGGTGAAAAAACGTATTGCGAAAACCGATCAATCCAAAACCCAGAGTCCACTCTAGACAAGACCGAGACGAGACCAAGGCCCTTGTAAAAAACGGTCTGGAGACCGAGACCAACCTCGAGTACTGCAATGCTACCATAAAACACGTTAAGCGCGCCTCGCTCATTCTACGACGCCTTAGCGAGGAGCCTCCGCGGCGAGACACCACCAGCCCAACCACTCATCAGCCCTCGGTAATTACACAGCGCTCAAAGCCGCGCACGGGATTAGACCTCCAGCGACGTCACACTCTTTTGTGTTCTTACAAAATACTGTTGTCAGAAAAACACGACTCACGCTCTTAATTTTTTTGGGCCTGACTCACTTATTTTTCCATCTATCCATCCATTTTCAATACCCGCTTCGTCCCGAGCTCAGGGTCACGGGGGTCTGCTGGAGCCTCTTTCCAGCTGTCGTAGCTGCCATAACCACCACTCGCACTCACACACACTCCTACGGACAATTTGGAGTTTGAAATTCAATTCACATGCATGTTTTTGGACTGTGGGAGGAAGCCGGAGAACCCGGAGAGAACCAGCGCAGACACAGGGAGAACATGCAAATTCCACACAGGAAGGTACTGGAATCCACACAGGAAGGTTCCCGGGAATCGAACCCACAACCCTCTTGCTGTGAGGCGGCAGTGCCAACCACTGCACCACCGTGGGAGTGTAAGTCTATGGAGGGAACTCTTCTGGAGAGTCGGCGTTGTTACAGATTTAGAGCCAGTTTCATGATGTCAAAAACCCAGTTAGCTCCTAGCTGCTGGCTAACTGGCTAGCTCCGACGAGGGGGTCGCTGCAGGCGCAGGCATTAGCATTAGCATTAGCAGCCTCCGCTCCTCCCAAACGCAGTCGAAAATCCACTTTTCGGAGAACCTGAAATCGAACCCTATACACAAGGAGAGCATGCAAATTCCACACAGAAAGACCCCAGGAGACCCCGGAATCAAACCCACGACCCGCTTACTGTGAGGCGGCAGCGCTAACCGCTTGCACCACCGTGCCGCCCAACATCTTTTCAAAATAAACACAGGCCTGCCCTGCCACGCACGTACAGCTCCTGCAGTCACTTAAACGGAGACTTCGCTGATGTCATATTTTGGTTTTCCTGATGTTGTTTTTCTCTTCCCAGGCGGGTTTCCACCTGCCCTGGCCATGTGGGACTTGGACGGCGACTCGCTGCAGGATGTCCTTGTGGGCGTCACCGAATACACCAACAACTCGCGCGCCTCTAAAGACACCAAGGGTATGTAGGCGCTTTTGGCCAGGAAACAAACTCGCAGCCCCTTTTCAACAATTCCAGAAACAATGTAATTGATTACAATCACAAAATTACCCAAATGAAAATGTAACTGTTTCAATTACTTCATCAAAGTAATGTAACTGATTACATTTGATTACTTTTTCATTGTTCAGTGTTCTCAACTGTTTGGACCCGACAGTGTTGAGCTTCCAGCAGCAGACAAAACAGAGAGAGACAATTTAACTGGCTGGCTTGCAATGTTGAACTTGACAGGAGAACCAATCAGAAGCCTCAGAATAGAATCAAAGTTTTTGTTCGTGGATGGGGGGGGGAGGCGCTTGTGCCGAGCCAGCGCACGAGAAAACCACGCAAAGCAACAAAAACACAATGATTACACACACGCCCAGCCTCTTGTTTTTGGAAAAATTGGTCAGACGTAATTAAAATTGTAATCATGAATAATTCCACACGTAACTGTAATGTAATTACATGATTACTTTTTTGCAAGTAATGTAACAAATTACATTTACCTCCATTTTGTAATTACATTTCGTAACCCAGCACACGTAACTCGTGACTCTCCAACACTGGGTTCTTCCTCCAGCAGTTTTGAATGAGTTCTGACTTTGTGAGCAGTTTCCTGTTTTTATTTGTAACATATGTATATATATATATATATATATATATATATATATATATATATATATATATATATATATACATTTATCGAGAAAAACGTTGGACATTTATTTTGCAGGAGACACAATTAATTTCAATAATTTCAATAATTAATTTACTCGACATGATAGAAAGTAGGCCGGTGTTTATTGTTTGTTTTTTTGCTAAATAAATTTCATTGCTGTGGGACAAATTTGGGGTCGCGACTTCACGATAAGAAGAAAAAAAAAAAAAATGTGGGTCCTCATGAGCTTCCACCGGTCGAAAAGTCGCCGTTCTAACAGAAGCCTCCCTCCAGCTCCAGTCTACAGCGCTGTGGCCCTGTCTGCTTTGGGCGGCCAGGTGCTGTGGAGGAAAGTCCTGCAGGAGTCGGTCACGTACATCCAGTGTGGCCTGCAGCTCGGCACGCAGCAGCAGCAGCAGCAGCCCGTCGTCATCCTCGTCAGCAAGTCCACCGTCATGGCGGTCAACGGCTCCACGGGTGAGGAGAAGGGAAACACAAGCTGCCTGTCTATTACCCATAGAATTACGCAAAACCTAAATATCGCAATAAAAAACTGGTAATGGAAACAGAAGAGAAAAACATTACAACCATTCTTGATAACAAACAACATCGAAACGCCGATTTATCACAAAATGTTTTGTGCCTCCATCCTCCTCAAAGTGAGGTCTCACCGGACAAGATTTTCTTTCCGAGAATTACGGCTTTATTGTTTTTTTCACCGTTCAATGGAAACAGCAGCAAATCGCAATTGTACTTTCTCGTAATTTTAGAAATATCGCTTTTATTTTGCGAAAAACTGTCATGGAAACGCAGCCACATGTGGGTGGAGAAACACAGTGCAACACCACTTTTTGCGCGAATGCAACTACACATAATAATTTGCAAGACAAACAAAAGGCAGCATTCAGCTAAAACGTTTCAGTTCATATATATCGTTAGCCTAATAGCATAGTTGCCTAAGTCATAGTTGAACGTTTTCGGAAAACAAGAAAAAACACATTATACATCTATATATTATTCAGTTAATCCCATTTCTAATATAAATTTGGCACAAATAACACACAAAATCTCCGTTGAAACACGTTCTGCCCCCCGCAGGGAGGACGCTGTGGTCCGTCCAGCTGCGGAGCATCGAGTCTCAGGCGGTGCTGCTTCCAGACCTGCAGGGAGACTCGGTCCCAGACCTGTTGGTGGCCACCCTGCCTGCAGACGAGGTATCACTCTGACACTCTCCCTGCTTCGGTTTTGGGTTGGTTTTTTTTTTTGTTTGTTTTTGCTTGTGCGAATACAGGAAGTGACACGGCAGCGTTTCACTTATCAAATGTATCATGATTGTACATTTTTTTGTGGGGTTTTGCACACACACACGCACGCACAACATGCTAGGACTGTCCCTGCCTGCCTGCCTGCCTTGTCTGCTGTGTCATACTGTAGCTAACCAAAAGCCGTCAGTGATATTAGGACACAGGCTTTATGCAATTGAAGTGGCAGAGGTGGAAAAGAACCCAAATCCTGTTGGTTTAAGTTTAAGGCTAAATTGTTGCAGCGAGTTGTTGCGAGCTGTTATTGTTTCAGTTGCAGTCCAATTAGCGTGAAACTCTTGTTCACACTGTAGGGCTTCTTTCTTGGGGTGGAACATTGTGACAACAGTGAAGTGGTTACATTACAGCTCAATGTGTGTTCAGTCCATACATGCCTTCTTGTTCTTGTTTTTGTCTTCTTCTTCTTTTCTTCTTCTTCTTTTCTTCTTCTTCTTTTTGTTCTTCTTCTTCTTTTCTTCTTCTTCTTGTTTTCTTCTTCTTCTTGTTGTTGTTCTTTTTCTTCTTCTGGCTCTTTCCCTGGCCACAGCCAATCACCTGCCCCCAAGAATCCTCGTCTCTCACACCTCACATATCCATAAATCGTGAATCTCCCCTTTGCTCTTCCTCCAGGACCGCCCGCCTGCCACCTCCAACCTCACCATCCTCCCATCCCATAATATTCACCATCGTTCGTCCGGACAAACCGTCCAAAACGTCTCAGTCAGTGTTTTCCCTTCTTCCCCACCCCCGCCACCACCCCCAACATGCTCGCACACGCGACTCTGTCCCCTCACGCTGCCATTTCTCCCCCTCCAGGTAATGGACCTCTCCCTGAACCTGATATCTGGGCTGACGGGCGCCAAACTGGGCAATCCTGTGCCTTTCAACCTGACCGGCCAGGGGAAACTAGTCGGGCCTCTTCTGCACGAGACGCAACAAGGAGCTTACTACATCTTGTTCGGACTAGGTTAGAAAAACACCAGCAACTTGCTGAGGTTGGCTTGAAATGCAAGTCCTTCAGTGAACGTGACTTAAAAAGAAAAAAAAAGGGAAAAAAACAGAAAAAGGAAAAAAAACTAGGGTGTCGTATTGCAGCTGGGAACGTGGAGTGGAATAGAATAGAATAGAATAGAATAGGTTTGGGTGAATTGGCCTCATTTAACGAAAGATGTAAACCATGATGAAGTTTCAAAGAACAATACATCCACCTCCACAGTCAGATGAGCAATTGGCAAAAAAAATATGTAAGTGTCGTCATTTTCTACATCACATGAACTTCATCGCTGTGTCTTCCACCAGGCAACGTGGAGGCCGTCTCCCTGGGCGACGTCTACTTCGGAGTCACCGGCACGAAGCCCCAAACTCCGGCGCTGCTGAGGAAAGACCAAAGCTGGGAGAGACTCAAGAAAACAAACGCTTCCTCTTTCATTCACATTTACCGGTACGTCGCTGTTACCGCCGCTGGACGCACAGGAAGTCAAGTGCACTCTTGACACTTTTATACGTGCGATGGCTGGACTAATGTGTCCAATCTCTATTTTGTCATGAACTGGATTGTAGAGCGTAAATAATTCATGAGGAAATGGCATTTTCAAAATATGATAAGGATAATAAAGGAAAAATAAAACTTGAATATCAAGATATTAGATTGTTTTTGTACATGCACAAAAGATTTTCAATTTTCAATTGTTCACAAAATCAAGAGAAAAAACAAGTTGACTAAACTATCAAATAATCCGTTTTTTTCTTTTCTTTTTTTTTCTTAGAGGATCTGAGCATTTGGAATTCCTGTCCCCCCTTGTGGACGGTTTTGGCAACAGCCACGACTGCCTGGACTCGGCCGCCAACCTCAACTCCACCAGGAGCGACTGGGTGCTGGTGTACACCTCCGGCAAAGTGTCCGTGCTCAGGCAGAGCGACCTGCGCAAGGACTGGACCTTCATCTCGCCTCCCATGCACAGGTGCGACCAAGAGCAACATTGTAACACGCAGTACGAGTTACAGTGTGTTACAACCGAGTCCGTCGAGTCCCGTCCATGGGGTCCTTTGTGGACTTCCAAACTAGGTTTTTGCTCCAGAATGCAGTCTTAGCCATCGTCTGTAAATCATCCTTGCGGTAAAGCAAATACATTTCCACCAAGGTCCTGGAAGTAACGTAACAAATTCAGTCCTGCTATGATCTCTCGCAGCCAACCGGCTCCGGGACACTATCACGACAGCGTCGTCCTCGACCTTTTCATCCAGCACTCTGCAGGCGGTGTCATGCAGGTAAGGTGAAGAAAACGTCACGTTCCTTGTATATTATGGCCTTTACTGTTTTTAAAAAATATATGTTTACAGCGAAATTGTTGGGCATTTATTTCGCAGTAGAAAAGTGGCTAGCATTTTATTTCATTTTAATGTTTTTTTTTTATTTTAACTAAATTTGACCAATTTCGGTTTTTATGAGGAAAAAAAAACTGTGGGTCCCGAGATTCCACCAGTTCAGAACCCCTACCTCTAGCCTGTTCTCGTCTCCTCTCTCTGCGTCCCAGGCGCAGGTGGTCAGCGGGAGCACCGGCCGCGCCCTCTGGTCGGCAGAGTTTGTGTGCCCCGACCTCCGCCTGGGACCCTCGGCCATCGCCTCCTCGAGCGGGAAGTCGGTGTTCCTCTTCTGGGCCAGCGAGCCGATAAGAGGGCAGAAAAACGCCACCAAGACGACGGTGGGTCCCCCTTTTTTTTTTTTTTTCAGAAAGTGTGGTTCATTCTTTAGGGAACGCAAAGATCCAGTGTGTCAAATTTGGCTTGATTTATGATTTCAATTATGATTTTAACAATAAAAGTCATTTGGTTTCTCTACCCTTAGAACATATATATAAGATTATACATTGTCAGGCAGGTTTCTTTAAATGCTGAAATTCCTTAAAAACTTTACACACTGGATCTTTAAAGGTCCCAGATTGTGAGAATTCTCTGTGGTAGTCCCATACGCGTCTCTGGACTTGCCAGTGAAATCTCCAGAAATGAAGGGACGTCGATCCTCTACTTTTTCTGCGCGCTCATTCTTCGTAAAGAAATTACACAGATCTTGAAATGAGCCTTTTGTGATGTCATAAAGGGGCTTTTTTTTTGGTGACAGGGCGTAAACAGAGGGCTAAAATCAGCTGTACGGGTCTGTGTGGAGATGACTCACTGACTCACAGTTGTCCGGAGCCGCTCCACCGGAGTCCAGGGTGAAGAGTACAAATCTTGTCTGTGCAAAGCTAATTGCGCTTGTTTTGTTTTTTGGATTTTTAACTAGGTGGCGCCAGCCGAGCCGCGCATAAGGAGGCTTTTCCTGCTGCACCCCGCGTATCCCACAGTCCTGCTGGAGCTCACCAACACAACAGACACCATCAAGACTTCGGCAGGTGGGAGCTGCGAAACTCGCAAGTGTAGAACCATTTTTCCTGCCTGTTTAAACACCAAACAATCCCCCTCTCCCTCCCAGTGAGTTACCTGGAGCGCCAGAAGGACGCCACCTACATCACGGTGTCCTCCAGGCCCATGCCCGACCCCAAGCCCGACGCCCAGGTAGTCAAGAGCATGAGCCTGAAGTTGGCCGTCGCCCAGGGGAGGGTGGTGCGACTGGGCGAGGGCAGCAGGCCCGGTGGCGAGCCGCCCGCCAAGCCTGCCGACTCGGAGATCAGCAAGTTCTTCAGGCGTTTGTCCTTCAAGCGGCAGGTGAGACGAATAAGACGCCTGCTGGATGCGTATTCGGCAGAATGGTTTTTTCCGCCCGCTTGCCCTCATTAACTGTGTGCCTTCATTTGCAGTGATGAATCACCGTCGCCATCTCTGGGACTTGCGTAATCGGCGGAAAAGCAGAAGTTGCGGGGCAGCTGTGAGGACACTCAGATTGTTGCGTAAAAAATTAATTTAATTAAATACGTGGATTAATTTAACTTAAAATTACTTGAGAGTACATTTCCTGTATATACTTTTGGTTAGTGGTATTGTTTGCATTGTTTTAGGTTGTTTTTTGTTTTGTAAAATAATAATAATAATTAATAAGCTATTTTAAGTTATTGAACTTGCCTTTCAAAATTCCACTGAGTGTTTCGACTTTGTGGCAGAAGAATGATTTTTTTTTTTTTTGCTTTCGCTCACGATGTACAGTTAAGCATAATTATGCCGGCGACAGAGCGTGTACAGTGTTTACAGCGATGCATCACTCACACAACTCTTTTTGAAGGCCAGTATGTTCATGCGGTGTCATTCCCCCCGTTGCGCAAGTTTTATCTCGAGGTCTCTGTCTGTAAATACCGTTGTACAATATTTATCGAAATGCTGTGTGGTTTCTATTTGGTTGTTGATCAAGGGTCACCCGTCCCCTCCTCACCCCACTGAATGTGTTGGCTGCTGCTGCTACGCTTTGACGTTAAAATTGTAAGCTGCAAATTCACAACACAAAATAACGGGGGGGAAACAAAGACTGCCACCTGATTGTGTGTTGCTTGTTTTAACCGAAACTAACGAGGCTTTTCATGAGCGCCGGAGTTTCTCCTTAGAGCCTAAATGACGTTCAAGTGTCCCCCTCTCAGATTTTCTCTGAGGCGCCAGCAGACAGGGGATTATATGTTTGTTTGTTTGTTTGTTTTTTTAGATCAGAAAAAAACAACTGGAAATTGTGACACCAACCTCTCAAACGTTGAAAAACAGTTGGAAAAAAAACATGTTAGAAATGTATTTATTATTTCTGTTTTGTTTTCGTTATCATTGAGTTTTTATTATTGCTTTTTTTTGCAACCTGTGGGACATGGAATAAAGAATATATTAAAACAAATGGTCAATTTGGGTTAAAGTACATATGGAACAGAAGTGAACGCTGTTGTTCCTATTTTCATTAGCAGACCTTGCATGTTGTTTTTTTTCCTCAAGTGATTAATAAGATGTGATTGGTTTCAAGCTGTTCCGCATTACTGAGTAAGAAACATCTTCTTAAAAAAAATACCCATGAACCTCTGCTTCTTCAGGGAGATTAGAGTCGTTTTGTGAAAGTGTGGCTCCGTAAACAACTAAACAATTCTAAATTCAAAATTGTATTAATTTATTATTAATTAATCACTTCAATAGGTAGACACAAATAAAGTTTATGTTCGAATTCAATATAATAACCAACAAAAACGCGTAGACTGGACCGTGAACTGTTCGTCCGCAACGTCAACTTATCCTTCGAAATCAGATTTCGTTTCGAAAACCACAGCACAACTGTGTTGATACTCTCGAAAAAAAAAAATAAAAAAAGACCTCAGGAAGAATGTGAGCAACAGTCTGAGAATGTCTTGATACTATTTATATAGTTGCGTTGAGAAATTAATTAAAGCGTCAGTTTCCGGGGGAATTAAAACCAGTTATATCTGGTTGGAACCTGTTTACAGTAATCATCGAACTATATCGAATTTTCCTTAATTTCCAAGCAAATACTGTCGTTCACTATGGCTAACTTTCTACCAACCACCCTGCGCTCATAATATTGATGGAATTTTTTTTTTCGTTCTTTTCATTCAGTTGGCTCGAGAAGAAAACAAAATTGCCAAAGTGGAGTTGAACCAACTGCACGTGTCTGAAATTCGGGGAGTGCTGCGACGGTAAACCACCGCTAGGGGTCAGTGTTTAGTCACCATCCCACAGACAGTTGACACACCGTTTCCCGCATTGCTGCTGGTGCGTCAAGTCGCTGTTAACATGGCGTCGGCCCTCGGTCGCTTGGTCAGACTGTCGGCCGTCACGAAAGCCCGCTGCTCCCCGCGGAGCAGCGTGTCCGTGCCGGGGAGGACGGTGACACCGAGCCGGAGCGCCGTGTGCACTTCTTCCGGCGCCATTCTGCCCAAACCTAAGAAGGTGAGCGGTGTTGTGTGGGGGTGTCCGCCGTGTTGTCAGGAACTGTTGAAGCCAAGAGTTTGGGGTGTAGGCGGTATGCTGGAAATAGACGCGCCTCAACCGCAGTGTTTTTTCAATACGAATGAACGAACCACTCCCGAGCCGCTCTGGTGGACTAACTCGGTCGTCTCTGTGATTTTTTTCTTTTGGGGGTGTGTGTGTCGTCGGCTGGGCAACACACAAGACTCCATTCGGACTCATCCGCATCGCCGTGGTCGTGGTGCCCTTCCTGTACGTTGGGACCCAGATCAGCAAGAACTTCGCGGCGGTGCTGGAGGAGCACGACATCTTCGTGCCCGAGGACGACGACGACGACGACTGACAGGGGGCGGGAGATGTGTGCCTCGCCTCCTGTACGCCAGGTATCGCCCAAACAATGAAGTGAATTAATGTGTCTTTTTGGTGGAGAGGTGTTGTTGGAGAACGCATTCAACGAAGACGTAAATAAGCACTTGATCGTTTGCTCTCCCCCCCCCCCCTACAGGTTGCTTTGTCGCTAGAAATGGAATGAGTCTCTGAGACTTCCGAGCATGTAAATGCCTCCTGGGTGTTTGCTGTGTGTTAAAAGCCTGCGCTGGATTCCGTGGTGTTGTTGGAGGATCGTGTTCCTGGCCAGGGGCCCTTCAGGGCTCAGTTACACTGTATTGTACTGTACTGTACTGTACTTGCATGCACTACTCAAGTCTTAATAAAGGGAAATAACGAGTGTGAATCGCAAAAATTGCTGGGTCGGTGGGTTTTTTGCCAATCATTATTACAAATACTGTAAAACACAAAAGTCACTTCTATGACGGATGTGATCACCTAAATGCTCAAAATACATTTGGAAAGTAACCTCTAAACACTGGTTTATTACACTGGTCAATCGTCGATGCTACACTAAAAGTGACAGCTACGTCACAACTTTGTCAAACTTATTTGCAAGCGTCTGGAGAAATTTAGCCATTAGAATCAAAAGCCATTCTTCTATAAACACTGTTTTCTAGTAATAGAACTCTCCCTTTAACATCTGCCCTGAACAATTTTTTGACTCTGAATAAAAAGACACCACCATAGGTATGTGAGTGTTAGGTGTGTATTTACAGCAAACGGGAACATGGTCACATGCAAAGGTGGGCGGGGTCAGAGGCCAGCAGACAGCCACACAGTTCATGGGTTGTGACCATGGTAGAATTTGGACAGGAAGTCGGTGCCGCGAGGCTCCTCGCTCTCATGGAAATAGCGCATTATGTGGGTCTTCTGCTTCCAGACGTGGATCGTTTCCTGGAGCTCCATTTTGCCCTGGGGAGAGACGCCACAGAGGCGGACAATGATGTGCCACTGTAAGATTTCGTTTCTTTCCCTCAATGCGCTTCCAACACAGACAGAAACACACGGCCATCAACAAATACCACCTCTGCTTACCACGACCGACTGCGTCCACTAATATGAGCAAATGCTGATTAACCTACAAAACGATTGACTGCTTGACTGATCAGACCAATTCCAAATATACTCTGCACAGTGCACTGCTCAGGGGAACTGTGGTGCAATCTTCCCATGAAAGCCCCGCGAGGAAAACAAAGTTTTTCTACCACATTGTTGCTCAAATGTAAATTAATTTTTTAAACTAAATAAACCATACATCAATTAGCATATCAACAGATTGCCGCACAACTAATACACCAATATAATGATACCAAGTAAAATCTAAGAAATTAAATACAGATTCTGAGGAACAAACTATGATTTTTGATAGAACATAATAATAGCAATAATAATAACAATAACAGCTAATTGATTCAAATGAGAAAACTGAGTCTGTTTTTTACCTTGATGACCAGCATGTCAATCACGCGAGTGTCGGTGACATGCTTGTTCTTGTCGAACATCTCCCTCACTTTGGCTCTGCCCTGCCGCGTCGTGATGTCCAGCTGGAACATTGCCACTGCAAAGACAGAAGTGTAAACTGTCACCGACTGACGCACAGCATCAACAAGGCATTAGCAGTATATGTATATAACCAATACTGGTATTGTATTCCTTTGTAAAAAAAAAAAAAAAATAGAGCAAGCAAGGCATTTATCCATCTGTCTGTCATTTCAATACAATGAGGGTCATTGGGTTGGATGTGTTGTATGAGAGGATGTAACAAAATATCACGCACCTCCAACTTGAGGATGTTTCCTGCACTTTTGGTTAGACTACCAGAACTGCATTTAGTTATTTTATGCTCGTAGATGCTAAAGACGATTGGGTTGAGCCTAAACTTCTATTAAACGTCTGACATATCCCCACTGGGCAATACAACGTCTCAATAGACGTGCGTTAACCGAAGCTGCAGGTTTATCTTGGACTACTTACAAACTATTTCGTAGATTAAAAACAGTAAATATTGGGCTTTAAAACAGACAAACAAAAAACAATCCTGCACAATAACAACTGCTTTACGCGTTGAGCTGGTGGTTCAACGTATCACTGACCAGCTGATATCAAACACAAACACATGACGTGCATTTGCTGCATTCGTCATCTTGCACAGTGGTATTAAATCACTGTATAAGAAGTTGGCGGAAGCGACAGTGTTGCTGCATGATTACTGAGATATTAGCTCGCGGCTAATGTTTGCCTTTACACTGGGAGCCTCCGCGGAGACACGACCTTGACGTTTAGCTTCACGCCACGGTAGAGCGACCACAGCGGTGCTACATACCTGTGTTGGGGATTTCTCGGTACCAGGCTCGGTACAGCTCCCGAGCCCTGCGTTTAGCCTCGTTCACGTCCCTGCTCAGAATGGGTTTCACCACTTTGGAGGCAGTAGCCGCAGCTCTGGCAGCCGACGAGGACGCCATGACTGCTGTCGTTGTGAGGTTTCCGGTTGCACTTATTCGTTGGTGTCGCACTCCCGTCACAGTGCCACCTGGTGGGACACTGGCGCTGGAGCGCTTTATTTGTATTTATTTTGAGCGGTTGTTGCCTTTGGTTCCCCGAACTGAGACTTGAAATCCAACTACTTATGACGTCCTTCTAAAAACGGATTTAAAAAAAAAATGTTTGGAAGCATGCAAATATAAAAGGGACATTTTCGACACGTAGAAGTGAAGGGAATCAGAGGGAGGTAGGGAATACGGATAAGAAACTACTGCTAAACTCCTACGCAATCTTTTTTTCTAACGCCATTCTTTGTTTTGTTTTGTTTCCCTCTATTAAAGTTTTATTTTTTTATTTTTATTGATTATATATTACTTTTCCCTTTTGATGTTTATTTATGATATTATAAATACCCAGACACAAGCTCGGACTTTCTTTGTTCTTTGTCATTTTGGGTTGTATTTGATCATATGTTCATACAATCTTGCAACACTTTTGCATAATAGAAAATGAATACCGGTGCAATGAAGTGATGTATGCAAGATTCTTTAACTCAATGAAAGGGACATTTTCCAACAACTTTTTTTTATTATTGATTAAAAAATGTGCATAATTTACAAAAAAAAAAAGATGCCGCTTCCACAGTATATTAAATATGAAAAATATTTGTAAAAGTACACAAGTCTTAGTCATTATAATTTATATCATTAAAAAAATGGCTCATCAATGCAACGTGTTGTTTACTGTGATGGGGGCACATCAATGCCGGTAATATTATTGGTATTGGGAAAAAGTAGTTTCTGCTCAGCCAAAAGGTGCAAGAAGGAATCTATGCTGTGGGACAACATTCATTCAACAACTTCAAGAAGCATCAAGCCCACAAGGCCGGCATTCCAACCTGTCAGTGAAAAGAAAGGGTTACTGTCGCGTCCTGTGTTCGTCCCAAAATGTTTTCCCAAACGTTCATATTCACAAACCGCATCAACAGCCAGAACCGCGTACTTACACAGCGTTCCGGAAATACAGCAAATCATCAGCTCCCATTTCGAAAGAAACGTGGGCCGTTTTTTTTTCTCTTTTCTTTCCTTTCCAGAGTAAACAAAAGCCGCACGGGAGACAAACAAAGGTGATGGAAGCTCTCGTGCAACTTGACGGAGGCAATACAGTCAACCGCAAATAAAAGCATGAACTTTTTGCTTACCGATAGAAAAAAACTAAAAACACAAGTCACACCACAAATACTCCAGTTTCTAGACCAAAAGCGTACACAGTAGAAGCAGTAAAAGCAAGTGAAAGCCACCAATTTAAAGAAAAATAAAACAGAAATGCACTTTTGTTTTTTCCTCTAACATCGTATGTGTCCCAGTGTGATGAAACCTGCTAAATGCTAATCTGCGCTGCCCTTTGGCTTTAAGAATTGAAAACTAAGGCACTATTAGTTTGTTCTGAACCAGAAACGTACAAATCTAGCAGTTAACTCCTCTGCTATTCAGTCGCTGTGGTGTAGAGGCACCTGTGAAGTTTTACGCGCGTAGAAAAGTGGACCGTAAAATCTAAAAAAAAAAAAAAAAAAAACTAAGACTAAAACTCCGCCACCCTCTAATGCTGGCCACTCTCGGGGGTACTCGAACGCAGGGCTGTTGGCTGCTGTGTGCTGCTCCCTGCGCCCCGTCAGTCCGTCAGAGCTGCCGCGGACTCTCAGTGGTCCAGGCTGTTGCCCAGATTCTGTCCCTCCTGCAGAGCAGCCATGGCCAGCCTCAGGTGCTCCTTCAGATTCTGGATCTCTCGCTCGCTGCGGTCCTTCACCCCACCGAGCTCCTCGCGCATCTCCTCATACCGCTTGCAGGCCAGCCGCTTCTCCTGCACGGTGGTTCGACAGAGAGGGCAGCGTACGATGAGCAGTGCCAGTAAACAGAACTTTGCTATGTGTTGTGCTGCATTTGCTGCAAAGCTCCCATAAGAACAGCGTCATAAATAAGGCTCTGGTTTGAGTACAGAAGGCGTTCTGAAGTGTTTTCTTCATTTGGAAAAAAAATAAAAAAATCTAAATATAACACACACATTCATACACATATATTCATATGTATATATAACTATATATATATATATATATATATATATATACATGCACCTATATGCATATGTATATATACACACATACTGTATATGCATATGCACACACATATGCATATACAGTATGTGTGTATGTATACATAATGCAAAAACAATTTTTATTGAGTTTTAATATGTAGAGGTTGTTCAATCATTCTGTTGCCTAAAGTATGTCTATATTTCAATATATCAATTTAAATATTAATAGATATGTTAAAATATACCTACTTCATGTTTTTTTAATTTGGAAAAAAATAGATATGTAAATATAACACACACACACACACACACACTCATATGTGTATACAGATATGTGCATAGGTATATATACATTTTTCTCACATTATATGCATATGTATATATAGACATACAAATAACTGCATATATACACATATGCACATGTGTGTATAATGCATACAAACGTAATACAAATACACTTTTAATTGAGATTTTAAAATGTATAGGTTGTTCTATCATTCTGTTGTGTTGGAGGGGGAAATTCATTTCAAAGAGTAAAAAGCTGATGCTACAATGAATTATCAAGAAAGTAGAAAGCCATATTTAAGCAGAAGCATGTTGCACTCCTGGCAGCGGCAAGGCCAGCGGTGGGTTTACCACGACAAAAACCGTGACCGCCTCAATAACTTTGTCGCGTCACCCTATTTGCCAGGCGTCCTTCTGGTTTCACGAAAGCCAAGATGTGCCTGTGACCCCCTCAGAAATCCCGCGGCGTCAGTACCGTGTTGAGGAACTGCAGCTCGTTCCTCAGACAGCCGATCTCCTTGTGCAGGTACTCGATCTCGTTGTCTTTCATCCTGAGGAGGACCTGCGGAGACAAACGCCTTCGTTGAGAACTTCACGCTACGTGTGCGTTAAGGCTCGACGCTCCCAATTCAACAAATGCGTTTTTCTCAGTTCAAACTTGGCATCAATGCTCACAGATCAGTCAGATGGCTATAGCGGCGTCTTTCCACCGCTGTGCAGTGGGACACTCGTGTAGCGTGAGATAATGTCAGGCGTGCCGTGAAAAATGATGCAATTTTACTTAATTGGTCTGAAAAAGAATATGAACATTCCACTGTGGCGAGACTGTGATTTAAAAGGAATGTAAAGCCTATTTTCCTCCCAGGATATCAGCATTGTGTGCAACTAAACAGGCCCAGCCTTCACACTGAGTGAGCAGAATTAAATTAAGACACTATATTGTCATTATTGCGCTAAAATGTGTCATTTTATAATACTTAGGGGTGTGCCACGGGATTTTTGTCCGATGTAAAAAGTGTGCAAAAACACTGGGTTAGAGTTCGATGAACATATTGCATCAGCAGTTTTCCTCTCCCGTCCAGAGTCGGCTCGACTACCTGTAGCTCGCAGCTCGTCCCGTCTTTGGCGTCCTCCGAGCGCCGATCACCGACGGCAGCCTGCGATCGACCCATCTCCTCTTTCAAACGGGCTTTCAGGTCCTGCCAAATCGTATCAAATGGAAAAAAAACAAACACATTTTGAGCACGTGCGGCGAAAACGTTCGTCTCGTTCTTTTTCGTGCCCCGCTCAGACTCGCCTGGTTCTCCTTCCTCAGCTGCTCCATGTCGCGCTCCTTGCGGCTGATCTCTCGCTCCCTCTCGCCGTTGCTCTGCTCCGCTCGGTTCAGCTCCAGGCACTTCTGGGAGTAGCGCTCCGACAGGCCGGCCAGCTCCCTCTGGAAGGCCCGACTCTCCTCCCTGCATTCAGGAAAAGTAGGGGTACAAAAAAAAATAAAAAAAATTACTCCTTTAATCAAGCCAAAGTGAGAAAGTACAGGTCCTGAAATGTACTGGTGGTAGAAAGTAAAGATGTGTTTTTTTTGTTGCCATTGATGAAACAATACATTGGTTGATAATTTCGCAAAAAACTGTGATAAAATAATCTGCACTTGAACTGATTGGAGGTCAGAGGTCAAAGGTCTTGATGAGCACCTGAATCATTTTGAGAAGCTTTGTTATTCTCGACGCTATGTTTTTTTTTTTCCTATGTGATATGTTGACACTTTCAATAACAACAAGCAATGTTATTTTCGACATGTTTTTCCTCTGTAGTGAGAACTAAACAGAGTGTTTTTTTAATTGAGTATATTATTCCTATGTGCATAGTGTCTTTTTGCCTAACCCTGAGAGTTATGTTGTCCATGTATTGTGTTGTTTGTCTTCTCTCTACTGTTTGTATGTTTTACACTTCAAAACACTTCAAACCCCTGCCTGCGGTGACTTAACTTGGACATCAATGAAGTACTTGACCTGACTTGACCCCAGAGCAGTACTTTTACATTGAACCACACAACAGCAGAGTTCAAATAGCCCCACTTCAAGCAACAACAACTATAAATAAACAGTTGAATTACTTTGAACAGGATTTGTATATTTTAAACACAAGAGTAACGAGCGTGTTTTTCCAACGTTAGAAGCAGAAAGTACAGAATTTTGTGTACAAATGCAGGATATAAAACAAAAAAGTAAAAGTACAGTAACCAAGTATTTGTACTCTGTTACTTCCCACCTCTGCGGCGAAGTACAGTGAAGTTATGAGAGTGTGGTGTTGTCGCATTAACTCTGCGTGACACAAAAATGTGAATGAAACGTTAAAACCAATCGTGGTCAGAAAAACAAAAAACAGATGTCGGAAGAAGCTCCGTCGAGCCTCGGACGGCCCTCGATGCGACTCTGAATGTTATTCCACGTCCCGAGGAGGAGAGCGTTTCCTACTGCGGTTTAGAGGGGAAAAGTATCTCTGCAGCTCAAAACCAATAATCACAAAAAACCGAGAGGAGCGCGCTCAGGAGGGACGGAGAGAGGGAGGGAAAGCAAAAACGCAGAGTCGGCAACTTAGGTAAGCCCTGGAAATGGTAGGTTCCAGTGGCGGCCACTGAGACGGCGGCGGTGACAAAGACCTCGTGGGAGCTTCACAAAGAGAGCTAATCCAGTGCCACATTCTCCTGCATTCCTTGAGCGCCTGGCCGCGGCCGAGAGGTTGCCGCGGGAACGGCCTGGCCCCGGAGAGCCGAGCCCGGCCTGGAAGTCTGCAGAATCCACTCGTGCAACAAATGCTAACGTCAGATGCCCCATGATACTCAGACTGGAAGCGGTAACAGTTTTTGTGTGTGTCACTGGCCCGGCCGATCAATTCAAAAAAAAGAGGAAAAAGTTAATTTGTCGCTTCTTTAGCCTGCTTTGCTCGGGGCGCTTCAAAAAAAACACACCGTTCTGGGAGTCGGCCCTTTGTGACGTCACAGAGGGCACAGAGGACGGCGTTCGGCTTCGCACACTTAATTTGCGTAACAAATTGGAAATAAATAAAATTGATCGGAAAAAACGAAAAACCGGTCGTGTTAATGATAATCTGGCGCCGCTTTCTCTACAGGGTGCCCCCTGGTGTCCAAGTGCGGAATAACATGTCAAACGCCAGACATCAGTGGGCGTGAAACTGTAAAAAAAAAAAGAAAAAAAGAAAACTGCCCGCCGTTAACACACTTATCGGTGTCAAGTTCCATTTAGTGTGACTGTGGACGGCAACGTCTCTTTTCAAGCCTGGACGGAGCAGAACTTTAATCCCACTCACTGCTGCTGGGCCTTCAGGGTGTGCGAATCCAACGCCCCGCCGCTCAGCCTCTCCGCCTTCTCCGCCTCCCTCTCCAGCTCCTCTTTGTGTTTCTTCTTCAAAGCCTCCATCACTGAAACGCACACACAGGCACCCGCACGGCTCAGATAGCAGCACTTTTATTTTTCTTTGCACATTTATTTCATGGTAAAAGTGTTTTAAAAAAAAAAAACTGGCATCAGAATGAGGCCGAAAGGCAACGGTTGCGCGGTTGCGGAAACGGATGTCGAAGAGGCATTTCTGGACACGCAACCATCTCCTCTTGGGGTTTACACAGAGAGAGAAAGGAGGAAACATCCAGCGAGCGGCAGCTCCCTGGCAGAGGACGGCACGCTGTGGTCAGAGGGGAATGGGCCGACCGGGCCGACTGGTCGGAGATGACAGGAGGGCAAGAGTGAGTCAAGTAAACGCTGGTTGCAACTGAGGTGGGCAGAGTGGCGTCTGAGTTTCATCTTGGAGCAGGCGGGCCAGTCCGGGGGGGGGGAGTTGAGGGGCGGGGGTGGGGACTCGGGTTAGATCGTATTTGAGACAATTATTGAACATCCGATTCTCTTTTTTAGTTTTATTGTGCAAAAACGTAAGCAAATACACGATCGTCGTATGAATTGGTCACCAACTAAATTCTGCATTGAACTCCATTATAACCAGTTAGATGATAAATGTTCTTGAATGCTATGCAATCATTATGAGGCTGCTTATAATGGAGTTCAATGCAGAAAGGACCCCAAACCTTTTAACGGCAGCGCAACTAAGATTCGATATTTTATATCTCAGAATTATATGAATCAAAATAATGATTTCAGTCAACGAACTCGCTCGCACTGGTGTTCCAACCATGACAGAAACATTAGGAGAGCTTCTGATCCTGAGATGGACCCTGGCTGGCGGGCGGGTGTGGCGGTGTGTCAGCTGACCTCTTGCCGTGGCGGCGGCCTCCTCCCGCAGCAGCCGCTCCTTCTCGCCCTCCAGCGCCGCCGCCTGCCGCTCGTGCTGCCGCTGCAGCTCGGCCAGCGCCTGCCGGTGGGCTCGCTCCATGGCCGCCAGGCTGTGGCCGCAGGGGCTGACGGGCCCGCAGCCGCCCGCCACGCTTCCTCCTCCTCCGCCTCCTCCCTCTCTTCCTCCCCCCGGCACCCCCCTCCCCCCCAGCAGTTGCTCCAGCTGCTGCTTCAGTGACGCCACCTGGGGGGGGACGAGAGGGAAAGGCGGGAGGTAAAGTGAAACTGAGCAGCGGCGCGGCGTCCCTGCTGGGCTGGAGCTAGCGCGCGTCTGATGGCGCGCGTCTGCTCGATTTCTTTCCCGTTCGCTCGTCTGGTAGCCGCCGGACGTTTCGGGAAAAGGCAGCGACGACGCGCTGGCAGCAGGACACAAACCTCAAGGCTCCGTTTCAATGCGACTCTCTCACAAAAGTTCTCACAATGACGAACTTTGACCTCAACCGCTGCTGCGGACAAAAGCCCGATTAGCCTCGAGCTAAGAAGGAGGAGAAAAGAAAAGAAGCCGGAATGCAACAGAAGAATTTGACGCTATGCAAAACGGCTTTGGCCTGCAGGTTTACGGTCCGGTGGGGCCGAACTGGAGGTGCAGGTTAGGGCGGCGCTGAGACTCCATTTGGTTTTGTTCCTTCAGGTCTACCGAGGCAAACAAAAAAAAATAGCACCCTTAAAATGACAACGTTTTTTCCCCCTTAATTAACTGACGGTAGGGATGTTAACAATTAATCGATTTATCGATTAATCGACCAATTGATTCATTAAGAATTGAATCGATTAAATTAAATTAGTCGCAATTAATTGAAATTCTTTTTTTACACGCGTAGTCAACATTATTTAAGGGTCAAATCATGTGTTCCTTACACATTTTTCATTGTGAAATTTGGGTTGTCAGGAAAAATCGCCGCTTATCAATTAATCGTTAATCGATCGATAAGGTCAATTACGTTAATCAAGCGAGAATCGTAAAAAACCTTGCCGGGTTTCGTCGCCGCACCAGACCGAGTTTAAAAGCGCCTGTGTCCTGTTATAATAACACGCAAAGCGAGATCACACACACGGAAACTAGTTCATGGTTGTGTATTGGCTTTCTGTCCGTGCACGCAACACGTCTCATCGTTGCAGCAACACGTTAAAATGCAAATCCGCACTTAGCAAATGGCGTTGTTGACTGCGACTGCAAACAGCTTCAAAACAAAGATGCAAAAACCACAGCAAACGCACACGTGCACGTGCACACACACACACACACACACACACGCAAGGGACAGTCAAGACACTCAGCAGTACTTCCCATCACTTTTCTACTTGTTGCATTGAAGTGCAGGTTTTAAAGGTCCAGTGTGTAAAATTTATATGAAAGCCTTTCATATTTAGGCCACCGTCCAGGAACTAGGAGCAATATTCTTTCTCTATGTATATTCTTATATATATGAGAGCTGATCTCGTGCTAGGAAAGCCAAATTACTTTGGTTGTACTGCGACTATACACTTTTATTGACATATTCATGGGTGGCATGTTAAGCTTTTTCCAATATAAAAACCACAAATCAAGCCAATTTTTGACACCTTGGACCTTTACAGATGGGAAACATCTGCTGGTGAAGGAGCTTCATCCAAGTCGATGAAGAGTTAATTTGCACTTTGGTTTTTCATTTTGCAAATTAGGAAAAAAGAGCAAAGCCCACACACTACCTCCCTCTGCAGCGCCTCGTTGGCCGACGGGCCGGCCGCCCGCTGCCCGCTCGTCGTCGTTGGCCTGCAGCTCATCTCCTTCAGCGGCAGGCGCTCGAACTCCGCCCACTTCTTCTCGATCTCGTCCTCCGCGTGCAGCCGCCGGCCGGACCCCGTGCCGCCGCCGCCGCCCTTCCTGGACAGCAGGGCCTCCCATTGGAGGCTGGTGCTCTTCTCGTCCTGGGACTGGCTGCTGGGGTCTCTGTGGACAGACGACGCGGGGACCGGGGAGAGCTCCACGTAGTCGAAGCGGCGGCTTTGGTGAGCGTGAGGGGCGGAGTTGGCCGCTTCCGTCCGGGCGTCGGAGGCGGCATGGCGAGCGGAGGGTCGATGCGGAGGCGGAGCGAAGCGGGAGTGGGAGTTCTCCTTGTCGCTGCTGCTGTCGGGGAGCCTGAAGGGGTCGGACAAAAAAAAAAAATACAGGACGTTGTTTTTTTTTGAGCAACATTTTCTTTCAAAATTTCTTCTTTCTTCTCTGTATTGGCAATAACCACATCAGCAACATGCAAATCTTTTCATGAGCGGTTAAAAAAATTATACACTTTTAATGGACCAAATAGCGTATTAAAAATAACAATATCAAATTTCACTGACGGAGAAAATGAAACATAAACACCAGGAAAAGCTAACGAATGCTGTTACTGTGAGACAGTGTTTCTCAACTGGTGGCTCTGTGAGAGCTCTTTTGACTGGGTCACGGCTTCGAGGGCAGTTTCCCTTCCCTTCCCATTTTTCCTTAATTTTGCAGATTTTTTTTTTTCCCCTGGACAATCACTTGTTTTACTTGAACACAATAACGATAACGAAACAGAACAGAACTGGGCAGCGCACCACTTCAGAACACCCAAGTATTGCATGGGAAAGGAGGACAGGTTTGTACAACACCAAACGAGCACATTCATGTGAAATCAGATCAATTTGGTTTTACGCAATCAGTCCATTTGGACCAGACCCCATAGAATTTTTCCTTTTCAACTTTGAGAGAATAAGATATCTTCTTCATAACATAGATTTCATATACAATGTCAATCCAATCATCAATGGTGGGTGGTCCTACTGTAAACCATTTCCTCCTGATTTCTTACTGGCTGCCAATAGTGTAGTCAATAGTATTTTGTCTTTGATGTTGCATGTTTCAGACAAGATATGACCCAAATACAAATTTTCACAATTAAAACGGAAGTTTACATTTAATACATTTTCAATATAATTGTGGATCTCAGCTCAGTAACATCTTATTGCCTGGCAGTCCCCAAAAAAAATGGAAATGGCCGGCTCCAGTAGATCCACTGTCTCTTTATTTTGCAGGACACACAATTCAATTTGATAATTTCAATAATTCATTTACTAGACATGACAGTAAATGGGCTAGCGTTTGTATTTGGGTCGCGACCTTGGGTCACAAACTCATGATAAGGAAAACAATGTGGGTCCTGAGAGTCCACTAGTTGAGAACCACTGCTGTAAGAAAAAAAAAAACTCAGTTTATTTAATACATTAGCAGCGTGCTAGTGCTAAAACAGGAATCTGGGCACCAGATGCTTTAATTCCCGAATAACTTTAGTCAAGTTCCTCCATTTCCTCTATTTCACATTGAAGCACTTGTTACCGTGTGAGATCTGGAGAGGCGCTGGGCCGCACGCTCTTCCTTAGAACCTCGATCCAGTTGCGTCTGATCCCGGCCGTCATGGCGGACAGCGTGAACACGGCCTCTCGAGTCTGCAAGAGAGGAAAAACGGGTTAGGGGAGACAACAAAGGTAAAACAGCTAAGGAGGAGGCCGGGATGAGATGGAGATGATAAAGAACAACGGACAGACAGAGAGAGAGAGGAAAGTGGAGAAGACGCCTCGAGAGATGTGAGTCGCGATAACGTCGTGAATGAAATCAAAATAAAAGTAGAGCAGAAACGAGGCCATGTTTGGTCGGAGGTGATGAGGGACAAACTGTGGCAGCAGCTCAAATAGAAAAGGCTGGGCTGTGTTTGCTTATGGAGACTTGTTTTGGTGGGGACCCTCAGCAAAGATCACAGTGACTGATGAAACATCCGAGAAGAAGCCTTAAAATCACAGGAGAGCATCGCAAGTTTGCAAAACGTTACACCAGGAGATTGCATCCGTTTCCAGGTCTTTGTTTGTCATTCCCAGACTCCAGTGGAGCAGCTTCACACAATTAATCATCAAAAAAAGAAAGTAGGTATATTTAGCCCGCTGTTTACAGCCTCCAGCAAAGACTTAGGAGGTTCCACATGTTTGTAATGTGTGAAAAACAAGGCAGCAAAAGGGTGCGGCCTTAAAGGGTGGAATGTGTAGGAGTCTGCAGGGGAATCAATAAGGTAATAGGTGCCATTGGTGACATCACAAAGGGCTACCTTGTAAAAATGAGCATTTTACCAGACACTTTCTCAAAATAGGAGTAAGCAAAAGCAGGCAAGGAGGAACTTTTCTCATTTCTGGGGAGTTGACTGGCAGGCTTATTGTTGTTGTTGTTGTTAATATGGGACCTTTAACAAGAGGGCAGAACATCCAGACATGATTTTCCTGTTTGGCTGATTTGGGAAGAGTCCGCTAATCTGAATTACAATGGCCACTGGGACAGAACACAGCCTAACCTGTACTTGGAAGCCGTAGTTCTTCTCCACGTCAAACTCGGACACGTTCACGCAAGACTTGAGGTCGATCTCGCCGTCCACGTCGTCTTTCTACGGGGGAGAGACCAGAGCAGTGAAGGACGCCTCGTATCTGTCGGGACTGTAGGCGAGACGCGTGGGGACGGGCGAGAACGCACCTCCTCTGCGTTGGAGTCTCGGTAGTACTTCAGCCCGGCGTCGGTCAGGACGAACCAGTGCTTCTTCCACTGGAAGAAATTGCCATTGATGCCGTTCTGAATTAAAACTATGACTTGTTTTTCTTTATCGTGTCACAAGAAATGCACTTGGATTGTCGGAGCAGCTGCTGGATGAGATTGCAGTAGACAACTGCTTCGGACTGCTGGGTCTTACCTCTCCGCCTTCGTCCAGCTTGGACATCCAGCCCTTCTTGAAGTTCAGCAGGTCGGGCTGCAGAGACAAAGATCGCACCTTTTTAATAGCTGCTTTCTTTTCTTCTTTTTTTTTTTCTTAATACAGGATGCGAGACAGAAACGTTTCTCTGTGGCGCTCGGCTGTTGTGAGCCCATCGAGGTCAGAGAGCAGCAAGCAGGAAGGCAGCAGGTGAAGGGGGACAGTGGGTTCGACGCCGCGGGCTTGTTGTGGCGCAAACACGGCGAGCAAGTTACGCAAGAGGAGAATCTCGCGTCCCCCGGAAAATGGCAAACAGCCGAGCAAATGTTTATTTTTGTACTTGCGACAGGCATACATTAAGTTGCCATTTGTTTTAGAATCAGTCCAAATTGTACTAAAAAGGATTAGGGTCAAAAAATATTACAGGAAGTTTACATTAAGTTTACATTCTAAATTTTTAAGTTTACATTTAGAGTTTTAAGTTGAAATTTCGTGAATGAGGTCAAAATTTTGTGCAGAAGGCTGACGTAAAAAAGACCACATTTCGTGAATGAAGTCAACGTTAAAAAAAAAGGTGAAATTTAGTGAATAAAGTCGACGCAAGTAAAGTGGAAATTGGCAAGGTCATTGGGCGGATGGTGGATTAACCTTGTTACCCACAGTTAAAAGTAAACTCCCGAAAACAGGCATATCCCACAAGGGTCACCCACAGTAATCAGGAAACTGGCGAAAACAGAAGTACTCCACTTGACTTGCGTGCTGAGCCTTTCGACTTTATTCTCGACATTTTGACCTACTGATTTTCTTCACGTTGACATTAAATGCAAAATTTCGATTTCATTCACAAAATTGTCTTTTTTATGTCAACTTTAATCTAGAAATTTCACCTTTATTCTTCAATTGGAAACTTTGGAAATTCTATCTTAATTTTTTTTCTCTCCTCTTGTGGCCCTAATCCTCTCCCGTAAAATTGACTTGGCTCTAGAAACCTTTCAAACAAAAAAAACTCCAAACATCCGAACTACCCCGAAAAAGTGGACATATTTTCACTTACAAGTTCTATTCTCCTCGAAAAGGGCAAAACAACACAGTAAGAAGTGGTGCAACACGTTTAAAAATTCATTACATTATTATTATTAGGAGACATTAGGAGACATTTACTCCCATGTGCCCCAACGCTGCAGATAAACAAAGAGAAAGAAGGAAACAAATGCTTGTGTTGTGCAACAAAACATCAGGAAACAACGTGTGAGCGCATGAGAGGAGAGGAGGATCATTTTGACTGCACGAGGTCAGGAAGGGTGTTTGGTGGGGGGGCGAGAGAAATACAGAACCGGGGAAGATCTCTCCTCCGTCTTTAAAGCATCAACTCAGGCACGTGACACATTCGCTGAAACGCGTACGAGCCAAGAGCTGCCGCTGAAACTCGCTGAAACTCTTTCTCGCTTTCTCCCACCTGACCCGGCAGTGACGGGTCAGGTGGGGCGGTTCGTCAAGCCGCGATGATTCCAGGTTCAGATTAGGCAACTTCTCTTCCCGCCGCGCATTCCTGCCGCCGCTTATCTCCCTCTTACGCCAGCACGTGCATTCCTGCGTTTCGTCGTAGCCTCCTCTGTCATCAGCTCTCCCACCGCCGTCTCACTCCCATCACCTCCATCTTTTTTTCTTTCCTTTTTTTTTTTTTGAACACCCCGTTCGTTCCGGTTCTGTTCCCCCTCCGCCTTCCCTTTCGTCCGTGGCCGCCCTCGCCTCCTCCCTCGACGTGCACTCGGGTTCCCGTCGAGCCACAGCGCCACCCAGTTTCTCTTGCAGGCGGTAGGAAGGATCGCCGGCTCCTTCCGCGATCGTCTGATCTTTCTTTAATCTTCCTAATTTTAAGGTCGGGCAGCAGCCGTGCGAAGGAAGCAACGCCGCAATGACAAGAGGCTGCTGGTGTTGTGGCAACTTTAATGAGCAATAAAGTTCTGCCTCTGTAACACGCATCTTGAGCCCTTTACTTTTCATCACAATACTATGAAGTGGCGACATACTATACAGCGGGGGTGTCGAACTCAAATACACAGAGGGGCCCAAAATTTCAAACTCGGAAAAAGTCGTGGGCCAAAAATAGTTATTAAAAAAAAAAATCTTCTTCTAGATATAACAGTGAACCTTTTCCTATGGACCCAAACAAGTTTTGCTTCAACCTGGATATGGAACAAGCAAAGATTAATACTATACAATAAATTACTTCATGTTGGACACACGCAAAATTGAATTAATTTAAAGAAAAATCTTATGCCTCTTTTTTTATTTGTAGCCTTCTGATCTAAATTTCAACAGCGACCCTTTTCCCACGGGCTAATAATACATTTAAAATAAAATAACAATAATAAACCAATTAAGTAATAAGTAATGATAAGGTCCTTCAATGAACGCCCTGTCCTGATTGACCGTCCCAATACCAGGAGAGAGCATTGTGGGATTTGTGGTATTAGCGGTACTTGTGCAGTATAATACCGGCGGGTCAGCTCGAGTAGTGATTTTATATATTGCCTCGCGGGTGAAATATAATTACAGTGGGGGCCAAATTTGGCCTGTGGGTCAGAGTTTGACACCTACGCTATATAGTACTGGGATGAAAAGTCACACTTAGCAATCCAAAGAACTTTATAGATCTGCAATTAATTTAGCTATTGTTTACAGCCTCAGGGGAGGAAAACAACTAAATAAGTTCAATACGGTTACACATCGACTTCCTGTTAATAATCAGCATTTTGTTGCACCTCCTACATGTTTGGAAGAGGGGGGGGGCGGTAAAAAGACATGGCGGCCACTGGGCCGGGGTCACTAAACTGGCTGAAGTATCAATGAGGCGTCAGTGGCCTTCAGGACATGACCAAGGGCTGACTTCTAAAACTTTGTGTTTTAAGGACAAAACACAATTTAGCACAGAGACCATTCCACATTTAAGACGGAGCCAATGGCAGATGTTATTGACATGCTATGACAATAACATGCTAACATAATATGCTGTGGGACTATGTGAGCGCATAGAGGAAATAGGATGAAAATGCCTTTACTGTCACTTGTCCAATTACAACTAAAATGAAAGTGCAGTCCTTACAAGATCACGTGTTGGTGTTTTCGTAATTCTGTGATTTGCGAAAACTGCCCGTTGGTGACACCGTAAGAAGAGCTCATCTCCGAAAGTGCCCTAACTCTGAGCGTATTGCGACGTGTGTCACCCCTTCCTGTTGACACAAATGTTTCCTGAGCACTCACTCGCCGGACGCGGTAAGGTCAGGGTGGGGCCACCACCGACTGAAAGGCCGAGCAGGTGTCGGCACGGTGCTCCTCCGTTGGGCTACGTGGTCTCACGGGACTCAGGAGTCACCCCCGGGGGTCAAATAAAGTCCTTGTCGTTAGCAGGGCGGTGACGTCACAACCCCAACAGCGCTACACTCTACTCAGGTGAACCTTGTCTGTTAAAGGCCTCTGGACCTGCACTTGTTCCATTCCGCTTTATCAGCGGCGTCCCTGCCGTAAATAATGATTAACACGGGTGGCAACAGGGAAAGCCATTGTGTCTCGACGGTGGTGACACATTTTCTGTCGCGCTCAGCTCGTGCTGACAGCTGTCTGCGAAAAGAAAAGTACAGTAAGAACTGAGCAGCTGCTTTATGTCCCACGGCTACGCACAAAACCCGGATAGCGCCACGCCGAGCATCACACAGAAGAAGAACAGAGACAAAAACGTACGTAAGGAATTAGCAATTGAAGCTAGTTAAGTGCCTTTAAACACAGTTTCCGTGGTCAAAGTGGAAACGACTTGGCGGTAATTAGCCCCTCTCTTTTAAAGACGCTGTTCCAGCTACGTACGCGACGACTAAGCTAGGCCAATAAAGTTCGCAGCTCATAAAGGGTAAAAAAAAAAAAAAAAAAACACAATCTGGAGTTCATGAAATAAAACTTTTGTGTGTTGTGTGATGTTGAGGAGGAAGTAATGGCAGCGGGTGGTGGTGGGCGAAAGGAGGCTGTCAAGGTGCAACTTACCGTCATGATAACAGGATCCGGAGGAGGCGAATGATAACCAAAGGTTTTTTTTTTTTTTTTTTTTTTTTTTAAATAAGAATAATAAATACGAGGAGAGCCGTCCGTCACTTCACGCAACAAGCATAAAAACAACAAGCGACCTCGTCTAATAAGGTTTGCTTTTCGCCTCGAGCCAAAAGCACTTGGCCGCTGGCGTCAAGCCGAATTAAACAAACTCCCGTCATTCATAGCCACGCTATAATCTAATCAAGAGAACCGCCAACGTCCAGGGAGCAGGCTCGCTCCCCTAGCCCGGCTTCTTAAGGGGAAAGTACATCCATTCCGATCGACGCGGATCAAAATGTCTCAGGCGACCCTTGACGGGTTGTGTGTGTGATAAAGCTGCTGCAGTTTCTGGTGGCTGGCCAACGGCTCTCCTGGGTGAGACTGTGTGCGATTGCTGCTCTCTCTCTCTCTCTCTCTCTCGCTCTCTCTCCCTCGCTCCCTCTGCCACTTCCTGGGCGGATCCGCGAAAATCGTTTTAGAAAACAGCAGCAGCAGAGGCAGCAACACGATGCGACAGAGAGCCAGCGTGGTTGAAGTAAAAGTAAAAGTTGTCTTCTCTTACATCACCGGAGAAAAATTCGAAAACTAGAAGGTGCTTTGATGTGTTCCTGCAGTGGCAGCAGCGCCAGAGCCCCCCCTTGGCCACAGGGTGAGATTATTATGACTCGCACATAGAGTTTGCAATAAGTAGACACTACTACACTTCTAATTGTACTGCAGTTTGTCTTTTTGTATTTATTAAATGTTGAGACTTGTCCAGCCACCATTCCTATAAATTAGAGGACAGCGAATCTTCACCAATGTTAATATTATTAATAATAAACCTATAGAAGCTTGTTCCTACTGTCCAGGCCAGTCCTCAAGTCATAAATATGGTATACATATTAAATATATACATATATTAATACATATTTGTTTAATAAAAAATATTCTGTACATCGGTAAACAAAGATATGACTTGAGATGCTGTCGTGTGGTAGGTAGTCTATGGCTTTTTGTCAAATTGTCCCCCCCCAGCCACGGGGTTGCTCCACCCCTGTGTGTTTTGTTGTGATCTTCCAATCCCAGCGCACAAATGTCAGGAGCTTTCCAACGCTGCGGAACACTTCTGCGAACTTTTTAACTTAACTCGATTCACTATGGACCTGACAACAGGAGTAAGGAAAAATAACCCTCAAAAGTACTCCCCAGGTGGGTTCGGCTGAGGAATTTCTACACATGCCCCAGCAGCCCACAGCTGAAATATCTTAGTCATTCTTATGAAATAGCTGTAGGCTGTAGGTGAGGTCTGTAGACAAATAATAACCGGAGCTAATTAGCGATTCAAAGGAGCTGTAGACACCACACAGGTTTGTTGACGAAAAACGTTCAAGGTTAAACAGCCAAAGAAGAAACGCTCCAGACAAACAGTTTAAAATGTCTTGTTTTCAAGGCAGGATTCTAAACCGGGCGTTGCAGTCTGTAAGTTCATAGAGAGAGAAATGTCAACAGCAGTGCAACTCTTCATTTGGCAATTTGCAGGAGGGAATGTTTTCTCAGAGTGCAAAGCAAATATACTTACTGTAAACAGACAAGCTGCATTACATACCTGCATTTGTTCTGATCTGTGATGATTACCATTCCGGGAACTGCCCTCGTCGGCCGAGGGACTGCCAGACCTCTGAAAAGAACAGCTTGTTTATGAAGATATTCAAAATCCAGCTGAGTGGGCAAAGAAAAGCAGCATTTACTGATCAGCTGTCTGGATGATGAAAACATGCGCATGAAGCATCTATTTTACACATTTCCAGATCTTTATGTTCCTTACCAGCATCGAGTGGAAAGGCCTGAAACATTCCTTATATAAAAACAACTAATGTTTAGGTCTCTGGATGGGGGTGTTGGGTATAAACCTGGGACAGATTTTCAGAGCTCCATGTTTTAAAATGCATTTGCTGTAGAATTTACCACTAAACCATTTCTCAATTCCAAGAGGATTTCATAATTTTTCTGCTTCAGGCCGTTACCAACATATCCTCCCACTCACGCACACAGCTGAGGTACTCTCCACAATTTTAGAACATTGTTCTATTTGCTACGTCCAGCCTACCTGTAGCGAGGTGTAGGAGTGAGCTCGAGATAAGTTCCCACTTCCACCATGGCTCCAATCTCTCTCGAGGTCCCCTGTGTCATCCCACTCAATGGAGGGATGCCTGCTAAGTGAATGACTGAAACAAGGTAACGGTTTATTAGTGTGTCTAACAATGTTAAATGGCAACTTTTGAAAATAGCCCAAACCCTTGTCAATGTACGCAAGCCTGACCTGGCGGGTTTGAAGAGCTCCTGTCGCCGAGGGGGCTGGTGGTTCTGCACTCGTCCCATGTGGCTGGACCTTTCATTCTGATGAATAATTTTGACCTTTGGCACGTCAGCCAATATGGCATACTCCTCCCTGTTCCTTCCTGAGGACCCCAACGAATGTTGGCCTGACTCTGAGGACTCCATGGAGCTCTGGGAGGAGGTGTGCCTCCGCATTTGAAGCTGTTGTGAGGGAGAAGAGCTCCGTGCACGGTAGGAGGGCCTTTTATCAGCAGTAGGAGATTGGCAACGATCCTCACGACCACGTCTACTGAGTGCAGATCTGACACTGCCAGGGCTCCCGGGTTTTTCCAAACTTGAGAAAGTGTTTCTGCCGCTTCCTATTGCCGGTCTGGAGGGTGAAACAGCACGAGATGATGAAGAACTGCGGTGGGACTGCGTTGCCTCCTGCCGAGAGACTTGAGAACGACCAGAGTGAAATTTTGAGCCTTCATAAGTGTCTTTTCTCTGAAAAAGGTTACTGGAATCCTCATTAACAGCTTTTCTGAGGATTGAGAAGCCTTTTGGATTATGGTCTCCTTTTCGAGATGGAGAGTTGTTGCGACTGCTGTGATTTGTTCTGCTGGGAGAATGAGTTGGCCCATTTTTTTGATGTGAGCGGTGGTCATGGGTGTCATTGGCTTTCCTTGAAATCCACGGCTTGTGGCTGTCTTGACTTCTGACAGAACTGTTTACTTTGGTATTGTGCATTAAAGACTGAGAAGGAGCTTCGTAGCTTCTCCTTGAAGGAGAAGACTTGCGTCTCTCAGCACTTTGTCCACGTAATGAACCATTGCTATTCGCTTTCCTAAGCGGATATGTTGTCTGAGTCTCATAGCCCCTTCCTCCAGGGGAGGAACTGCCAAAAGCTCGCCTTCCACTGTGAGGGCTTGATTCTGTTTTATATAGCACAGAGTGACTTGCGTAGTTATGTCTAGATGGAGACAAGTTTGGACTTTCAAGTTCTTGGTTATCCAGACCATTCCCAGCAATTGAGCTACGCAGCAGAGCCTGACTTTCAATGTCATAGCCTTCTCTGATAGGGGAGCCGCAGCGTCCATGGTGGCTTTGCCCGCTTAGAGACAGGATTGATTCAGACTTGTGAAGAAGGCTGGATGAGCTATAAGTTCTCCTTGGTGGTGAGGGACTGCGACTGCCACCATTATTCAAAGTTCTCCTTGCTGGAGAAGAAGAGCGCCTGTCATGCCCAGTGAATTTAGACGTGTGAGAAGACATTTGAGCTGAAGGGTAAAAGTCCCTCCTCGAAGGTAATGAAGTCCTGCTCTCTGGTACTTGACTGCTCAAAGACCTACTTACTTCGTTTTTTCTCAAGGCGCTTCTATAATCAGCAACAGTGCTGGACTGGGTTTGGACTGAATTAGTGAATGACTTGAAGTTCCTTGGCAAAGTTCCTGACTGAAAACGTTGTCCATGTGTGCCAGGCGACAAGTTTCTGGACCCCAGCCCAAACCCTGCCGAGCCCCCAACGTCACAGCTACGCCTGCTGAGGGAAAGGGATGAGTCGCTACGTCTGAATGGTTCGTTTCCACGAGAAGGAGAAGACGCGCGAGATTGCAGAGTCGAGCCACGACCAGAGGAATCGAACCGAGTGGGCTGGTGGTATGACGAGACACTCCCGCGGCCGTACGAGCTGCCGAAACCCTTTCGCCCAGTGGAGGCCAGCGACTCTGCTATCTTAAAAGGAGTTGGACTTGGAGATCGTGGGCCCACCAGTGCCTCAACAGCGACGGAAGTTTCATAAGGGTCAGGGGGCGGGATCTCCACTGGCAGGTCGTCATTCAGAGCAGTCATTGTCTGCCTTTCGGAGGCCACCCCAAGATTGGGGTTTCTGAAAGGGACAGCGTCTTTGGGCTCCACGTTCCTGAAGCTGAAAATGGGATGTCCTCTCTCAGAATGGCGGAAAGGAGCAGGAGGGTTCTTATCGCGCTGAAAACAGCTGCCTGATGCCCTCCCCAAGGAGAAGTAGCCACTTTCACGCTTCTCCCTGTCTTCTTTAATACCTGGGAGACAAGTTCATACGGAAGGAGGATCATGGTCAGATATGTCATTAAACTTTGACAACTGTGAGGCTCCTTGACACAAATACAACTGTATCGTATTACTGATAATTGCTCTGCGACACCTCGGCTGGTCCCATCAAACGCCACTGCTAAGTAAAGAACACCTTTGGCTGAAACTGGATATGAAGGGTGCCATAAGTCACAGGTTTACTAAAGGAGCAAAGAACTACGTGTTCAAATGAAAGATCTGATGGCATTTGTTCGAGGCATTGAAGTTGTGCCTCTTGGGTAATTTTTGGGATATTGTCTTCAAAGGAAGAGTCAATTTAAACAGCAAACTAACAACTAGCATCACTCAGAGTCAGCTTTTTGCGCACCTGATCGACTCGTGAAGCTGTCTCTGCTCCGAGCTTCATCCATCCACGCCCGAGGGTTGGGCCGGTGTGGCGGAGGATCGAGCCTGGTCATGTTGAGTTTGGCTGAACGGCGGTGGATGGGCAGATATTCGTCGTCTGCGCTGCCAGAGCCGCTGAACTCGAGGTAGTCGCTCTGATCGCGACAGCTACAGGCACAGGAGAGAAGACTCAGGTGAGCAGAGTGAGACCTGGAAGTTATTGGATATCAGTACGTAGATGTACAGTATTGCAAATGACGCAGCCAAAAAGAAGCAATTGCTCTCGTATTTAAGTCACAAGCATTTAAATTATAAGATGAGTATTGCCAATGCTGCTGATGGAAATCAAAAAACATGCGATGCATGAGATCTACATTCCAAACCTGTCAGTGCTGTCGTCGTCACCGTCACAGATGAACAACTCACAGTCAGGGCTCAGGATGCACAAAGGGATCTCCTCATTACCCCGGCCACCTCCATTGACACCACAGTCGCTGCTCACCACCGACACACAGTCAGAATCCCCCTGATTGGGTAACAAGTTAAGAAACAGGCCAATCCGGTCACTGTGAGCAGGCTCGAAATCTCTCGCTCGCTCCACTTGAGTCGGTGCGGTAGATTCTGTCAAATACTTTCTTCGTCCACCCAGAGGGGTGACCACACCTTCAAAGGCCAGACAAGTCGGAGTGGTTCTGTCGTGTGAAGCTGAATAGCATCGTCCCAGTCTTCCCTGGCACACACACACACACACATTCTCAGTCTACCTTTGCAGTGTAACTAGACACGACTCGTGGCTTTTCTTCATCAATATTTCACGACTTTCCTATTGGCAGAAACCTTTCTGTTGCCTCAAATAGCATCTCAAACTATTTGACAAGGTCAAAAATTGGCACTGATCTCAATGGGACGTTCTGAAAATGTGCCAACAAAAGAAAAAATAAAATCTAAATTTTCATGACATATTCAAGTAAAGTCACTGACTGCTGCTCTAATCATGAGAATGCTAAGTTAAACATGAAAAGATGGCAGTGTTTTACTGCTTTTTCATCCATCGCTATATGTGACACCTCTACACAAATATACATAATAAATGTATTGATTTTTATCATAGGGAGCACTTAAATGTTACTATTATTTTTCAAACATTTGTTTACTTGAAGATTTTGGTCACAATAAGACTTTTATGTTCAGGACACAAAACACAAACTTTGTATTTAAAGATAATTTGTTGAACTTATTTCTGGTCAGGTAGAGTTCAAGTTCAGATCGCCTGAGTCCCATCACTCGTCATCCTCTGACCCTGCCTCTACTCGGAGCTAGCAGCTGTTTGCCTTGCACGAGCTCCTCTTCCTTACCTTGCTGCTCGTGTCTCTCTCATCTGTCTGGGATGGAATCGGTGTCAGAAACATGCCCTTGCCTTGGCCCATCTCAATTTTGTACCCATCTCCAGCCTCTTTTGCGGATATTTGCTGCTGTGCCGCTGCCCCGTTGGTGTCCCCCGCGGTGGCATGCAGGTGCTTCTGGCGCAGACATTCGTGGCAACGGGAGGGGTCAAAGATGTTGGGCTGGAACTTGGGGCACACGGGCTCATCGCTGGAGAGGGGCATGGCGATTCTGGGGAGACACTCAGCTCGATCATTGCAACCTCCCAGGGATGCTAGAGGTGAAGGGGGAACCGAGGAGAAGTACGACAATGAGTTGTTGTAACACAAACCATTTCTCCTTTCTACTGATTATAGTGGGTCAAAACTAATGGGCATTTAAAATGATGAACGATAAGATGAAAATTATGGTAACTTAACACTGTTCAGAAAACAGAACACGTGGCGGCAAACATGGATGGAGCGTCTCATATCTCTCTGTTACCGTGCATTTTTACTGGCTGCTGCAATTTTTATGTTATATAAATCTGAATACACTTTATAGAGGATGCTGTTGCAATTCTGTCATGCACCATGCATGATGACAATAAAGGAAATTCTATTCTATTCTAGATGAGGGTATTTTATTACACAATTGCCGCAAGGTGTAGCAATTCATTTATCGTGTTAATCATTATGTTAATTTATCATGTTTGAGAATAGCCTGAGCTCTACAAAAAAAAAAGAGGAGCAGCAGAATCAACAATAACATCAACATTAGAAGCCAATGAAATGCCCAGAAAAATACCATTAAATTGAAATAAGGACATGAGGATTACCTTAGAAAGAGGAGCTGGTTGTCACTCTGACTGCAACACCACAGAATTAAGGCAGCGCGCCCACCAGCCCCCTTCATCGTGACACATGCCTCCTCTCCCCCAAACCGCAAGTCTTGCGGGCATCCCATTGGCTGTTGTGACAAAAGAGGTGAAACTGAAGCGTCCCTCGCCGCCTCGGCGGCGCTCAGTTCACACGACAGGACACCCTGAAGCACACCTGGACCCGGAGCCAATGTGGCAGCCAGCGGCCTTCCTGCCTGCCCACCCACTCCTCAATTGAGCAGATGTATTAAATATCACGGGCTTTAGAAAGCGAAATGGAACTCTATGGCTAGCGACAGCTGGCCCACGCTGGCTCAGGTTAACGTAAATAAATAAACAGTGGCGAGGCGGTGGGGTGTGAAGGGTGTGTGTGTGTGTGTGGGGGGGGGCTTGGGGACAGTGAACGTGCAGTATAACTAAGAAACGAGGTTCTGAGGAGAGCCTCGGTGAGACCTTTAGGCCTTGCGCGCAGGTAGCGCTGAGCTGAGTAAACACAGAGCCACGGGTTGAATTCCGGGTGCCCTTAAGAGGATGTTGACAATACACTCAGGTTTCCTATCAAACAATGACAAGGGGAAAAAAAAAAAAAAATCATGCATGCACGCGCGCACACACACACACACACACACACACACACAATGAGGATGTGGCTGCATCCCCCCTGCTCACTTATCAACAAGATTTATTTTTATTTTTACATAGCATTTATCAAACTACAAAAAGACAAAAATGTTGCACTTGACATGATGCAGCTTCAGAGTTACATAAACACGGAGAGCCGGGTGCTGTGCAAATATTAGCATTTGAGGCGGTGTGACGCCAAACATGCACATCGACAGCGACGTCGAGCTCCTCCCGTTGAGGCTCCGCAGCACAAACACTCCGATAGATTCCTGTTGGTTCACCTTTGGCACTCTGGAATTCCAAGTTGCTTCACAGGTCAAACACAATATGAACTCGAACCCGCCATCAGTTGTCAGAGAATTTATTCCTGGGCCCCGTGTTTCTACGTCTCTGCCACTTGCTGGTCTTCCCGCCCTTCCTTTTGCTCTCGGTGGCACCGTGTCTCCTGTCCGCCGGCCGGCCTCGTCCTTCCTGCTTCCGTTTCCTCTTCCGCTTGCTGGTGAAGGCGCTGAGGGACGCCGTGAGGGAGCGGATCCTGTGTGCAGAAGCAGCAGCGGTGGCGGGATGAGAGAAACGCAAGAGGAAATGCAGCTGGACCGAGAGGAAGCGACGGATGACGAGGCTGAGACACGTCAGAGGGGCGGCTTACTTTTTGTTGGTGACCTGATTCCCGGCTTTTCTCGGCATCGGCGTCATTTTCTCCGGCTGAGGGTCGGCCTCGCCTTTCTCCTTATTCCCGTCCTCCCCTTCAGCCTTGAAGGAATTGAAAAAAACAAACAAAAAAAAACACAGCTTATAACCACAACTGTAATGCTGCTCTCTAAATGAACCATCATTTCAACGGCAAATCCAGCATGCCTGATTGGCTGGAGAGTCGAGGAGGCGGGAATTTGTCAGATCCAGGTCACTGATGGTCGTGACAGTGACAGTGTGGTTGGGGTGGTCGTACTGCACCGACTCCGTCGTGCTGATTATCGCGTCCTCCAGATCATCTTCGTCCTCATCTGCAGTGTGGGTCGTGAGACAAAAGCAATAAGCAAAACACGTGTGTGCAAGTGTTGCTGCAGCAGCAGCAGCAGCAGCAGACTTCCTGTGTTCATCTCACCGAGAGCTTCCTGCCTCTCTTTCAGCATCTTCACATATTCCTTATGCCGCTGAAAGTAAAGTAAACAAGACGCTTGAGGATGTCATCTTCACAGTCGAAGTAACTTTAACCTCTGCACACAGCATGGCTTCCCACTTACTTCTTCTCTGACTCGGATCTGCTCTTCCCGTATTTTCTTGCGGATTTCTGCCACTGCTTTTTTCCTCCTCTCCACCTTTCGCTTGTGAAACCCAGTTAAATAATCCCTGAGACAAAAAAAAGAAGAAGTCAAATCAAACTGTGTGATAGATCAGTTTGAACTTTACTGCATATAACTTACATCAATCTATCTTTCTAAATGTACTTAACGAGGAAATACGTTTTACTTTTAAAAGACAGAATAAGAAACAGAACACAACTAAAATTTGGAAAATATTTTGAGCAACAGACCAGAAAGTTTCGAATGACTTTGGTTTAAAATATTTCTACTTTTAATGTAGGTTCGATAAAATCCATCTCAAACTTTAAAACAAACCTCATAATAATCTGCACCTAGAAATACAGTGCAATGTTTCGCTGGGAGATCACGCTAACCTAAACGATGTTTGTCTACGGCTACCGTGCTAGCTGCACCAGCAATGCGTTACAAAATAAACAGGAAAAATACCTACTGTCTGATTTTGTCGTCAAACGTGACGATACATTTGTTTTCTCTTTTCTTCGAGCCTGGCTTAAACTTTGCGTTCTTGTTGGTCCCATTGTACTTTTTCTTATTTTTCATGTTGTACACGTGAGTTTTGGCAGCACTGCTTCCGACAACTCTTAGAGGTACGTCACTTTGCGTGTGTACGACTGGAAACGCGTGGAACCCGGAACGAAAATGTGGACGTCGGAACGCGTTTGTGGGGCGTACGTTTTTTATGCAACGGACTTCAGCAAAGATGTGTTGCAGAATGACACCCGTGATTGCTAAATTACTGGAAACGATTATTCATCCAAGTGGAACTTAAATAAGTCACTTTGACCCTCAGAATATTCTTTAAAATCAAGTTCGAGGGGTCCACTTTTATTCACGTGTCGAAAAACTAATGACTTTAAACAGGGCCGGCCCAAGCCTCCATGGGGCCCTAAGCAAAATTTGATTTTGGGGCCCTTGTCGGGAGCCGGGGTTACACTTTTTTTTTTTTTTTGTCTTGGCAGGAGGCACCGGTGCAGCGAAGCTTTAGCTACAGAGGCATTAAGAATCACTAGGTCTACATCAGCAGCTGCACTCTGTTGGAAGTGTGTTTTTGTACAATAATATATCTTTGATCATGTAGAAATCGTCATTTATACATGGGGTAAAAAGATAATAATATATTGCTCTTGGGGGCCCCCTAGAGGCCTTGGGGCCCTATACCGTCGCTTACTACGCTTATGCCTTGGGCCGGCTCTGACTTATACCATACAAATACCATATGATTGACACTTATCTGGTTGAACATATTTCTCGTCTTAAATTATAAAAACGTCTTTTCTCCCGAGTTTATCTGTTTCACTCCCAAGTTGAAGATTAATTTTATTTATAAAGTATAATAGTTTTGCCACAGAAAAATCTCACCCATCATATTTGTAACATTTTATTACAAAAACATCAAAATGAACAAAAAAAGAAAACAAAACTCAGCATACAGTAAAGAAAAAAACAGAGAAAAAAAAACAAATGCAACAACAAGAAAAAAAAAAAATCATGTAACATAAATCTAATGACAGTTCATTAGCAAAAACACCTGTCTTCTACCGAATAGTTGAGCATTGCTTTCTTCTTTGCACTTTCACCTTCGTGGAAATGAATCGAGAGAGACAAAACTTGCTGGACTCTGAAAGTCGCTGCAAGTTAATTGCAAAAATATGAGTTCTACAAATAGCTTAAAGCATACTTGTGTGTACTTTTTTTTTTTTTTTTTAAAGTAGAAGAATTAAAGCGCGCACAAGATAAACGCCTAAACTATCTGCCTAATTATTAAAATGTAGGCTTTGTTTCCTTAATAAAATACACAAGTGTATTACCTTAACCTGCTAAGTTCCTGCCACCAGGCTGACTTTAGGGAAAAACAATTCTGGAAAACTTCGGCCCTCCCCTTTTGCAAAAATAAGAATTTAAATTATTACATAACACAGCCATTAAATATGATAATCCGGCTACAGAAACAGGAAAGACAGAAGTGCAGCATCCTGAATAAGTCAACAATTACAAATAAATGACGACGTGACTCGGACAAAGGTCACACAAAACATGGATGAGACAAAATAAAATATTCAGTTTGTTTTTTTTCCTACATTACATCAAGGCCATTTTTCTTGAGAGCTTTACATTGTTAAGAGAGAGTGTGGGGGACTTGCCATCAAAGAAACACAGTTACTTGTATCATCTCCATTTTCACATGACGAAACATTTTACTGAGTGTCTTGCACACATCCTCCAGAACCTAAAATATTTTGTGGATTTTTTTCCATTCATGTTTTTCTGCTGTGAAATTGATTATGGATTCAAAATTCCAAGTCCTTGTGAACGATGATCTTTTTTTTATAAAAAAATCAACGTCAGGTGCAACTCGGTTGATCATTTTTATACTTGTCCTTTGATGCGCTCTCCTCTCAGCTAAATCTTAAGGACTTGTTCAATCTACCTCTGTGCATATAAAACACACAAGTTGCCTTATATACAATCACACTGCAAGTCTGGATCGACTTGTTTCTGCAAAAGCAACTGTCTAGGTGTGTGTGTGTGTGTGTGTGTGTGTGTGTGTGTGTGTGTGTGTGTGCGCGCGCGTGTAGGCGTTTTCCAAAGTTGCCAGGCCAAAACTGGCTGCTTCCCTCTGTCATTTAGATCTGATCATTTGTTCCCTGCATCTTGTGAGCACGTCAGCGCTGGCAGCCTTCACTCGGTCAAACTGCTCAAGCTGCTGCATTCTAACGCAAAACAAAGGCTTTGTTAAAAAAAAAAAAAAAAAAACAGAAAAAAGAAGAAGAAGCTGCTGCCCTGGACCAGAGCATCGATTCAAATCATCGCTTCATTTCAATTCAATATAAGTGACGCGGTGCCTCCGCGTTCTGTTTTGCTCCACTGTGCCGTTCGGCCGTTGCACAGTACATGAGGTAGATAAAAAAGACACTACTGAGCACTGTGCGCTTAAAAGCTAAATGGTAGACCTCAGAGTCCTACGCCCTTAATTAAGCAATTTCACGAGACATTACCCGGTTACTGTAGCGCTCCCACTGCAACGTGCCAATAGTGATTGTACGAATCTGTGTCCTGAAGTTGACCGGCGAATTTCTGCACTGATCCAAATCAGCTGCGAGACGAAGCCGCAGAACGGCTGCTTTTTCCCTTTTAGGCAAGTGAAGCCCGACTGTAATTTGTTCGCGTGTAGCGTGATTTGTTCTGTAGTGGGGTACCGCTACTGTCCAGAAGGTGGTGTGATTGTGCTGCAGCAATAACATCTAAGCATCAAAGAAGCAAACATGAACCCTTAATAGAGGGAGGGAGGGAGGGAGAGATGAGAGGCTGAGTGCTAAAAATTAAAAGGTAGCCGTGAAGAGCGAACCGCCGCTGAGCCGCTAGGAGGGTGGTTGGGTGACAATTACACGTTGTTGGTGTAGGGGGCAGCGTCATTTTACAGCCCTCTCGAGTCCGACGGCAGCTTTACAGAGTCCGTCCCTTCCTCAGGAGGCGGCCATGGTGGTGCCGCCGCTGAGCCGCAGCAGGATCTGCTGACAGTCCTGCAGGGAGCGCCGGTCGCCCACCCGCTCCAGGGTGCGCTTGGCCTCGGCCAGCAGGCGCGCCCGGTGCCCGGGCGGGGTTAGCAGGGGCATGGGAAGGTGGCGGCAGGCCAGGAGGATGGCGTGAGCGCGCTCCCGCTCGCCCAGGACGCACTCGCCCTCTGAAAACAGGCAGGAAGGAGGGAAGTCAACACTTTGACGTTTCATGTAAAAACATTATTATAGGGACTTTTAGAAAATGAATTTGCTAAATTTGGTTGCATATCGCACACTTGATATTCATTCTCTAAAATCACAATCAATTAGACATTCAAGGCAACAAGTCTCAAAGCCATCCCATAATGTGTTTATTACATCGGGACTGATTTTCAGGCGCTAGTAATGTTCTTAGAGCATTGCAGTAGATTATTTCATGCAGAAATGGGCCAATGAATCCAAACTTTTGTGTTATTGTATTTTAGTCTCAGATTATGTGTAGTAACAAAACATAACGTCAGAGTTACAACAGACTTTATGTATATGTCTATATGAACATATACGCCAAACTTTGCACTTGGAACTACTACAAAGTGCAACGCAGGTTTTTTTTTAATTTCATCATAAACTGACAAATCAACTGCGAGCTAGCGGCGGACTGGTCGCTGACCGCGACTGCGCACAGCAAAGGTGCAGCGTGTTCTCACCGGCAGTGTAGGCACTGTGTGTCCTGCGCCGGAGGTTGTGCTCCAGCAGCTGGTGCGTCCTTGTGGGACTGGCGCCGGCCATCAGCCTCACGGTGGTCTCGTGAAGAAACACCTGGCGGACCGAGAAAAAAAACCCCCCAGAGAGATGCATTGTCAGAGAGTATTTCCACTTCCCGTCTCTGCAGCTACTTATAGGAGAGTTTCAGAGTTTAGTCTGTTGAGTTTTTATGACTGTCCAGGATGAAAAAAATAAAAGTCTGAACAGGAACATATTTTGGTTGCAGTTTTTAAAAACAAGGAGCCCATCACACCAAATCTACAAACATGCTGAGCTTTTACTAAAGTCACATCCGGCACACTGCATAATAAACATTAAAATAAATCCACTGTAGTCTGATAAGAAGCATCACAAGCGAGTGTCTCCTAGTGTTAGCGCTCCATAGCTAAAACTCGGCGGCTCACGCGGCGGAGCGAGAAACGACCGGCGGCCGCAGTGACGGTGGCGGTCGTTAAAGACCTCCTGGAGACAATAACCACCACTATGACGACTCTAGTAAACCTCTTCCAGTATGATGGACGAAACGCTTTATTATGAGCGCTATCAGTGGGTCCTGCTGCCCTTTTATTATACACAAACGGCAGATAAATAATTCATGTGGCTGAAACGCTGAGGTTTTATGAATTATTATTACTAGACGGGTTTGTTGCAGCCTCGTAAATGCTTTCCATTTTGAAGCCGATGTGTTTATTTAGTGGCTCCGGGATGGAACAGCTTGGTGTTGGCACGGGTGCGGCGCACCACCGGCGTAGCGTGCAGTGAAGTAAATACACACCCGTGGGTGGGAATTTCGATGGCAACCGTAAAAGCAATCTACACGGAGCCTACAAGCCTATTTGTGTAACTGCCGTCATCGCGGGCGGTTTTGTTCGTTCGGAGGCCCAGTGTGAAAGATTTGGTGGCGTCGAATGGTGAGAATTCATATATTGAAACAGGAAGTTAACTTTAGTATGTAGGCGCACAACAGGGAATCCTTTTATTAGACAATACGTGTTTAAGAGAGAAAGTTTATCTCATAATTAACAAGGCTGGACTCTCAGGCCTAAAGCTGGTTGAAATACTAGTTATTAAAAATCTTAAAATAGCTTGCATTTAATAATAACATCATGTGGACGCATCCTACATGAATGACATTGTGAAAAACACAACAACACTTTGGTGGTGTCACTAAGGCTTCACTGGTTCTCCTGATGGTAGAATCAACCAATGGAATTAGGGGTGGGAATCGCTACGTACCCGACGATTCAATTCCATTCCGATTCAGAGGGCTACGATGCAATTCATCGCGATTAATCGAGAATCGCGATTAACCAATTTTTGTCTGGACTTCCCTACCGGTACCTGATCTGATGGGACCTATGACCTCACCTTGTGCTGAGCCTGTCGGTAGCACTGCGCCAGCTTCCGGAGGGTGCTGAGGTCCCGCTGGAATCCGGCCAGCTGGAATGTGGGAGCGGGGCCGGACTCCCCGTTGCTGCTGCTGCCGCTGCTGCTGCCGCTGCAGCCCCCGCGCTGCCACAGGCTGGTCCTCAGGGTCAGCAGGAGATCGCAGACCAGGAGCTCCACCCCCTGGGATAGTAGAAGAAGAAGAAGAGGAAAAGGTTGATAAAAAATAATGAGAATAATGAGAAGAGGAGACTAAAAGAAAAAAGATCCTTAAGGGTCATACAGGGTGTCTCGAAAAACTTTGACATCATTTTAAAAGCAATTATCTTGAAAAAACTACTGAGTCTAGCTCAATGAAATTGAACAGTTTAGGTGTTGAACATCATAAGTTTATTATGGAAACTTCTCTTTGAGAGTGAACGGCACGGCTCAACCTAAAAACAGAACATTCTGGGAAAATTTGAGCTTATTTCAACGAGAATTGCCAAAATTATTGGCCTGCGAAATGACGTCAACCTTTTTGGGACACCCTGCGTTATCGTGGATGTTGCACGCAACCATCACAATCCAACCACCTCCATTGCGACCCGCGCACCTCCATCAACGCGTGCGGCCGGGAATTATTTTTTCTTTCTCTCTCTCTCTCTCTCTCTTTTTTTTAAAGCGGTGGGTGTGGAGCGGGTGCGTGCAGTTCGGGGAGGCCTCTGTGCTGCACTGCGGACACATTGCACTCAGATTTCAGGATCATGCAATGCAACTACAATGCACCACAGCCACCTCCTGCCACCCACACTGCGCACGCTCTCACACACACACACACACACACACACACACACACACACACACACACACACACACACACACACACACACACACACACACACCCTTGTCCCTCTTGGTCTACTCCACCTTGTTGAGCCAGTTGCCGGGGTGCGTGAATGGCACGGCCACGCTGCAGCGCATGTAGCTGCTGGCCCGCTCGCAGTGGGACAGGCAGGCGGCCGCACCCTCCCCCTTCAGCGGGGACAGACTGGTCTGGACCGCCTTGCAGAGCAGCAGCACGGCCTTGGGCAGCGGGTGGCTGGAAAAGACAAGAGGGCGAGGTGGCACGCAGCTCAGTGTCAGAATCCTCAGAGCTGGACGTTTAAGCGAGATTGGGACGCAGCCAGTGGACAATTATTTTGTCTCATTAGCAAACACACAACAACAAAAAACACTATTTGTTTGTGTGACTCTGAAGCAGACAAACCTTTGGAGACATGCACAACAAATTATTATGTAATTGTTGTAATTAACATGTAATTACAACAATTCGAATTGAGCAGAAAACGTCCAGAATTTTTCCCCCACTGCTGTATACATATAATATAAATATATATTTTTTTTTGCAAAGAGACAACATGACTTGACTCCACTCACTCAAGGGTGTGAAGGGCTCTTGGCATCCGCTCAGCTTCGGCCAGCAGTGACTTGACTGCCGCATCTTCACCCTGCAGCCAGTAGACGGCAGCCTTGAGGACCAGAGCCCACCAGCGACTCACAGGGTCTCTCACTGGATGGCCAGGATGTGGATATTTTGCGGTGGGGGAAAAAAAAAAATAACGGGTAAACACAACGACCCCCCAAAAAAATCCACAGAATTGGCTGTGGTTGTGGGAGTTTAAAGGAAAACCAGCAATGACGCAGTAGTTAATGTAGCCCGACTGTGTCTGATCATATCAGTGGCTTTCCGTGCACAGCGGCTCAGTTTAGAAAACAGAAATTATGAAAACAGAATCTGATTCCCGGCACTTTGAACGCAACCACAATGAATCTCTCTGTGCCCTAAATTGACAATCTAATAACAGCGAGTGAGTTTGTTTCGGAAGCGGTGCTCAGCGAGGGCCGGGACACCAGGTCTATTCATGGTGAAGCAAACAGCGGGTTAATTATCCAGCTCTCCCCACAACCAACATCCAATGTGAGTCATCCGTTTTTTGTTCTTTTTTGTGCGTGTGTGCGTGCGTATGTGTGTGTGGGCAGGGTTGTGAAGTCCGTGCTATTCAAACCTGGTGTGGTGGTGTGATTGGGAGGAGTTGAGAAGGGAGCGCGAGGGGAGGACGAGTCCTCGGTGCAGCTGTTCAATAACTGGAGGAACTCCAGAGCGCTGGAAAACTCCCTGGCGGCCAAACAAAGACAGGAAGAAACAAATTAAAACAAAATAAGTCTATCTATCTATCTATATCTACATTTATATATGTAGATATAGATATATCTATGTATATGTATATGTACACACACACACACACACACACACACACACACACATTTATATATTTATATACATCCCAACTGCATATCACACGAATGCGTGGGAGCGATTTCCGCCGCTTCCTTCCCCGCCTCCTACCCGGAGTTGCTCTTGTGTTTGTCGGCCTTGGAGTCGCCCTGCGGCTGGATGAGGGTGTGCACGGCTCTCTCCAGCAGCTTCCGGCAGAAGCAGCGGTGCAGCTGGGCGATGGGGTCAGCTGGAAGAACATCAAGAAACGCCAGGGAAGGTTTACAAGTGGGCCGTGCGGGAAAAACACACGTTTTTGCGGGAATGCAAACAAACGACGCGGCCAAATGGTTTGTTTGATTTTTGTGAGGCATGTTTGCTGAGCACAACAACAACAACAAAAAAATGCAAAAAACTAACCAGTCACGTGAAGTACGCAAGTCAGTGAATGAACCGAAAACAACTACTTGCATTTCAGTGCTCACCGATATACTGATGCCGTTTCAAACAACTGACTGACTTTTATTTGAGTTGAGTTTGAGTCTGTTCCACTAAGAGCGCCCCCTGCAGGTTTGGAGCACTTCTGTTGTCGTGACTGATTTATGCAGCGTTTTTTTTTTTGTTTTTTTTTTGTTAGCATGTGTTTTCTTATTTTGCAATTGTTGTGTTTTGCATCGCTTCTCTGTTTGCATTTGATGATTACGTTTATGTTTTTTATGTCTTGCAGCGTGTTTTCTTTTTCTGGTTAGCGTCACGATCCCCATTTTGTACCTTGTTTAAAATTTGAACTCGTTTCCATACCTGCAGCTGTTTTTCGGCAACTAAGGCGCATTAGGCAGTTGTATTGTGTTTGGCCCTTGTCGGCCACCGTACCGATACCAATACTGAGTACTTAATATGGGCATTACAGAAAATTATAGAAATACTTTACATTCCTCAGCATGGTTATTTCCACAACATGGGGCGACTGTCGCAAGTTTCATTGCAGTACAAACACAAATGGAACAAAATAGTGATATAAATACATATACAACTAGTAACTAATATATTTCACAAGCCCGAGTAGAGCACTCAACCTCAGTATCGGCACGTCCCTAAAGTAAATGATGAGCCACAGTGGGAGAATTGGCAGCTACCTGGATCTCTCGGCGATGTGTAGACCTCGCCCGCGCTCTCGGAGCGCACCGACCAATCACAGCTCAGGAAGAACTGCCGACCCAGAGGCGTGAAGAGCCAGAGCAGGCCGTCGGGGACGGGTTTGGCGTCCGACTGGTTGGCCACACCTTCGGCGCAGTTCAGCAGGTAGCCCTGGGAGACGGATTCACGACGGCACTGTTATTCAATTGCAGTGTTTCCGAGTCTGACAGTCGTGACGTGTTCGCTGGGCCTTTGCAGAGACGGTGTGAGTGACACTTGCAGGCAGGAAGGAGAGGTGGTGGCCCAGGAGGACGCGCAGGGCCGTCGCCGCGGTGACGTAGATCTCGACGAGCTGGGCGGCCGGCATCTTGGCGCTCTCGCTGAGGTTGACGGCGCTCAGGGACAGAGACAGAGCCCACAGGCTGCTGCGCTGGGGGAGCTTTCCTGCAAGCAGGGACCGAAGGACAAGAACAGATTTAATGTCAAAGTAGCTGCAAACACAGTTCAGTCTCCAGTCAAGACAAGTTAAAAATCTTATTCTTCTGTCTTTCTCAAGGCCGTCTGCCCTGTCTGGCACTGATATGTTGCACATATATTCAGAAATTGTGCATCATTGAAATACAGGAAAAACTAATTTTACCATTTAAAGTTCAGTTCAGTTCAACTTTACGGTCATTACCATGTGCAAGTACAAGGTAACGAAATGCCGTTTAGCATCTAACCAGAAGTGCAATACAATCATTTACAGTTGATATGTGCACAGATCTGCTGCTATGAACATTCTACACAGTTAGATACAATATATGCGTTCCATGGATGGATATAGACTGAATATATGATGAATATAAAGTTTGTGAACATATACAAGTGGAAATACTATACGAATTGTATTATACATATTATACAGATGCAGATTGGGGTGATATGAACAAACTATACCAGAGATATTCAGGACCATGTCAGTTTTTCAGGTGAATGGGAGACATGTACATATCAATAAGTCATCCTAATGATACCGAGAATGTCGTGGCTCTCTCGCGTGTTGCTAGAGTCTGGCATGTTGCTCTCTCCTCGCTCTTGTCTGCACGCTGATCTCATTCTTCCTTTCTCCCTTTGGGGCCTCCACCCCTTCCCTACACCCTGTCCCACCATGGCCCCTGACACGCTGCTGTTATTAGAGGCTTTGTTCCACCTTTTTTTCTGTCCCACTGTTCCATATGTACGTTATGCAAACGGCAGGATTGCAGGTGGATACGTAGCACAGCTATCAAATAGTAGGGGATGAAGTTGGGGAAAGGTTTTCCCTAACAAAGGGACACATGAGGTTTATTTGACACCACACCGGCTTACAACATGTTGCCGTATCGGTTCTACTGGCATTAGCAGACAATGGTGTTGCGCTTTCATTTCTGTTGATCCGCCACAGACCTGTGAGCTGCAGCTGGCTGAGCCGATGGTAGACCAGCGCTGCGTCTCTGGCGCTGGTCCGAGCCTCCTCGCCCTCGTGCTTCCCCCTGACCTGGTGAACCAGCCAGCCCAGGGGCGTGGGCCGGTGCAGGACGTAGCGCACCAGGTTCCAGGAGACAGAGCAGACCAGGTCCAGTCTGGTGGAGGGGAGGGCTCGGGTCAGGACGGACAGGCAGGTCTCCAGGCTGGCCAGGGCCGCCGCGTAGTCCCCCTGCAGGAGACGGGAGACCACATGAGCTCTAGCTGCTTGAACTCTGCTGTTGAGCAGTTCAATATAAAACTCATATTTTAGAGGGACGTTATTTTAGAGCACCTCAGCTTTGAAGAACAATAAAATATAAGTAAAGTATCCATACTTTTACTTAAGTAAGGAATGTGAATACTTTGAGAACCGCGTGACCGTGACAATAAAGCGGCAACATTCAAATCAGCATTAAAAACAAAGCAGGCGAGCCGATCCGGTGCTGAAGCAGACACGCAAAGCGGCAAACATTTCTGAGGCGTGCGCTGCTCACCCTGTAGAGGTGAAGGTCAGCCTGCTTGCGGTGCCTCCAGAAGGAGACGGACTTGGGCGAGTGCAGCGGCGTGACGGGCTCCCACAGGTAGAGCACCCTGACGCAGCCCCAGACCGCGCCCACGCCGCTCAGCACCCACACCATCACCCAGGGCAACAGGCACCGCAGCCAGGAGGCTGCAGCAGAGAGGCGACATTCAAGATTCAAGAACTTTATTAGGCACGGTACATAGATGGTCTTATTGGTCTTGCATATATTTATGTAGGTTCATGTGTGTGTGTGTATGTATGTATGTATGTATGTGTATATTTAGAGAAAGGGGTGAGAGCTAACAAGCTAAAGCTGCTTCTCACTCCTTTTTGAATAGGTCACTTGTTTTGTTTTCATAATTTTACTTCCTTGAATTTTCTTTACATATTATATTAAATTTGGGAATTGTTTAATAGCAGTTAGGAATCCTTGTTCAATTTGCATATTCATTTTTTTTTTTTAAGTGTCAATGCTAGCCACAGCCAGTAATTCTGCAGCAAAGAAAACCAACTTTAAATCTGCTTTTTATGAAAGGTGGCTATTTTAAAGAATTTACACTTTTATTGTTACGTGCTCACCAAAGTCTTGCGTGTGATTGGGGAACCAGACAAGCGTCCTGGACGGGCCGTGGCCCGGGGAGAAGTTGGGGCTCCCCGAGGTCTCGGAGCCCAGCAGGGAGGGCAACGGGTTGAGGGACAGGCAGAAGAAGGTCAGAGCGCACAGGAGCAGCCGGGAGCCGTCCATCACCCCCACGGAGGAGGGGGACTCGGGCTCGCTCTTCAACTGGCAGGGAAACAGTTCAGAGTGATTAGAGGAGCATCTACATTCTCGCAGACGTTCATCGATAATAATTGCGAACAACTGGTCTTGAATCAAAAAAAAATCTTGAATCCGAGCTTTTGCATTTACCTGCTCGTGATCCAGCAGGGGGCTGCCCGGTTCCGAGTCCACGCAGTAGGGGGAGAACTGGGGTGGGGAGCCGGACCCAGAGTCTGAGGCCGGTGGTGACATCATCACCAGTTCCTGCTTCATGTCCACGTCTTCTGGCAGTATCGCTGGTTCTGAGGCGGAGGGGGGGAAGAACGCATTAAAAACAAAACAACACTTCCTGGACATGTGGGATTAATACAGGTGTTTTCTTCTATTCTATTCAGAGGATCGATCAGAAAGGCTTGTTTTGCAGCAGAGCAGAAAAAAAAAGAAAAAAAAGTCCAAAAAAAAAACCTAAACAAAAAACAAACATGGCAGGTGGGAGAAGGAAAAAAAACAAAACACTGACTGTTTTTCTGGTTGGCCATCTTGAGCGTCAGGTTCTCCTGTCGCAGCTTGTGGTTGACCTGCTGCAGGTACTTGATGTAGTCAATGGCTTTCCTCAGCACTCCCGACTTGTGCATCTGCGAAAGGAAGAAGCGAAAGAGAGCGCACGAGGTGAGGACTTTGGTGGGAACCTCGTCGCGACCGAGACCCCTTGCGTGACTTTTGCGGCCAAAGTGCAACACTGTGGCCGACCTTGGCGTCGTTGCCCATGACGAGGTCCCTGAGCTCCACGATCTTGTCGTTGATGGAGGAGCGGTACCGCTTCTCGATGATGTTGTGGGTCGTCCTCTTCTCCCCCTCCTTCACCACGCCGCCCGGCCCCACCATGCCCATGCCTCCGACTAAGGGTGGGGGGAAAAAAAATTGATTCTCAGATTAATCGCGATAACGACATTGCCAATTAAGACCGGAACGTTTAAGGTGACGCACGCAAGACACACAAGGGCGCAGATCCAAACCAACTCATGAGACGAGACACCGACACACACGGCATGTATGTATGTAGATGTATATGTATATCTATCGGGGCTGTAAGTCGATTAAAATATTTTAATCGTGATTAATTGCATTGTAGCCCTCTGAATCGGAATCGAATCGAATCATCAGCTACCTAGTGACTCCCACCCCTACCTCCGACACCGCCACCTCCCGCCATCATCTGGCACTGCTCCACGGCCCGGGCTGGGTGGGTGGAGCCCGGCTGCAGCTGCTTGATGGGCAGCTTGTCCCCTCCTCCCATCATCACGGGCACGGTGGTCAGAATGTTGCTGCTCATCAGCGTCTGCGGGAGGGGAAGAAGCGGCGGGATCACTGCGAGTTTTAAAGACGCGCCGTCGAGTACGAGAACGAGTCGCCAGCTCTAGCTGAGTGCTCACCGGGACTTGCAGGGCCGTGCTCTGGATGGGCGTGGTCAGCGTGGTGATGCCCGTGGGGCTCTGCATGGTAGACAGCACCTGGGTACCGTCGGGCTGCGTCGTCAAAACCAGCGAGTCCGTCTTGAGGATCTGAGGCTGCTGGACCAGGACCTGATGGAAAGACGCTCATTTAATTGGTTTCCGATAATGATATTTCATGACACTGATAATATTTCATAATTTTCATGTCCGTGGTCAGAAGGAAGCAGGAAGAAGAAAAACTTATTTTACCTGAACTTATTCAAAACTGAATTAATTAAACATAATTCAATTTTCCATAACTGTGAAGCACTATCAACAGACATCTTCGTAGTGCCTGAATGGTCTTTGATTATACAACTTTTTGAACTGAAAAACACTTGTTGATTACATAGTTATACAACTTAAATAAACAATATTTCCTCCTGTTATCGTCGTCCAATCGACTTAAAACAAACAACTTTTTTTGTTTCAACTTTTTCTCGAAATACTCTACTTCTCACTTTGTACAAAACTAACAGTGTCTGTAATTCAAATAAGTTTTTCAATTTGACTAACCCGCCCCCTTCATATCCCTCCCTGCCCCTTCCAAAAAAAGAAAAAAAAAATCGGTCTTTGTTTCTGTTTAGATCTACATTACATTTAATTCTTTCTGCACTTCTCTGCACTAAAAACACAGTTGTTGTCATTGTTGAAGGTTGTTGTAGCTCTTTTATAATCATTATTGTGCGTCTGGTTACCTGCTGGACTTGCTGTTGCACTGCGTGGACTGCCGTGGGCGCTGCGGAGAGCGTCTGGATGGTCTGACCGGCCGGGGTGAGGACCCGCTGGTGCTGGATGGCCACCTGCTGGAGCTGCGGCGATGTCATGATGCTCTGCACTTGTGGCTGCAGGACTGTGGACGAGCGGAAGCGTTACGCATTTACATTGCACGGATTCTTATCAACGCGGCGCGCCGACTCGTTCGGTCACCTTGGAAACTGGGCGTGGGGCTCTGGTGGCAGATGACCGGGTTCTGGATCAGGCGGCTGCCGCCCGAGGTGATCATCACGGTCTGGGGAGCCTGCGTCTGGATGGGCAGGGTGGCCTGGCAGTGGGTCTGCACCAGGGTGTGGACTGGGAAGCCCTGGGTCTGCATCGGGATCGGCTGGGTGTGCATCTGTAAACAAGACAAATAACTTTTTCCACAACAAACTTTTCCGGGATGAGACGCTGACAAAGTTTTTTTCCGGAAAAATGTCATGGTACAACAACAACAAAAAAAATACATGTGTTGTTTTTTTTTTCTACAGCTTTCCTCAACCATGCACTGGTGTTTGTCATGATGCTGATTCATCACATAGATCAGTTCCACAGCACCTCTGAGAGACAGCTTGCTCTCTATATCAGGGGTGGGCAAACTTTTAACTGGTGGGGCCCAAAATAGCTTCTAAAATCTGAAAGAGGGGACAGAGCAGCAGCAGATGGAGGGAGTGTTTTGGTGACCCACCTCGTAGGAGGAAAGAAATCACACCATGGGATAAGAAGAAAGGGTGTGCCTTAATGTCTATTAATAAAATGAAAAGAAGCGTTTCAACAAAATATCTGTCTTTGAAGCGTCACAGTACGAGTACTTGCATTTCAGTACTCAACTACGCCAATGCTGAGTACAGAATAAGATGACAGAATTACTTTTTTCTTCTTTTAACTGGTCCACATATGAAATATTTGAACTTTGAATTTATCAGAACGACTGTCACAAGTTTCACTACAGTACAAATACAAACGCAACAACATTTTCAAATATATACATATGCAACTGGTATCGGCGTCATGGTATATTGGCATGTTTTTTACAAGTGCGAGTAGAGTACTCCAACCTGGTATTGGTACTGATACCCAATACTGGTATTGGGAATCGGTGCATCCCTAGAAATTACTCTTAGGACACTGAAATAAATATATAATGAAATACATCTAATTTATGACTGACTTACTTACTATTAATAGAATTTCTTTAAATTTCTTTAAATAAATTTGTTTTCTTCTTTAACAGAATTTCAGGCCGGATCAAAAAGGTTAACGGCCCCTGGGCTGTAGTTTGGCCGCCCCTGCTCTATATGCTGCCTAACATGGCACGCTAGAAATATATTCTGATGACATACAGGGGATAAACTGGTGAAAGCACAGAACAGCTAAAGACCTGTGGCACTAGGTCGTACCTGGATGGCCGGCTGGGCTGCCTGCTGCGGCTGGAGGGGCTGGACCAGCTGCGGGCGCGGCTGGAGGAGTGGTGGGCTGCGGGTGATCTGCACGGCGGTGGGGGAGGGGGTCTGAGCGGGGGTGAGCGGAGGGGTGAGCGGCAGGGACTGAGGGGACAGTGTCCGGGAGGGGGCGAGGCCCACGCCGGGGCTCTGGTAGACCTGCGGGGTGGGCGTGCGCGGGGTCTGAGGGGCTGGAACGGGAGGCCGCGGGGCGGCGGTGGTGGCGGCGCTCTGCATGGAGCCGGCGGCGTTCATCTGGTCCTCGAACAGGTCTGGGAAATCCCCCACCTGGTTGCTGACAAACTGCAGCATCTCTGAAAGCAGAGAGGAACCAAACTATTTTTTAGTTTAGATCCCAAAAAAAGGTCTTGTGGTTTTTTTTCATTTTTAAATTTAACATCATGAAATAGCACTTTTTTAAAAGAAGTTCTGGGACTTGACAAAAAAAAACAGGTTTGAGCACTGTGACGACACTTTAAGATGAACATGTTGCAACAGTCTAAATCCCTCGTCTGGTCCCAGCTTCCTGCTCGGCTACGCCCTCTGCTGCAGCGCCACAATGTGACCACAGGCCCACTGCATCCAAGCGGCCTTGACCAATTCCATCGTCGAAACACCCCGACCGATCTCACTGAGATACGTCGGCGGCTTTATCTACCGACGAGATAAGACCAGCGACGGCAGGATTTCCATGGCCTTGAATTGACGTGAGCGCACGCGGGGGGAAGCAGCTACCGTTAACAACAGCAGAGAGCTGCGTGTCCTTCAGACAATTAGCCTTGAAAACGATGCGAGCAAACAAAACAAACAGTGATTCGCGCGTGTTGGGACACATCGGCAAGTTAATTTTTGATTTCCTTGTTTATTCATTATTTTACTTGAAGAAGGACCGCGAGCATTGCACAAGCCTGCCTGACCGTGCCATCACTAAATACAACACTCCGGTTCAGGATGTTAACAATTAATTGTTTATCGATTAATTGTCGATTAAGAATTTAGTTGATTAAATTAAATGAGTCGCAATTATTTGAACATTCTGTATGCAGGTAGTTACTATCATTATAACAGTGTAGTGGCAGGAAAGAGCAATTCACCTGTAGATACTGTGATGGTCATAATATATCGAGTTACTTTTAAACAACTTTTGTTTTCAGAAAAGTTGGAAATGTGACCCATTAGCAGTCAACTTAAAGCCAGAGGATAAATGTTAAGGGTATTTTTACTGTTCTCTAATGTGAAAATTGGTCACATTGGACCCTCAACATTATTCAAGGGTTAAATAATGTGTTCCTTACACATTTTTCATTGTGAAATTTAGGTTCTCAGGAAAAATTGCCGCTTATCAATTAATTGTTAATCGATCGATAAGGTCAATCAACTAACAATTAATTAATTAATCGATAATTTGCATCAATAACTCTTGTTGATGGTCTTTAAGGCAAAGACAGCAACAAGTTCTGCCTACGAGTCACTGACTGTTAGCCCGCAAAGGCAACGGTTTGATAGAACTAGTGCCTGTGTTCAAACAGGCCCTCTTACTGGAACACTGATTTTTGACCCCAATGACCAAGAGGAAAAAAATCAACGCTCGAATTCTATAGTGAAAGACAGAATAAAGTAAATAAATAAAATATTTTATCCAAGAAAGTCAAGAATCAAGAAAAAAATGAAACATTTGTGCCACAGATGTGGCAGCAAAAGATAGAAACATGACAAAGCTGATTTGGAGGAATCACTAATAAGATGGAAAATAGAAGTTTTGTGCCGTTAATGGCAATGGATTTTGTTGATTTTTCAAACATCTGTTTCATCAGACCCATACAGCACCTTAACCGTCTGTAATCTGACACCATTATAGGTTTTGTTTAAATTCGCACAGAAGCTAAATTGAATCTGGTATTGTATTAAGTTAACGCCATTAACACTGCAACTGTTATGGCTGAAGAACACAAGTCTGTGCGAGCCTTAGTTCTCTCGTGGTCCAATGGGACTTGGACTTCAAAACCCTGGAAGAGGGTCCGCTCAGGGAAAGTTGCCCTGGACGATAAGGGCTCAGCCGTAAAGGGTCAGTAAATGTTCAATCAACGCAGCGTGCAACCTTCAACTTAGACCTACAATTATTACAGGGACAAGACCAGACCAGCAGTCCACTGTCAGTGCACTGCTTTAGGATGCACAAGCTATATTAGAACAATGAGCACATGACAAGCAGAAGAACTTATTACAGAGGAACATCAGCAATGGGAGTCAACATGCAATGGTGTAGGAGGATTACTTCATAATTTCGCTTCATGACAAAATCTGTCAGCATCATAAAGGTGAGGGTAGCTAGATCAAAAACAACAACACTTCAAAATCGCAAATATTATCAAGACAATTTACTACAATCAAAACGACTACAACTAAAGTGATGGTTTGCATGTTCTCCCTGTGTCTGCATGAGTTCTCTCCCAGTTCTCCGGCTTCCACCAAGAGTCCACAAACATGCATGTGAGGCGTATTGGAAACTCCTACTATTTGGCCCGCGGGTGCGATTGCAAGCTGTCTTTCCATTGCAGGTTGTAGAAAACCGAGTGAAAACATATCTCAACGTTTCCAACACAACACTAACAGTGCAGCGTTTCTTTTTCTCAGCAACTTCAGCCGACACATTTTTAGTTTGTGTCACCCTGTTTGCAACCCAACCTTCACGTGCTCTGAAGAACAAAGCAAAAAACGAGAAAAACAAATCAAAAAACACCGACGCCAACGACAGCATTGTTGTCTGCAACTGCATCACTGTTGCCTATAACATGTTAGTAAAGGGACTTTAGAATGGAGAGTCGTTCAAAGATGTTTTTTTTTTTTTTTAAGTATTCAATATAACAAAAAAAAATAAAAATAAAAATAAAAGTCGAGGTTTATAAGAAGCAGAGTTGTCCACTGAATATAGCACACAGAGGACGTGGACCTTTCCACCGGATCTTTTCAACATCATCTCCTCGGCACCTCTCAGTCCATCCACTGTCACTGGTGCGATTGCACACCTCCAACGGGGGTCACGCTGTACACGACCAACAAAACAAAGGAACCTGAGGACCCCTCCCAGAGCCCACAATGAGGAGGGGGGCAGTTTCCTCCGCGACTGGTCACAAAGAAAACAGGTTATATAACCTGACTCGGTTGCTAAGTGAATAATTGGGGAACAAAGAATGTTCTCTGCGAATATAGGCTCAAGTGAATCAGCCTTTACGGAGGCGAGAGAGTCTGTCGATATGTTTTCGACGCCTGCGGACAACTGGCGGGCCACGCAGGCAGGAGCACCCGGACCCATTGTTACCGGCGCCTCGGGTTCGGGTGTGTTATTTGGATTGAGCGACGGTTATATTCAGAAGTTTGAGGGATTGCACATTTGAAAGACGTCGAACGCTCCCTCGCCCACGTGCAATGACGTGCCGCTGTTCTTTATGGTTTATTGCACTGAATGAAAGAGTCAGGCATGGTTAGAACAAAGAGACTTTTAACCATGTGAGGCCACAGCAACCTTGTGAAGAGTGCGGGGAAGCTGGCAGATCACAACCATAACAATCACGAGCGTTTGCCATTGAGTTGCGGAGGGAGTTAAACAAGGCCGAACTCAAGAGGCCTCGAAGTGACTGCCGCCTGCACGTAGACCCCTCGGTTGTCATCTCTTGTTCTCGCACAAAATCTCGACATTCCTCTTTTGACACGCTGACTTGGCGGGATTACATAACTGATGCCAGGGGCAATGCTGTCTCAAGCCTCTTTTTTTTTTTTTTTTTTTCCTCAAGGGGTGCTGCAAGACATTTTTAGACGAGTAGATGAAGGTAATTCTCCTGGATTGTGACTGTGTATCTGATAGAATATTCCGCTGCATATGAGCACGATTGTGATGAAGCCACTAGGGGCCAGGGCCGTGACGGTTCATCTCACTCCAAAACAACACATGCCGCTCCATCAGTCCGGTCTGGTGACTTGGTGCCGGGTGAAATTCCACCCTAATGGAAATCTGGTGAGTCTGCACTGCCACCAAAATCCCCGTCCTTTCACCGCGTGCCAAAAGCTAAAATACGTATTTTGATAACAAGGGACGCTGGAGAAGGGGGGGGGGGGGGTTGCTCAGTGAGCACACAACTAAAGTCAAAAGAACAACAATTACCTTCCACAAGTTGTTGTTCAATACATCTGCAGCGCGCATCAAGACTTCTGATTAAAGATGGCTCGATTCGTGTTGCATCAAAAACAAAGAACCATCACAATTTTATGGTGTGAAAACATACAACTAAGGAGCAACTATTTGTGACACCTTTGACTGGAAATGAACACTCAGACGACCAGTTTGCACCGGGTGATTCACCCACGGACCACAAAATTGGACAAGCTTGGCTTAATTTTGATCGCACTTTGTCTGCTCTCATCTGGGGGAAAATACAACAGTAAACACAACAACAAAAACTTGACCCGGCGCCCCAATTCGGTGCACAAACCACAAACGGAAATTCGAGCTATCCCAAATGATGATAATCAGTCATGGTGATGCTGTTCAGGAAAGTTGGGAACTATGAGCTACACTATGCATGAACTAGATATGAGTGGATTGTCTCTATTTGAGGGATAGGGAGCATTCTTATGTGTGCATTTGAATAGCAAACTCAACGCTTGTGCAGCTTTGACATAAATCCACCCGCAGAGACGTCGGGGGCTGCTTCCGCTCGGCAGGTAAGCGTGGCGTCCGCCGTAGCTGTCAAACTGAGCGGAAGCACCACCGACACCGGCCGGGCAGAGAAAACAACAAGACGCCACAACGGCTCAACCGACTCACCGTCGATATCCCCGAGTGTGAACTCGTCGCCTAATTCCGCCAGAGTCGGGTCCATGTTGTCCACTGTGGAGACGAACTCTCCGCTGTCCATCAGCTCCGTCGGCGCTTCACCTCCCCGGCTGTCACCGGAGGGTTGCATGTGAAAGGCGACGGAGAAAACGCAGGCTGGGTCTTTCGGCGACGCCTCCGAGACGCTTATCTAAACTTTCGCGGTTACTCTTTAACAGAACGGGCGTAGAACAATGGCGGGGCCTCAAAAGAGGCACACTTTCGAGGCGATAATATCAATTACATCGGTTTTCGCTCACGACGGCGCCATCTTGTTTTACGCTTATTACGTCATTCACAAACACAGTCGGTGGCGCTGGGAGCTCCCCGATTGGCCCAGGCGTTACAGTTGTTGTCGTGAGACCAGTGCCTCTCGTCCAATGAGAGGGCCGTACCTACCGTGGTCTGATAGTACGTCAACCATCAGAAGCTCCCGTGTTATTTGAATAACCGCGCCCCCTAGTTTCGTGGTGAAAAGATAAACAGTAAGAATAAGACCCTTGGGGAAGTTTGATGAATAACAAACGCCATTCAGTCATGTCCACAATAAGTATTAAGATGTGCGAACACCATCCAATATTATATTACTGTTGTTAGTTTAAAATTAATCAAGTTTAAAATTAATTATTTTAATTTGACATCGAAGCATTGACAGTCAACATCTCAGTCCAAAGCAAAAGCAGGTAAATACATTAGCAGAAGCTCAAGTTTAGTTAAAGCTGGAGTTGAAAATAGTTGTGTGCATGTGTGTTTCAGTGATAGAAATTCTGTAAATCCTATTTTGACAAAACAAAACAGGGAAGGAGGAAATATCATCTGACAGGGCACGTCCGTAACCACAGACATCTGGTGACACTTCTGAAGAAGACAGCTGAGAACTGCCTGGAGAAGTCCAATACATAATAAAAAGAAAAACTTGGGGGTAAAAAAAAAATAAACTCAGTCATCGATTAAGCACTGGCATGTGGCTTATTTTGTTTATTTCATTGCAACCAAGGAACATCATTGAAACCGTGAATACATTTTGAAAGCAGGTTCTATTACAGACTAGTCATTATCTGTAAAAACACTTGCAAGCATCTGCAACATCTTGTCAAGTTGAATCACTGCAACACAAACAAGACCGTTTAGTGTACATCATGTGTAATTTGAAAGTGCTCTGTGATGTAATCTATTCCCAAATGAGTTTGTTTACATAGAGTCAAGTGAAATTAAATGAAGGGCATTTCACTTAGATCTTTGGAATCCAACACAAACTTCACTCTTATATTTTAGAAAACATTATAAACTCTCTAGTTTATCTTTGTGTGCTTGATATCTCCTACTACAAAACACAGCAATTTACTCAGCTCATGAATTTGCATTTGCAAACATTTGAAGCTATAGTCAGACTGTATTTCTTTTGTTACTCGTTATATCATTCTTTTATTGTTATTTATTGTTACGTTTGTTGTTATTAATTGTAATTCTGCAACAAAATGAAAAAAAAAACAACCTTTATTAGAACCTTTACCCAAAATAATTTTACTGGTACTTGTATTTATTTGTTCCAGTAGATTTCATAGGACTTCTTTTCTGAGTAACTCGTCTCTGTCGTCGCCGTACCGCTTCTCACTTTTTCCTTCACCACCTTCACTACCAGACCGCCAGCCAGGGCGACACCTGCTGCCGCCTTGCCTATCTCAGTCACTGCGGCCAGGATCCTGGTGGTTGCTGCCACCGTGCCCCAGGGGTCGGACACCCCGCTTGCCACTATGCCACCGCTAGGCCCCGTTAACCCGCGCAAGGTGTCGGAGGCCGCGGCCACTGTGGCATTTGTGGCGACTGTGCCACCAGCTAAACTTCCCGCGCCAGCTGCCGCTGCAGACTCGGCCCCGCCAAGGGCTGCCGCGCTCACAGCAGCTCCGTCCAGGGCAGCGGCAAGAGCAGCTCCGGCTCCCACGACGCCTCCGACCCCGGCCGCCGCCGCCACCGCGGTCGCCCCCAGGGCGCCGACCTGCCCCAGGGCATCCAGAGCTCCCTCCCGGGGGCTGGCGGCCTCCGCGCCGGCGACAGCGCCAACCGAGCCGCCCACCACGGCGCCCGTGGCCGCGCCCAGTGCCATGGCCGTCTTCCCGGTGGCCGCGGCCACTATGGCGCCCACAGCTTTGCTGCCTGCTACGGACATTCCGGCGAGCTGACTGGCGGCGAAGCCCACGGAGCTGCCGGCGAGGGACGCGCCCGCCGCGGCAGCCAGGGGTGCTGCTGCCCCCAGCGCCGCCCCAACCGCCATGCCCGTGGCCCCGGCAGCCACCAGGATCTTGATCCTGTCGAGGACCTTGGGCGAGAGGGTGGCCTCCCTTCTCAAGCGAAGCGAGGATGCCCTTCCTGAGCCCCTGCTGCTGCGCCTGCCTCTGAACCTGTCCCTGCATTGTCGAACTCTGTTGGCGAGCATGCTGAGCGGGCTGCCCACAGTCTCCTCTGTCCACCTCTCCACCCTAAAAGCATCTTCTCTTCCCGGCTCCCAACCCCCTACCCCCTCCGCAGACCCCGCATTGCGTCTCCGTCGTTTTGCCATCTGCCCCTCTCCGCCGATGCTAGCTCGCCACTCTTCGCCATCCGCTCGCCCCCGCATCCTCTCCTCCTCCTCCCTGATGGCAGCCTCCGCTTCCGAGAAAATTACGCTGGTGTAAAATCCCCTGCTGGTCTGTTTCGCCATATTTTCCACTTTACGGATCAACCCGTTCACCTGCACAGAGTCACTGGGATCTCTGTTGTTGAATACGTGGTACCTGCCCCCGCACCTCTCAATCAACGCCTGAAGGCCAGGATTAGCCGTCTCCTTGAGGAACTCTGCGATCGCTCTCCCTTCCAAGTCGTCACCTCGGGTAAAAAGGACCAGCGTGTGGCGACGGACGGCCTCTTCACCAAATAATTTCGTCAACTCGCGGACGGCCCCGTCCTCATTTTCTGTGAACCGTCCTATTGGCACCACCAGCAGGAAGGCGTGAGGCCCGGGTGCAGAGAGAGACACGCATTTGGCGATCTCAGTGTGAACCTCTTCCTCACTGAGGCGGGTGTCTCCGAATCCTGGCATATCGACCACCACCACTCTTCTCGTCCTCCTCAGCGCGCCGCCAGCCCTCCCGTCCCCCTGAGCTTCCTCTTCCACGTCCAGCTCAGCCCTCCCGAGCTGGCAAACCTGGGTGACGGAGCTTGCGCTGGCCTGTGACAGGAAGTGTCTACGGCCCAAGATGGTGTTTCCACAGGCGCTTTTGCCGGCTCCAGTCTTCCCGATGAGGACCAGGCGGAGTTCATCACTCCACGTGGTGTCAGAGTCCTGGTCCTCCTTGTCTTCCTCAACGCCTGTTGGCAAAAAGAAGACTTTAATTACACAGGTGGTTTACAGCTACTGAAGCAGACCAGACATACTGATGACGGGCAGGAGTTGTTTTGTATGACAAGAGCCAAAAAGTAAACATTTTATTGAACAACCTGATAAATGCAGCACAACAACAATAATGTACCGAAAAGTAGTACTAACTGGATTTCCTGTCATCTAACCGAGCCAAGCTCGTCTCAGAGCCTGTGTGCAGTGTCATTTGCTCCCGACAACACAAAAGTTAGCAGGCTGGTGGTTACTGCCAGCAAGTGAGGTCATCTCTTGTTCTCGCCCCAAGGAGCGCCAGTGGCAGCTGTCGAGCGATGCATCGCTGCCATCCTCACGATCCACGACACAAGCAGGACGCGTGCATGGAGCAGGAACATTCATCTGAGACATACTTTCATCAATGTTCAGGCTTTTAAACCGGAGAACATTAAAGTCAAACCTCGGTTGGCGCTCTTAAAATACGACTGAAAGAACAACAAAGCTAGAAGCGTTAAAGTCCACGCACACAGCGTTCCGTTTAAAGACGCAACAGCACTTAGCTGCTGTGTAGCAGATGCTGTGTTCACTAACGCTGGTCTTGTGTCACTAAAATATAGTGGGATGAAAGCCGAGTGAAACGTTTATTTCAAAAAATAAAGTCCATGGGCGACTTTCTAATGGTTAGCAAGCAAAGTTAAATCAACAGTAACGGTAGTGAGCGAACCAAAACATTGTCTTTCATCGTTAGCAAGCTATCCTTAGCATGTCGCTAACCCCTGGGGCCGAAACACTAACAGTCACGATATAAATAGGATATAATGATCTTACCCGAATCCATGTCATGAGACTTCGCTTAATTCTCTTCAGAAAACGTCGTTGCTCACAATCTTTCGAAGTCGGTTAGTCGCAGTGCAATGGGTCCGTTGGACTCATTAATTTCAATGTCTCCTATCTGCAACTAAACTTTGAACTTTTTAACTTCTCTAGATTATGGAGGCTGTCTGCCCTCTGCTGGCTGATCTTTACTATTGGGGGGCGTGGCAACGCCGCAGAGGAAAAAAAAAAAATCCCCAAAACAATTCAAATGTGTTTCCCAGGCAATTATTTTATTTTTGACAAACGATTAACACAATCATTTTTTACTTTCCCTTAAATAAACGGTGATTCAACCCCAATTTACAACAATGAGTTTTTAAACAGATGAAAAAGAAATAGCCAAATTAGCCCTAAATCAACTTGGTCTCATCTAAAATATTAAAACAACAACACCCTTGCGATTATAAAACAATAGAAATCAAAATAATTTAAAATAAAATACAGAAACGAATGAAAGTTGAGGTTCCCCTAATTATTCACCATTTATCATGTATTATTTACTGTATTTCTCATCAGAAAGAAGCAAGCAACAGGTGTATAGTGTATATACAGTCTTGGGCAGCAAAAATGACTTTCGGTATTGAGTTTGCATGTTCTCTCTGACTTCGTGCCACAGTACCCCCCTCCCTCTCCTAAAAAAAAAAAAAATGCAATTTGGGAATGCTAAATTCTCCAGTGAATGTGAACTGTTCTTTGTCTTTCAATGTGGCCCTGTTACGAACTATAAATTCTTTCACCTGCACAAAAACCCTGTGGATCTCTGTTGTTGAATACATGGCACCTGCCCTCACACCTCTCAATCAAAGCCTGAAGCCCAGGAGGAGCCGTCTCACTGTGGAAATCTTCAACTGTCCCTTTCTCTTCATATTTATGTGGCCTGTGGGAGCTTAAAGTGATATTTAAGTCGATGCAGTGTACCATTGACCATGATCAACACCTCCCACAATGATTGTCGATTTTGTGACCCACAAAATATCCACTGCGAGATTCCAGTGTTTCCACGTTAGCATGTATTTCCTCAAGAAGTGGAGATGAGTTGACAAACGCACAATAGATGCATTTTGTTGATATAATATTAACTTACATTACCTGTTTTATGTCTTTCAATATTTCTTTACATGAAAAGTTTGGTTTGACATTAGATTTTACTAATGTGTTTTTCTTAACATGACAAATTAAAATGATTTATTTATTAATAAGGCAGGATGTTCTTACAGATATTTGTCTATTGATGCAGATGCATAACCAAATGGCCTTCTCTATGAGCCTTGTATACAAGTACATGGGGGATATGTTAGAAATGTTTCTCATAAAAAAAAATGATCACAATGAAAAAGAAGACAGTGGAAATAACTGGAACAACTGGCAAAGACCTAAAATAATAGAAAATAAAATAAAATAACAAGAAATGAGATATTGAGGTATTGCCACATGACCCATGAATACAAAACACATTGCAGCAGGTAAATACAGGTAGTTAGTTAATATAATTTTAAATCGAAGAAAAGCATTTTTTTTGGTGAGCTTTGCGCCCATCGTGAATTAATTCAAATCAGATCTAGATTTCTTAGCTCAGCGCAGTATGATTTGGAAGGTCACCACTGTGCAAACTACAGGACAACAGCTGTACTGCATCAGGCAGACAGAGTATCAGGATGAATGAGAAATGATCTCCCTGGTCTGTGCCTGGGCTTATTCTAATTACTTATGACTCTGTGAAAGAGTCTCTTCAGCGTCCTGGCCTACCTGCCCCACCAGACCACCACCCACGACACCTCCTACTGCCACCACTCCCCGAAAAGAAGCAATATTGTTTCCACTGTTGGTTTCTATAGCAAGAGCACCTACTGCCCCACCTGATGGCTTACGGCCCTGTAAGCTGACACCAAACGTGCTCCTGTAGCAACAAAAGTCACCATGGTCTTAATTATCTGAAGCACCTTCGGAGAGAGAGCAGCATCCAGCCAAGACTGCTGCCTGACAGACCCGATACTGCTGCTGCTGCCACCCTGATCTTCACCCCCTGGCTGCATTCGCCTCCTCAACAGCTCCTCCAGCTCTTCCTTGATGGCAGCCACTGCTCCTTCATATAATTTACTGGTGTAAAATCCTGTGGCTGTTTGCTTTGCCATCTTGTCCACTTTATTTATCAATTCTTTCACCTGCACGGAGTCACTGGGATCTCTGTTATTGAATACGTGGTACCCACCACCACACCTCTCAATCAGAGCCTGAAGCCCAAGAGGAGCCGTCTCACTGAGGAAATCTTCAACTGCTCTCCCTTCCAATTCATCACCCCTTGTAAAAAGGACCAGTGTGTGGAGACGGACGGCTTCTTCTCCAAATATTTGTGTCAACTGATCAACAGCCCTGTCCTCATTTTCAGTGTACCGTCCCAATGGCACCACCAGCAGGAAGGCATGAGGCCCAGGGGAAGAGAGAGCCACACATCTGGAGATCTTAACGTAAACCTCATCCTCACTGAGGTGGGTGTCTGCAAATCCTGGAGTATCAACCACCGCCACTGTTCTCTTCTCTTCTCCAGCGAGGTCAACAGTGCCGAGGCAGCAGGTCTTGGTAACGGAGCTTCCGCTAAGATGTGACTCAAAGTATCTTCTGCCCAAGATGGTGTTTCCACAGGCACTTTTACCAGCGCCAGTCTTTCCAATGAGGACCAGACGGAGATCCTTATTCTGCATTGTCTCTGACTCTCTTTGCCTACAAACAACACAGAATTCCTCATGTGTATTCACAAAACAATCATGACTTGTACTGGTGAAAGTGGTTTTGTTGTTCACATAAAAAACAATTAAAACTGTGCTGAGACTCTTAGGCCAACTTCATTTCACATTAGCTATTGGTTATTTCAGCAACACGTTTGTGCAGGCTCTGGGTGCACAGTGCATAAGGTGGCTTATAGAAAGGACACGGGAACCATCCCCATCATATTGTGTGTTCTTTAGTAACATTAACTGATTAACACAAACTGATTCAACTTCATGATGGTCAAACACAACCTCCGTGATGACCACTCGTTCACTTTCAGAAAATCTGATTTTGAACTTCAAAATAAAGCCACAAAATACAATTATAGCTTAAAATGGAGAATATTCAGTGAAGATATTCTTTTTACAGGAACATTTTTATACGTACACACATCACATTAAAGTGTAATCAGTTTAACCTAATCACCTAAAAACAGAACACCTCTAGTTGTCTTCTGTTTTTAAAAGCGATGTTGAGGAATGCGTCATTATAACCTTACATGTTATTGTTGACTGACTGAACAAAAGAAGATAACATATGCTGGAGGATCTGTAAGTCATTATCATAGTACCCTGTTTGCAGAGCTGGAGCCAACCACTTGTTGGCACGCTTCAGTGCTTATATGTCAGCTGATGATCCTGGGTAGTTTCTTTTTTAAGACTGGCAAAACAGGTTTGTTTTTGATTTCTGGGAAGTAAAAAGTGAAAGCAACACATCAACTCAAGACTGTTTGAACACATCAGATTACTGTGTTTGAGGAATAAAACGTTCAACGAAAGTAAAGAAAAAGATAATCGTGTCTCCTCACATCAGTCATCATGGCAAGTTTGACATATGAATTTAGATGCCTTGATTTCTAGTAAATTTGGGCAAGTAAGTGATAAGGATGAAGTCAATGACATCTGTCACTCAAATACAGTTAAATAAGTGTGACAGTGGCGTTCCTGTCACTATGCCTCCAATTGATCATACGCGAATGGCTATTACCTGGGAGTCTGACCTCTGCGCCTTGCCACATAAGCAGTGGGTGATCATGCTAAAATTGAAACCAGAATGCCACCACAATAAATGGTCATCGCAATACATTATGGAAGACAAAGCACTTTATAATAATATTTATTTATTTTTTTAGCAAGCTAGCCAGAGAAATGTACTACGTCAGATGAAAGCAGCTATGATATAAATACTTCTAAATATCTCTATTTTACCCTGGTCCATGTCATGAAGCAGCCCTTTAGTCTTACGAGAACTCTTTTTTTTCGGAAGGCTGCACGTGAGAGAGTTTCTCATGAGAAATACTAAGGCATAAATAACTAAATGGAATAATCAAACTGCATTCAATGTTCTTACCCCAGTCTGTGGAATGGGTCTTTAGTCTTGTAAGAAAACTTGGCCTTGGTGTCGTTCAGGCTACTCCTTGAAGATGTCTATCTGAAAGTCCTTCCCTCCCTCTTTTTGTCCTCCGTGATGAATCACAGCATTCCTGGAACCTTTATTTAGATGTGCACACCTCACCTGAGTCACCATCACAATAAAAACAAACAAACATTGCACTTGTTTCCTCAAGAAGCGGAGACGAGTTGGCAAATGCACAATAGATGCATTTCGTTCATAGTATAGTTTCCCAATTTGGGATCAATAAAGTGCATCTATCTGTCTAAGCACTTAAAGAGATAAAATAGAAAAGATAAAAACAAGTGAACAAGAATTATGAATTCAAGTATTGCTTCGTCATTGGAGTATAATGGCCAGAGTATTTTATTGCAGAAGAGACATTACCACATGACAGGTAGATACAGGACATCACAGCAGGTAAATACAAGTGTGAATATCAATTCAAATAAAGGAAAAGCATTTTCTCTGTAAAGCTTGGCGCATATTGTTAAATTGGATCAGCGTTCTTGATTTAAAAGGTAAATCCCAGTTGATTTAATGCGATGGCAGGGTTCCACCCTGGACAAGTTGCCAGTTTACTAGAGGAGCACACAGACCATTTTGCCCCACATGCATGGTGATGGACTGTGGGAGGAAGCCTGGAGATTCTCACAGAAATAATGTTGCAAAATAAAGTATGACAGTGGTAATATAAAATAGACAAGATAAAAGCAAGACAACAAGACATATGGATTGAAACATTGCTTGGTCATTGGAGTAAAATGGCCTGTGTATATTATTGCAGAACTGGTATTGCCACATCATGCATAAAAACAATGCATCGCGACAGGTAAATACAACTCTTGATTCTTGATTAAAAGTGAAGAAAGAGTAGCATTGTAAATGTAATATAATCTGTCTCCCTGCTAAACACTAAAGTCATTTACCAACCTTCAGAACATTTAGATCAAATCTTTTATAGAGACCTACACAACTTGTATATATTTGGATGTATATAGACACAATCTCGGCACTGTGCCTACTACAGGAGGAGAGCTGTGTTACTGCATCAGGAAGGCGGGGTATCAGTATGCATGTGAAATTATCCCACTGGTCTGGGCCTGTGTTTATTTCTACAATGACATTTTAAAAAATGTCTCCTCTGTGGTACTTGGTCCTGGTCCTTCACCACTTGTTGTTTTTACTTTCCGACACTTTAACGTCAGGCCACCACCACCACTCAGGACACCAACTACTGCTGCTGCTGCAGTCCCAATTCCAGGCAGACTATTCGTTGCACTACTGGTTCCTGGAGCATTCGCTGCACTCTGCATCACTTCTGCAGCTCCACTCTAAACAGTAGCATTGGCTGCACCTGCTGCCACACCTGATGCTGCAGATATAGCAACCCCTGCTCCCAAGACACCCCCCGCCACTGCTGCTACACCCAATGCAACCCCTCCCACCTTAACAAACTGCTCCATTGCATTCTGAGCTGCCTCACTGGGGCTGTCAGCCTCAGTAGCAGCAACGGCTCCCACAACACCACCCACAACTACACCTGTTGCTGCTCCAACCCCCAATGCAGTCGTCGAAGTGGCTGCAGTCACAACTGCCCCCACAGCCGTCCCTGCAGCAGCTGCTGCAGCCTTGCCCGCAAGCAGACTTGCAGCAACACCAACAGAGTTGCCCACTAAACTAGCCCCACATGCGGCAACCAAGGGGACTGCTAGCCCGACACCTGTTCCCAGAGCTGTACCTGCAGCTATAGCAGCCACCATGGTCTTAATTATCTTCAGCACCTTCGGAGAGAGAGCAGCATCCAGCCAAGACTGCCAATTAAACCCGCTGTTACGACTGCTGCCACTGCCAGGTTGGGCCTGTCTCTCCCTGCTGCTACTGTCACCCTGATCTTCACCCCTAGGTTGCCTTTGCATCCTCAGCTGCCTCTCCTGCTCCTCCTTGATGGCAGCCACTGCTCCTTCATATAATTTACTGGTGTAAAATCCTGAGCTCAAAATCAAAACCGTTTTTTGCCCCCACCATCTGGAGTCAACATGGGACCAAAAACAAAACATATTCAACATTAGAGACGAGTAAAGGATGAAGTGTGAAGCACTGGTTTAAAGGTCTAGGTGGAACAACTAGAGGCCGGCTTTTTCAGAGTCACACATAAAAACAGATTGAATCAAGAATTATTAGAAGGGACATCTAAAGAGAACCAAATATCATCAATATGCACATATAGTTCTAAGGGCAAACAAAACAATGTGGTGGGACTTGGGTCAGCAATATTAACTTTGCCCGTTTGTGTCTCTCAAACCTTACAAATATCCCAGTATTTGGACAAATATGATCCCATGCTATGTTTAGCTGTAATGAGCCAACTATGCCGATCACAGAAAGCTTGAAACCAACTTATTTGAATTAGGTAGTCAGTAAGTAATAGGAATTTTATATTTGGTTAGAAAAAAATCTAAGTACTTGTTGATCAACTCCAAGTGACAATTTGGTGGGATAAACCTGTAGAAAATAAAAGCACTTGTTTATTAACTTAACGGAAACAAACAAATGAGTTCTTACATTTGAAACTTAAATTGATCATATGAAGTCATAATTTGGTGGCATAAACCTTTAAGTTGTACTTCATTATTTCGCTAGGTGGCTCTGTAGCAAAAGAATTAAGGATCCAACAAGGACAACTCTCATGCACTGGGTGGCAGTGTTGCTACAAAAAACACTTAAAGCAACTCTAGGTAACTTTTCGACCATAACATTATTATTCCAAAACTCAGTAAAGCGGTAGATAAACGATTAATAGGATCAATGGTGCGGCCTCGGCGGCGAGAGGGGGGCGCGCCTGCATTGTGTAACTTTCAAGCACGACCCAACACGCCTTCCTTTGTCGTCATTACATATAGGACGAACCACTTTACGGCAACGTCGCACGTTTATTTAGAGGCGGTTTTACAGACTACTATTACAAACACATAAAATTGTAAAATGACGTAATGGAACCCAATAAGTAACCTCGAACAAAGACGAAGTAATAAAAGTGTTGAACGTTTGCTACGACGTTATTGTCAATGTCTGTTTTGCATTTCATATAGGTGTTTTTCCTGAACACATACAAGCGTTCCAGCTAGGTGACTATTTGTATTTTCCCACATCAATTAACTAGCGCTGCAGCACGTTTACTTCGTCACTTCTCCATTTCCACCAAAAGTTACCTAGAGTTGCTTTAAGCCAGGTTGGACTTGTTTGTGACTTTTGGGAAATGAAAAGTGATAGACATTCAGAGACACTTCTGCTTGTCATTATGGCCAGACTGGACAAAGGAAAAAAAAAAAAAGAAGTGAAAAGTGAAACCAAACACGTAAAACCCAAGACTGTTAAAACTGTTTGAAAAACTAAAACATGTAAAGAAAGTTTAAGGTGATAAAGAAAAAGGCCTATTGTAAAGTTTGAATGATACTTTTGACGCCTGGGCCTGGAAATTAGGTGACTTGGTTTGCTTCTTTTTTTTGGTTTAAATTAATTATTTCAGAACTTCCTGATATTTGTCACTCAAACGCAGTAAAATAAACAGCAGTTATAAATGCTAAAATGGAAATAAATGAGCTGCTACAACAAATAGCCAACACGCTACACTGAAAAAGACATTGTACATTCGACTATTTTTCATTAGCAAGTTCGACAAAGGAAGCTTTTTATCTCCGACGATAGGAGTCATGATATAAATATATAAATACTGTACTTGATGTTACGCTGACCTGTGTCAAGAGGAAGGTCTTTAGTCTCAGTAGTAATCTTTGCTGTCATTGTTCACAATCTTTGGATAACTTGTTGAGTGAGGGCCACCAATTTTTTTGCACTTCTATTTTCTGATCGATTAAGCAGCCGTCCCTGTGCCCTCTCTGTTGGCTTATCTGCAAATGCAATCAGGATAAAAGCAAAACATAAAATCAACTCATATGTATATCCATACATTAAAACATGACTAAATGGAGAAGCAAACTGGTGAAAACAGGCTTTTTTTGTGGCACAGACACATTCAACTTTTCTCAATAAATAGGCAAACAAGACCACACAACAAGATGAATTCAACAATTTATTGAAACGTAACCAAGTCACTTTATTCCTTTAAATTTTAATAACAAAATGGCTTTTTGTCTGAAGTAACAATAATTGTATCTGAATATACATATAGCTTTTAAACAGATCACATATTTCAAAATCCCAGCAATTTGAGCTCAAAATCAAAACCGTTTTTTGCCCCCACCATCTGGAGTCAACATGGGACCAAAAACAAAAGATATTCAACACAGAGACAAGTAAAGGATGAAGTGTAAAGCACTGGTTTAAAGGTCTAGGTGGAACAACTAGAGGCCGGCTTTTTCAGAGTCACACATAAAAACGGATTGAATAAAGAATTATTAGAAAGGACATCTAAAGAGAACCAAATATCATCAATATGCACATATAGTTCGAAGGGCAAACAAAACAATGTGGTGGGACTTGGGTCAGCAATCTAGGAGACAAAATCTATCTGACACCATCCAGAAGTCTTGAGTATAAAACTAATTAAGATAGTAAAAGCGTGTGGCCGATCTTTTTAAAGGACAACCGAGGCTACAGCAGGCCAGCTCTCTTTTGCGTTTGGCAACAACACACATCGTAAGTGAATGAGCCGACTTCGGAATCCTAGAGCGCACACACCAGTACCGTCGGGGAGTTTCGGGGTGGGGGGGTGGGGGCCGTTGCAAACTTATGGAGTCAAATTCATAATACCAACACTTCTTTTCGTTATTCCAAAAGCGAGTCACCTTCAACGCCTCTTTCTTGATTTCCTGGAACGCCTTCCAACGTTGCACACTCACCCGTTCCAGAAGGCCGTCGACGAGCAGCGATCCAGGCCTCCCGAGGAGCCGTAATGAACCCAGCTCAGAGGGAGGAGGGAGTGGGGGTGGAGATGGGAGGGGCTTCCTGTCGCGCTTTTCACATCATCGGGCTCGTTTGCGGCTCGCCTCGCGGCACCTGCGCCCCGAGCGGCCGCCCTCCTGACCACAGTGACCTCTGAGCGCGGCGCCGCGCTACAGTTCGGTACGGGATCGCGAGATGCGGGGACCCTTCCTGATTTCTTTCCTCTTCTCCTCTTTTCTCCTCCTCTTCTCCTCCTCCCTCAGGATCTTCTGGAACGCCTCGGCGGTGTGCAGCACCTGAGGACGAAGGTGGGACGTGACTTAAACGGTATTAATTAAACTGTATTATTCTTATTCTTCTTATTATAAGTATTATTATTCTATTTTTTAATGAAGGTCTCAATTGCAACTGGGGTGTGTAATACATGTATTACTGTGTTATTGTGGTTCTGGCCGTAGTTTATGCTCATTCTTGGGGTATTTATTTTTGACTCTTACTCTGTCAGCTACAACACACAAGACATAGCGGAGCCTAATTTCTTATTTGCAAGTAGAAACTAAACTGGGGAACCATAAACACCATGGATCCAGTGGTTCCCACATAGTTTCTTTCCTGTGAACGATCAACAGAAAAAAAGCAGAGCAGGACCAGGGGCCAATTCCAATTCCTCACTTAACTCCTCAATCTCAACCCTCGCCCTTAACCCTCAATCTTTGGCCCTCAAAAATAAGTGTAAGGGCTTAGAAATGGGACACCCCTTAAGTGCAATTACTTCTTCAGACTGTGGGGGGCGGCCTTACGCCAAAGCCACGTCCAGTCTGTCAAGAAGACGACAACGACGAAGAAGAAGGAGAAAAAGAAAAAGAGGGCGAAAAAGGAAGAAGTCCTCCTTCGCTACACAACGAGGTATACAAGTAACGTGAAGCCGGGACCGCCGGTCCGGTTGACAAACCTCGTAAAGTAAAAAAAAAAAATGTTTACGCAACAACGATGTCAATAATCCATAAAAAAGTCTTAAACTAAGACAATAAAATGGTTTCGTAATATTTATATCTTTATTAACTAAGAAAATACTTCCATTTGTAGCTCGCTTTCACATTGCGATCTTTTTCGAAGATGTCTTGGCGAAAATACGCAGTGCCTTCTGGGTAGCCCTTACTGCCAAGGGTGGTGCCGGAGAATCTCAATATTGAGGGCGATACAGCCCTTAAACTCCTCCCTCAACTTGACGTCCTTAGAATCGGGACAGCACTTGCACCTCGCGGGTGCGCGCATTTTTGAGATTGAGGATTGAGATTGAGGGTTAAGGGAGGAATTGGAATTCACCCCAAGTTTGTCATATTTGGACATCTCGAAGAAGAAACAGTGACATCAAGTGGTTACATTTCAAAATGCAGCGTCTTTCACTCTGGCTCCCCCCTCCTCAGCTTGCCAGTGAACTACGGCGGCCTGCACATACATACACACTTTTTTCTTCTTCGTTGGTTTATTTGAAGTCACACTAGTTATAAAACGCGGTGTCAGGCACCTGGATTGTCCACACCGGGCTTCCTTAGAAATATGGCGGTGCAAGATTGCAACCGGGAGCAATACCCTTGCAATACTACTTGCAATACATGAGAACCGTTCTAATAGTAGGAAAACCAAATTATTTATACAATTTCATTAATGGATTTATGGGCAGTATTTCAAGCTGCCAATATAAAAAAATTATAATTCAAGCCAAATTTCACACACTGGACCTTTAAACTTTAAACCTTAATCCCACTTTAGGGAAATTTGCAGAATGACAGCAACAATATATTGCAAAAAGAAGGAAAATTAGATGAATTAAAAAGAAATAAAATGAAATATTTGTGGAGCAAGAAAGGAAAAAGATATTGACATTATATGGACAGTTGGATTATTTTACAAATTATGTACATAATGTTGACGTAATTGTGCATTGTGCACTCACGTCGTCCCTTTCTGTGCGGTACGGGTTGATGAAATCAGGGGTCTTCTCCGTAATCCCCAGCTCCTGCGACATCTGAGGACGATGGGATGAGCCGAGGGCGGGGCAGCAGTGGGGCAGGTGGCAAAAGATGAGAGAGGAGGAGGAGGAAGAAGAAGAGGGCGCACGTTAGCGTTGCCTCAAAGACAGACGTGTGCACATCCACGGAATTGCGGGAAATTTGACGCATTTGCCGAGAAGACAAAACAAACAAACAAACAAAAGATTTACGTGCATTGTCTCTCGTCCTCAGCTTTACCCACAATGCAACGCAGAATGCTAGGCGCGAGAAGAAGAGCTGAAATGGCCGCCGAGGCCCGGACAAGTCAATGCTGCAAACTGCTGCTGCTGCTGCCGCTGGCCGCAGAATTAATCCACTTTATGATTCTCTTGGCACGTTGCTAAGGTCACCGGCTAATCCCGCAAGAGTTTGCTTCATTAATCCACATTAGAGGGGGGTGAAGTTGGGAGGGGGAGGGGCGATTCTTTTTTATCTGCTCATTTTAGGCTTTGGAAAGGTCGCAACGCTCGGTGGGAGAAATTCAATTTTTGAAGGAAAAAAAAAGAGGATGCAGAGACCAATGAGAGGGCTGGAAGGGGGTAAAAAAAAAAAAATCTCAAATTCGTTTGACACGGCGACAACCTCGCAGCCGCCCGGCGCGACCGAGGTGGGGTCGACTCGGTCGGGACTTACCAGCGTGAGGACGTGCTGGTGGGCTCCTCCCGTGAACACCCCCGTCAGGTTGCAGAAGTCCAGGCCCCAGCGCAGCAGGCCCCCCCAGTCCGAGTTGCGGTCGTAGTAGTGGTGGACGATGCGGGGGAAGCGCAGCGCCACGTCGCCGAAAAACGCTGTGTTCTCCACCACGTGGGAGTAAGCTGCGGAGTGGATCATTTTGTTGCAGCGCAAACAAAAAAAGGAAAACAGAAAGAAGGAGGAAAAAAAAAAATCAGCTTTTCGGTGATCATGCATTTGTGATATATTTGCATTGAGAATCACTCTTAAATCTTAAATCTCCAAGTGGAATTTCTTCAGTCCGGTCATCCACCAACCAGGCAGACGCACGAATCAAGCATAAGAATTCATTTTTCTTCTTTTTCTTGTTAGCAACAAGCAAGAAATACATCTATTTTGCTCCTGTTTGGTGCCCCCAGACCTTTTGAAGCACTCTGAAGATCTCCACCGACTAATATTTCATGCCAACGTTTGACACTGCGCAAAATGTGAAGGGTGTCGCTTCTAAAATGGAAGAGGTTTTCTGAAAAGCAGAGCGGGAGGAGGAGGACGAGGAGGAGGAGGCGGCAAACCTTCTTTGATCTTGTCGTCCATGGGGAAAGGGTCATTGGGCTGCATGTTGGCCGCGACCAAGATCTGCCGCGAATCCTCCAGCACCTGAGAGGTGGGAAGACGCAGGAGTTCAGTGAGAAACACACGTGAAAGCCAAGGCCCCATTTACACAAATACGGATTTCTCTGAACACGCACAAATATTTATGTGGTTCTGCCTTGCGTTTCCACGAATCTGCACACACCGAAAACGCACTTTTTCGAAAAGGCTCCTCAGGGTGGATACATTTGAAAACGCCGCCTTGCCCGGATTCGTGTAAATGCAGAAACTGACATTTGTTTTGGGAAAAGCTGACGTCGGAGCTGTAAACCCCTCCCTCCCACTCTGCAACCTGAGCCGCCGTGAGGTGCAGACGACCACTCATAACAACAACAACCACCACTTGGGTCAACAGACTTGTTATTGCGACTAATGACCAGCCAGCAGTCTTCCCGTTAAACCTCCGCTACAACAAAGCGCTAACAACGGTGAACAGTAACACATGGTGCACGTGGATCCATCGTGGATCGTGCGCAAAGTGAAAATAAACCCAACGGAAGCGATTTGCAAACCTCCCATTTTACTTTCTGTTGATTTTGTTTTGGGTCGGCGGACTGGGATATTGAAACAGGAAACCTGAATGACAAAAATGTTAGCAAACTTTTACTGGCACGACTCCCAGTCAACCTTAACATGGAGCTTTTAAAGCTTTTTGTTCTAAAGTAATTCCAAGCAGAAAGAACGCCGTGCGTCAGGTGTTCTTCTTCTTCTTCTTCTTCTTCTTCTTCTTCCGCATTCAGGGAGTAAATTTCAGGCCTGGCATAGGTGCTAAATCATTTTCAGTCGTATCTGTGTAAACAGGATTTTTTTTTTAATACAGCTGCAGCTTTGTTTTCCAAAACGGGCAATTTAAAAAAAAATCTGTCTCCGTGTAAACGGCCCTAAGAATGTGTTTAAAGGTCGGGCGGGCTGGCGCTGCGGCTAACAAATAGCTGCTAACAGCGTTTGAAAAAGCTCTTCTCCATCTAGATCAGTGGTGTCAAACTCATTTTAGTTGACGGGCCACATAGAGGAAAATCTATTCCCAAGTGGGCCCTTCCTGTAAAATCATGGAATTGTCATAACATCGTAAAAATAACCATAATCTACCCAATATCATTTTCATAAACATGGTATTGTTTAATATGATTGACAATTTCTGGAATTGTGTCTAAAACAAGTTCAGTTGCGTTTCAATGCGCAGTATCGTTGGCTTGTTAATTAGTGAAGAGGTTTGGCTGGTCGGAGTCTCACTGCTGCTTTGATGAGTGTCACATATCTTTAGCCTTTATTTTTAACCAAGCAATTTAAGAGGGTTGTGGATGGACTAAGTTCTTAGAATTAAGGGTTAGTAAGTGAATGAGGCTGTGTGAGTCAAAAGCAGTGATTTATTTTAATGTAACCATGAATAAACATGGACATTTACATCCCGCTCTGTAAGAAAGGGCGGGTTCAGCGACTCATTTGCTGCCTGGGCGCAGAGTGGTGAGGGTCTCCTCTCTGAGGGTCTCCTCTCTGAGGGTCTCCTCCCTGCTCCTACGCGCGGCAACACCCGCTGCTCGCTGACAACAGGAAGTGCGGAGGAACGATACTTGCTTTCATGTCAGTCTCCAAAATACCAGAAAAGTCTCCAATAACACCAGGAGAAGTCGCTAGATTTGTCGCATGTCGCTCTTGACAAAAAAAAAAAAAAAAAAAGTTGCCATGGTGAGAAAGTCGCCAAGTTGGCAACTGCTCTGCATCAACTTTGTCTGTTTCGACAGAGACATTCTGGCGCAATGAGAGTTGCGAATAGGAGACGCGAGTGGCTGTACTTGTGCCGACTTGCTCAGTCCCAACATTTAGTTTGTTTGCAGAAACGATATTGCAACATCAAGTGGACACGTTTAGAACAGCAGTTTCTTTCATTGAAAAAAATTTAGTTTTTAATACTTTGCAAAAATCATCTCGCAGGCCTGAAAAACACAGTTGGCGGGCCTGATCTGGCCCGTGGGCCGTATGTTTGACACCTCTAGATCTAGATTCTAGATATAGGTGAGGAGTGTGGAGGGGGGTCTTCCGAGGGACTTGAGTGGCGTGGCCATTCTACATGGTATTCTACATCTACATATCTACAGACCCTGTGTCTGCTGGACTAAAGCACTAAATGTTTTCATTGTTAAATTTATCTGATTTGGGGAGAAAACATTTGAAGGCTCAATGCAGGTCTCTCTCTATCTCTCTCTCTCTCTCACACACACACACACACAAATGCTGACCAGGTGTTTAGGCCGCTGAGGGTTGACTGTGCGAATCGTCCTTGAGGAGGACTCTCTGACGGCTCTCTTGAGGTGTGGGGGATGGTGGGAGGGAGGCGGGCCAACGTATGCAAAGCTCATCCAGCAGCGAGCGGCTCTCCGCCGCCTCTCTGAGTCCAAATTAACATTCAGATGAATGCCGGCACGCACGCGCACGTGAATCCAATCGGCGGATTTGACACATTTTTTTTCCCCTTCACTTGGCGGCACCGCCTGGTGAACCCGTTCGACATCTCTCTCCATCTACCAAGAGAGAGTGCAAGGCAGGCGCCGTGTGAAATACAAATGTTTTAGTTTTTTTTTAACGTCACTGGGAACTCGTATTAAAAACAGGTTTGGGCAAGGAGTTTTTTTTTATTTTTTTATTAGTGCAATGAAAAAGGAGAAACATATGACCTTCTTTCAATTCGACAGAGATGAAGAAAAAGATAGGCAGAGTAAAAAATATCCTAAGCACACACACACACACACACACACACACACACACACACACACACACACACACACACACACACACAAAACAAAACAAAACAAATAGAATAAAAACAGAAAAAGGGAGTGAAGTGCGAGTCCAGAACATTTTCAAGGTGCATGTGAATGATGTGAAAAGTACGAAGGCCAGACTCTTATGAAATGTTTAAAAAAAAAAAAAAAAAAGAAAAAAAAAAGGTCCAAGCCTTACCTGTGGCTGGTTGTGTGGACCACACACACACACACACACACACACACACACACACACACACACACACACACACACACACACACACACACACACACACACACACACACACACACAAAAAAACAACAACATTTCTCGCGTTCTTCATATTTCCACTGACTTCCATTCGCTGTCCAATCTGTCAGCTCCAGGCGCCCAGAGTCCAACATGGCAGCCCATTCATTTCAATGGAGTTGCTCACCCAGCGCATACGGCGAAAAAGTTTCGGACTTCCGCATTAATGGGCCCACAGAGCATGCGCAGTAGTCTCACTTCCCGTCATGCCTCTGTAACTCACGTGATCTATTTGGCCAATCAGAACGATCCTGGAGAACGTCACTCACAGACACGTCAGGACGCAGCCAATCAGAACGAGCTGAGACATAAATGAAAAATCTACAATAGAAAGATTTGCTATGAATCGCGTTTCGGTGTACGGTCGTCCTGTCAGCCGTTTTAAAGGCATTTATTTTCGTATTGCGGTCAATGGGAAAAATGCTTTCTGGGCCCTTGGGATTTTTTTTGCTGCAGTACCACAAGTGGCCACTGGGAAAATCAGCACCCCGCCATATTGCCAGTCCTGTATCCAGTTCTTATAATACATCCATGGGCAGCTCACACCCCGACTCCCGACCCGAGCCTTCACGGCGACTTTGAACGGATCGGACGACCTTGAAAACGACCTTGTCACCGTCTAACCGCCGCGCCTGCGTCTCGCGCTCACGCCGACCGCTTTCGCGCCTCAAACTGATCCCAGTTCAGCTCAGGAGCTCCCCTTCGTTCGCCACACTTCCTCGGCGGGAAGCTAATAGACGCGTGGTTAATTTGATGGCTATTGCCTCTCACCCTTTGATGTATTTACATTCGACAGTGCTTGCGCCAATCATGCCCACCTATGTCCTTACCCAACATGACACAAACTCTGCAGACGCACACGCGCACACACACTTACCTTGAAGAGACCTTTGAGCATGATGTCTATGATCTTGTACTGCTGATTGATGTCGTTCAGCTCCACCAGATTCTTGAGCGCGTTCAGCTGATCTTTCCTCTTGGTCTCAAACAACCTCTTGTCTGGAGGGCAGTTGAGGAGCAGAAACGCGCGCGCACACACACACACACACACACACACACACACACACACACACACACACACACACACACACACACACACACACACACACACACACACACACACACACACACACACAGATGGGCATAAATCATGTGGCCGCTCGCCCGTGAAAGCCGTCTGTCACGTTAACGAGGGATTGACGACGAGGAGCCACAGGTCCCTTTTTCTCAGCGGTGGCGGAAGGATACAGATCTCCAGGTTGGAGTCGTGTCTCGGCCTCTGCCCGTCCTGCTCAGCCGAGCCCAGAGCGACGACGGCGGAGGCGGCCAGCGCCAGGACCACGGCACACGCGCTCCGCATGGTCAGCAGGGGTCGGCAGAGAGGCGGCCGTCTGCCTGGAGGAGGGAGTCGAATCGCACAGTCAATTCCATGCTGAAAACATTTGTTACAGAGTTTGCGGCCATCAGCATTATTTATTTACTTATTTTTAATACATCCGAACAGGGATTCTGTTGAGGTGAAAAAAAACACTTCTTTCCCTGAAACGGTTTGCTTTTTAATTCATGAAGCAAACGTTCTCCTCCGCAGCGTCTTCGTTGCCCTGCCTCGCTGTGACAGAGTGCCTGGAAAAAGAAAGAAAAATGTGCTGCGCAGTCAATATCCGGCGTACTCGAGGAGGAGAGCCCCCTTTCAAAACGACACCTATACAACCTCCCCAAACTACCCACCGACGCTTCCCCGCCCCCGGGGAACTTTTTACAATTGCTGTACGGCGAATCTCTACGCCGAGTCCTTGCCCCCACTTTGCACCCGGAGCGGTGGCTCTTCCTCAACAATTTCATCCGGTTGCAGCTTCCTTCCTTCTTTCCCCTCCTCTCCTCTGGGGGCTCCTTTAAAAAAAAAAAAAAAAAAAAAAAAAAAAAAACGTTTGAAAGGCGGCCGAGGCGCTGATGAAAGTGAGAAAAATAAATACGGGGGGCTAAAAATAGAGCCTCATCAAAATGGAAAGCTGATGAAGGACTTTTCTCCGTCCCCACCCCCCCCCAAATCTCCTTTTAAAGAAAACATTCGCAGAAAACAAAAGTCGCGAAAGGGGGAGGAGGGAGAGCGGTGGAGATGGTGGTTCGTGGAAGAGGGGGAGGGGGGGGCAGTGTTGATGAAAAGCTACAAGACATAATTCACATAATTCATGCATAATTTAACGAGGGGCTCTATCGATGATGTGGGGGCAAGCGGAGGCGCTGGGGCGGGGGTGCAAGGCACGCACGGAGAGCCCGGTGGCGGCGGTTCAGAAGAGAAGAAGAAGAAGAAGGCCGGCGAGCCGCCGGGGAAGGGGTAGGAAGGCGAGGCCCTGCGGCGGCGAACAACAGCTTTCCTGGTGAATATTTCATCCCAACTTTTGCTGAGGTGCAGCAGCAAGAAAGAAAGAAAGAAAGAAAGAAGTTTGCACGGTGAGGTGGGGGAAGGTGGGAGAGAGGTCTGCGCCAGGGGATAATGAGTGGCGGGGACTTGATATCGCACAGGCAGAATTAATCTTTACAAGACCAGCTGCCGTTCACCTTGAATGTGAGGGAGTGAGGAGGGGAGGAGAGGAGGAGGGTGTGAGAGAGAGGATTCGGAATGAACGGATGTCGGACTAGTGCGATAGCGGGGAGGGAGAGGGCGATGTTCTCCCCGTCGTGCGGCAGACACCCGGCAGAAAACTTCTTCAAAAGAAGAACTTCTTCGTCTTCGTCTTCTTCTTTCCCGCAAAAGTCCCATTTTGATGCAGTATCCAATCCCCGACTCCAACATCCAGCAGCGGTTACATCCTCTGCTTTCTCTGCCTTTTTAGAAAGCAGCCTGTCTGAACACTCAGTTGGAAGGCTGCCCTTTGTGATGTCAGAACGGGTGAGACGAACTCCCCCGGCCAGCTTCGCCATAGCCCCAGGACGTTTTTAACTCCAGGGTCACGGAACGACCAACAAAAAACTGAGCACAAACAGAGGGCTAAATACGCTGCTTTCAAGGGCGACGTGTGGTTTTCTTCTACATCATGAATCATGATGGCCTCAATACGGGGCCTTGAAAACACGGCAATAAATCCCCACAGGACCGCGCCGTGCCTCTTCATTCATCGTTGCTGCCTCGGCTCCATCTTATTTGAAATCAAGCTGTCTACCCCCCCCCACCGCCACCCTCCTCCTTAACAGTTGGCAGAAACAAATGCTTTCCCGAGGCAGCCGAGTGAACGCGATGTTTGACCGGAGTCAATTTGCGCATCCTGAGATCGTTCTTCTGAGAGTCACAGCTTCCCAGCATCTTTAAGTGCCTCGGTAGTTTCCAGATAACAACCGGGGGAGAGGTAGAGTGGAAATGTTGGGTCGTGTTCCACCGTTGCGGCCCTTTTCCAGCAACGTACTCCCTGACCGGGCGGTTCTAATTGCGGGACGCAATTCAACGGAAACTGTGAAGGTTTTATTTCCGCGCAACGACGCCGAGTGCTCAGACTTCTAGAAGCAGGAGGCGGCAAAGGATGGGGGGGTCCATTAAGAGCCGATCAATCATCTCTAATGGGGTGCCGACAGCATGGGAATGAGTCTGAAAGCGTCTATTAACTGGGAGGCGGACCGCCGTGATAACATAGGAGGGCGATCGTTTTGGAAGGCTATAGGGGAAAAACCTACCTGTAAGTCGGGTTGGGCAACGAGCAACGAGCATCCATTGGAACCGGGATGAACGTTCCGAGTCTACCGGACTTGTTCAAATCTTTAAATTTCAATTCCTGATCCCGATGCCCAATCCGCCGAAGAAAAAGCCACCGTCCATGACCAACGAAGAAGAAGCCGCGGAGCGGTGTGTGTGGCAGCATTCAAAAGTGTGCCTCTTTAAAAGAATTGGAATTGAGAGTCGTTAGAAACGGGAATCAAAATGAGGAATTAGAATCGATGCCCAACTCGAGCAGTAAGTCAAAGGTCCTGTTGTCCCCGATTCGTTAAAGGCTTGGTTCACAGCCATGTTTACATGATGGTCAATTCGCTTGGCGTAAAAAATAAATTAAAAAAAAAAAAACACCCAAAAAACAAACAACGAGCCCACCAGCATCCACATGGTCCTTCACTTTCGGCACTATCCAACCGCTGGATCCAGCACCAGTCGAGCTTACGCACCGATGTGGGAGGTCTGCTTCAAATCTGCTCGGCGAGAGAGAGAGAGAGAGAAAAAAGGTGGAACTCTCATGTTGGCTGCCCATGGGAGGACTAACAAGCCGGCGCTTCTTGTCGGAGCCACGTAAACCCACGCAAACCTCCTCGTCCAGAGGACCCCCCCCATCCTCCTCTCGCCGCCAATAATATCTACGCTTTCCTAAAGGAAGAAGACAAAGAAGAAGGCAAAGCGCGAGTTCCTGTTTTGGGAGACGACCATTGCAATGTGCAATTAATCCAATCAACCTGGATGACAAAGATGATCTTTCAAAAGGGGGAGGTGGTTATCAGCTGGTGCTTTTTGGTTCGTTTAAAGATGCAAAACTGCCCTCCCCTCTCCAAAGAGGTGAGAGCAAACTCCATCCAGAGGCTGCTGCAGGTGGTGATGGTGGTGAAGGAGGAGGAGGTGCGACAACATCTGCCAGGCTCGCCGTTCACGCCGGCGCCACGGGGCATGCGTGATGCCGACGGTGATGATGACAATCTGGCTGACGACCGCTGCGTGCACCGTTGGTGACAAAACTGCTGACTGGTTGCAAACGCCCCTCGCAACACCCTCCCCTCCCTCCCCCCGCTCCGCGTCTTCCTCGAGAAGCGCGCCATCAAGTCAAAGAACGTGTGACTTTGCGTAATTTAACGCCGCCGGGTTGCGCGTCTTACAGGCGCGGATGAAGCACGTCCGCAGCATCAGCAACAACAACTCTGCTCTAGCGTGCAAACGGTTGATGTGGAGTTAGCAAAATAGATGCTTTTTTTGGAAAGGGGAATTAGGCAAGTATTTAAATCGCTTTCCTAGTCACCGCGGTCGATCGTCCCGCCTGGATCTCACGGCGGACACAACAGATTGTTTCAGAAGAAGAAGAAGAAGAAGAAGAAGAAGAAGAACTCGCGATGTACTCACTGTTTCCGTGGCGAGGGACGTCGGCGATCGACGGATGGACAAGCGTTTCGCTCCCAAAGTGGAACGCGTTAAACCTCGCTATCTCCGTCCAGAGGTCAGCTCGCCGGCGACGGTCGAGTTGCCCCGACCCGCACACACATGCACACACACGCAAACACACACAACCCTCCGGCTCGGTGATCGATGCTCGGCTGACGGCGACGCCAAGGTGGAGGTGTTCATTTACATGCGACTCTCGCCGCTCCGCCACTCCGCCAGTGCCACGATCGCACCGGCTGGCTCGCCGTGGACGAATGACAGCGAAGGCGGACGGACGCTAATCGTGCGAGCAGCGGGGAGGCGGATACTGTTTCCGCACGGACGGTTTAGAGGGGGACGCACCGCGAAGGCGGAGGAGGAGGGCGTGAGGGGCTGCTTTCGCTTCTCCCTCCCTCCCTCTCTCTCTCTCGTATTCTTCCTCCTTCGAAATGAGCACAAAACTACCCGTTTCGACCGTTTAATAACATTTCTTCCTATTCACTGTAATATATTTTACATATTTCCGCCTCATTGAACGCTATTGCTAATGCTCAATAAATCGTTAGATTAAAAAACAAACAAACAAACAAACAAAAACCCTACAACTATTGACATGTATCATTAAATTGCTATTGCGACCTGATGCAGGCGCACATGGCTTTGTGTAACCAACTGCAACAGCCAAGACGCTAGCCGGGTCCCTAAACAATTAAAACCAATTCCCTGCACTAATCTGTCATCTGCTTTTAGCAAGAAATGAGTCTATTTTTCAATTTTAGCTGCGTAAAAGGAAACTTGGAACGAATATACCTGCCACCAGCTTAACTTGTCCCTATTCCACCTGTGACATCAATCACAAGTATTTGTATTTCAAATTAAAGTCATCTTTTATTTGCATCGTCTGGGATGCAGAGTATTTGTATTTGTCTGAAAGGAGCCCTGCCCTGTATGAGGTCAGGCTATGGCTAATGTAACAAATGGTTTTAAAATGACAAATGTAAGGACAACGTTCACCTTGACCACTGTTGTCACCACGCAGCGGTAAAATCTCACGCGCAGCCATAAAAATCACAGGGGAGGTTGAACAACTGCCGGGTCTTTTTATTGGCGTGGGGCCGTTAAAACTTAAAACCGCACTCCAGACACCTTGAAACAGCAAATGTGCTTGACACCTCGGCTGCGAGCAAAAAAAATATGAACAAAAAGCCGAGCTGACGGCTGGATAACGGGGTTTGTCAGAGGAACAACGTCCTCATTTCAGCACAAAGTCAGACACGCAGAGGAACACGTCTCCAACGCGTCTGATGACTAAAGTCAAGGGGTTGTGAACTGTGGTGAGGTAACAGGCGTGACATAGACATTTTTTTAAACATAATTTCACACGAAAATCATGCTCTGTATGTCTAGTGGTTGGAACATTGACGGGTATTTTGATCTCCGTGTTACGTTTCGATTTATCCACAGTGATGGGACAAACCCCCTTTCCCATTGAAAGCAGAAAGGAAAGTGAAACCAACTGAACCGTTGTGGGCTGTGAAATGTGAACATGTGCGCGTGTGGGCGAGGCGAAGAACGAGCGTGTGCGTGAGTCAGTCAATCCGCTTGACGGATGCACTCGACCCTTTGGGTTTGCGAAGGGGGGCCGAAGCGCGGCAGCTGACCTGAGTTGTGTGGGGCGCTTCTTTCAGAGGGATGCAGACGTCCAAGACCCGCGTCTTGGTTTTCGCTTAAAATGTAGTGAGGTGCAAAACGAGAGCACTGCGCACGTGCTTGCAGCTTCTCACGGCCGTTGTCAGATACTCACGGAGGCATGTGTATTTGTAACGCGAGCTGTGTGAGCCTGTGTTGTGTTTGGTGCAGATTGTGCGGGGGGAGGATACAGGATGTTACTGGTCGGATTGGGACTTCTGGCCGACGCCTGTAGGGCCTCCAACACGATCCTCACTCTCTGCCTGTGCTCGTCTGTGGGTGGAGGATGCATGGCGCCGCTCAGGACCTTGGTGGATGGAAAAAAAAAGATTGAAAAAAAAAAAGAAAAAAAAAAGGATTACATTTTGCTGAGATGAAAGCAGACAAAAATAAGGAAACAATGGCATCAGAGAGATGGATGAGGAATTGAAGGGATGCGGGAAGATGTGAGGAAGCACAAGGCAGAGTGCCAACACAGGGACTAATGCTTATACTGCAGCAAGGGGGGGGTGCGATATGAAAGTAAACTGTCTGAGTCAGGGAAAAGAAAACAACAACAACTACAGCAACAAATCGTTGAATGGAGTTGTGAGGTTACAATTTATTTGCATTATAATGGATCTAGTTTTAGTGTTCAAGGGGCCAAAATACAGAAACTGGAACCTTCTCTCAAAAACTGAAACAAAGTCATTTGATCTTTTTTATGTACGTAGAGTTGGGACAGAAAATTCCATAAAGCGGAAAGCAGGAAGCTGATATATATATATATATTTTCAAAGACAACTAATGTGGAAAAACATCCGACCAACTCTGTTTTTGATCATCCTATTAAGATCTGTGAAGATTGTCTAGTAATGCTGGAGCAGTGAGCAAGAAATGAAAGCTGCAGGGATTAATGATTTCTTGCAAGGATGCTCCAATCAAGATTATTGGGCCAGACCACCCACCAGAACAATGGGACGCACTCGGTGTAGTTCACATAACTGATCAGCCGTCAAGCTGATTGTCCCGATCCGAACAGGACGTTCTGCCAAAATGGATTGTTTGCTCCATGTCTCTGTTTCAAAGAATGACTTCAACAGTCATTTTCCATTATCAGTAATGCGATTTCAGTTTCAGCTGTTTTATTCTGTTACTATTATCTGTTCTATGTTGGGGATTCTTTAATTATGCCTTTGATTATGCTGCAATGATTTAGGGACTGCTTTTGATTTTTTAAACCAATGTAGAACTTTTGAAATGTTTTCCTCTTAATACTAGCTTGTTGAGACCTAGGTCGTTTTTTTTTCCCGGCCCCTTCGCATGGCAAGGGACTTGCGTGTTCTCTAGATTTGAGAGAGTGTTACTGCTTCTGCTTCCAGTAGGGCCGATCAATCGAGGAGGTTCCTAACTAACATTGGATCGAGATCATCATCCTAAGGAGGGCCAAAAACACACCCAGGAGAACATCCAACTTGTTGCGACACCCATCAGACCTTATGAATACACAATATTTCATTTAAAAATGAAAGACAATATTTAAATTGACAAAATTTTTTAACAAACCAAGATTTATCGTCTATTTAAATAAATTATTAAAATTAGTCTAGTCCAGACCAGATAATCCAAAATGACTGAATTTTAGCCAGTTTAACTGTAGTTCAACATTTTAGGAAAATTCACCTTTTGTCATAGTCTATAGATAGACATATTAGTGGGGACATTGGCCTTTTAAACAATACATTCACTGAGAGGAAGCTGACCATTGCTATCCACCACCATGATCAGACATCGGCTTCTTCTCAACAAACATGTGCTTCGGAAATCGTTCCACAAAGGAATGTGGTTCCCGCTATGCATTTGCCTCAAAAACAACTCTTTCTCATATGTTACTTCATTATTTCATAGCGTTGTGAATGTGCAAGTCTAAGTTTGCCCACAATCATGTTTTGTTTTTGTTAGATTGTGTATTTGATGAGCTTTGAGGGAGGGTGACCTGTACCATTTGCCTGCCCCCCGATCTCAAAACAACAGGCACTGATAATTTAAGGGAATGGATACCTACATGTTGGGATTACTGCAATAGGTGATTTTACATTTCTCCAAACTTCTTGTATGCGTATGTCAGGACCAGTGTGTAGAGCACATGCAGCGTTTTAATTAATTGCAATTACAGATTCAGCAACTGATAATGACTTCTAATGACTGAAGGGTTTTGAAGCACTCAGCTCGGCGCACCAGGCAGCAGAAAGCACTTCTTGATTCGAGAAGTCTGCCACAGCAAATGTAGTTCTAGGAGTAACCCAAAAGAGTTTGGAACTCTTAAAAGTTTACAGCAAGACAAGTTTAATTGCTGGCTCCTTGCCGCTCTGCAAGCGTATACTGCTGCAAGAGCCGAAGTCTTTTTTTCTCCCCCCACCAACCGAGGACGGTATTTTGAGAACCAAGAGGGTGAAGAAAAGGGCAGGATCAAAGAGAGAGAGCTGTTCTAACACGGTTCAGTCATTGAAAAAGTACTAAGTGTGAAACAGAGGTGGATCAGGTGGATGTAAAAAAGGGTAAGAGCAATTTAGACCCAGACCCAGACCCAGCAGTGGGCTAAAGAAACAGATCTGACTGTTTTGGTGACAGAGTTGGGGAGTGGGGGCATCAGAATTCTACAGGCATCAGAGAATATTAAAATGGACCTTCCCTAAGGAAGCGGTTCTGACCTGACATGCTCAGTATGCTGTGCAGACTGCAGCTTCACTGACACCGACCCTTGAAAACTTTGGGCCAGGAATCAGCGTCTTGAATAAGTATCCACACCCTGAAACTTCTCCAAATTACTGATCCGTGGCCTAATTGACTGTGATGTATTGACATTGGTATATCAAGAACATGAACGGAAAACAATGTTTTTTAACACCCAATGCTGTGTTTAGTTGAGGCGAGTGCACTCAAGGGACATCTCATTATTTTGCAGGTTTCATTGACGCAATCCTCGGTGACAAAACACATTTTCCCATGCGTCATCCTCAACTTGGATTACTTGATAAGCCACAACAATTTAGGCACAACTCTTCAACAGGGAACAGGCAGGTGTTGTCCTGTCCACACCGCAAATGTGGATCTCTCCCAATCGATGTCACTTTTTCAATCCATCGCTCCAAGCAATTTGGACCATGAGTGACGGACCCAATAGCGTTACCATAAACTCGCCTTGTAGCCGTTTCTGGCACTTCATGGCCAATTTCTTCCCCAGCAAGCTCTTTGGTTTTCTTGGAAGAGCATCGTGAAAAACTCGCGGCATCATACTGACTCTCAAATGCCTGCAGTTGAAGCCTATTAAGTCCTGCAAGGCACTCACCAATCACCATCATCACACACGGGTTAAAAGCTATCGTCCCAGAGGCTGCCAGCTCGCCAGGAGCGATGCACACACCATGGGGAGCAGAGCGTTCAGCCGTTCTGATCCCCAACTCTGTAGCTCACTCCCATCGGCCATCCATAACATCGAAACCTCATTTGTTCAAGATAGCCTCCTCTCTCTCTCTCTCTCTACAACTGCGTTGTTCCATTTTGTCATTATTTATTGTTTTACTGTGGACAGTATCTTTATCTGTTGCTTTACTGCATTTTTTTTTACCTTTGTAAAGTGTCCTTGAGCGTTGAGAAAGGCGCTTATAAATAAACTGTATTGCTATCGTCGTTATTCACACCGGACAAGTGTGTGCTGTTGTGGCATGTACTCCAAGTTCCGTGTCTTGCTGGTCAGTGCGGGACTGATGCCCATCCATGGTCGCACACTCAACTACAGCTGCTTTGGGATGCGCGGCAGGGAGGGATGTATGATACGAACTGATCACTCAAGAATTTGCATCTCTCTGCAGTCCAGACCATTCAATTGTCACAGTCAATGCTTTGTGTGTGTGTGAGACAGACAGATCGAAGAGGAGAAAATGACAGACAAGAAAACTTGTCTTGATCGTGTCTTGAGACTGTTGAGAATATCCCTGTCACACTGAGCCCTGACTCCAGTCACTCTATCACTCCAATCATACACACACACACACACACACACACACACACACACACACGCACACACACACACGCACACACATGCACACACGCACACACACACACACACACGGTTCCCTGGTGGACCCTGGCAGCAGTATGCGCCATCACTCTGCCACTGCTCTGATTTTTTTGAGCCACTCTCAAAATACAGATCCAGCATCAGAGTCTCTGGTCATTTCCATGCTGCCAATAAAGCGCTTAGCGCCGTGAGAGCGTTGATATTCCATCTGCGCTTCCGAGATGAAGCCACCGACGTGAGCGGCAAAGCTAACGCCGCCGTCGCCGCCTTTGCCACAAGTAGCCGTGTTCAACTCGTGTCAAAAACAAAAATCTTCACAGGGAATACATCAATTTAGAAGCGTTGCGCAGCACCACCGTCCCTCCCACCCAAAGTCTGATGTGATGAGTAACACCAGCCGGGTAACGAGGACACGGCGGGATCAGCTGAGCTAGCGCTGGAAATCAAAGCAGGGGCGCAAGGTTGCTCTCATCAGCCACTCCGCTCGAAAACACGTGTGTAATTAGAGGAAAGCAAATAATTAATTCCTTACATCTGTAACAGAGTCGCTTGTTTCTGCCCTGGTTGAATGCATTTGGAAATTCAATAAGCTTAACATCCTCGCTCTGACAGCGTAACAACACGGCGGCCCTAGCAGGTAGAAAATGTAATTCATTATGTTGCCTGTGAAGCTCCACAATAAACTTCATCGCCTTAGGTTTTCTTTCTTTTCTTTTTTTCCCGGCCAAATTATTTTGCGCCTCTCAAATGAACTGCACAATCATTCCTCAATGCGCCTCCGAGACGGCAACGACCTCAGAGGGCTTCATTTACTTGGCAGCGTAAACAGCAGCACAGTGGCACTGCTACAGACAGATATTTGTGGGATATTAAAATGCAAATTTTCACCATCACACTTTGATAACTTCTTGTTTTGGTCAGCGGGAAGAAACGAACAAAGGAAAAGGCCATGCGCCGCCATACGAGACAAGCAATTCTGACTGCGTCAGCTTCCAGCCAATAACAATAACCAACTACGCTGTGTTTGTGTGTTCGACAGTGTTGGTGTGTTTGCGGCAAAGGTGGGTGTGATGAGTAGCAGAGACACTATTTCCAAAGTCCCGGCCATGGGGACGAGACAGAATCTTGCAAATCTTAACCTGGACTGAGTCTGAATTCTCACCAATACATCTTCATTTTGTGAATCACTTTGAGCCAAACTGAGTACTGCAGGACCAAACGGTGGTGAGGGACTTGCACAGGATGAGATGACGAGCCAGTTTTCTGGCACTGGAAAGCCGATAAAAACTTGATCCAAACAAGTGCCATGATAGGCAGACAGATCTTTTCTTAGTTGGAGAAAAAAAAGTGGCGACCCCACAGCGGGAATGGCAGACTCGACCGGCATTTTTCCATTTGAAAAGTTGTCCCACGAGCAATTGGGAAAGATTTGGGATTTGGGAAAATGCATATATAATTTGTGACGGCTCAGGGTAAGATTCTGAAAAGTGAAAAGTCTTTTCTTATGCGTTTTGATGCTCGTGTTGTACAGTGAGGCTTTTCGTAAAACTTACCTTTGTAGAAAAGCATTTTGAAGATTTTATTAGGTCTTTCCCACTTTTCTCTGATTTAATTGAGTTTTTAATTCATTTTTTCTCCCAGTTGGTTTATGATGTTTGATTTGTGTATGTTGTTTTCGCTTGTTTTTAATCTGTGTTAAACATAAAATTCATCGTTATTATCATTTTTCTCATCCATCCTTTTTTTATACCCGCTTCCCCCTGCACTCTGCTGGGGCCGATCCCAACTGTCGTGGGGGAAAGGCAGGGTACATTCTGGACACATGGGAAACATTAATTCACACTAATTCACACCCACACACCTACGGACAATTTAGACTTCACAAATTCACCTTAAATGCATGTGTGCTACTATGTCACCCTTAGTTTTATTATTATTATTACAGTGGGTTTGACTTCACCACCTGTACGTGTTTTTGTGTGCTGCGGCTAATATGCCGAATCTAATTGAAAAACAGTAGAGCGACAACAAGGACCGACTCTGTGGTTTGTCAAGCCTGGGGCAATGTCGTTCTGTTTGCTGCGATGCAAGTCGACAATGACGCTTCATTGTGATCACGTCAACGCGAAACTGACAAAATATCACGTGGATTTGGGGGTTTGTTTGTGTTTTTGTTTGCGGCGACACCGCCGGTGGCCGCTACCTGGGAGAGGAGCAGCCCGAGGGCCTGCGCTGCATCACTGCTGAGCTGCTTCAGCCCCCTCCTCTCCGCCGCCTCAATTACCCCGAGCACATCGGGCTCCAGCGGCACAGCCGTGCTCCCGTGCTTCAGAAGCTGCAAGAAAAATAACACTAACACCAACCAACCAACACTGTGTAATCAAGCTCAGGTCAATTAGGGAGGAGACGGAGAAGAGCGAAAAGTCAATTTGAGCGACTGATTTTTCTTTTTTTTTTTTTGAAAAAGCAATAATCTGAAGATGCCAATCAGACAGAGACGACCCTTTAGCCACCAATTTACACTAAAAGCGTCTGTGGAGCGTCTGGAAAACGCTCTGTGCCCTCTCACAAACGCCTTTCCAAGCAGCGGCGTCTCACGCAGCGGCTCCATCGGTGTACGCGAGGATTGCAAGATCGCACGACAACCAGGTAGTTTCGTTTTGTATTTAAAGAATAAAACAGTGAAACAAAACTCTTTTGGCCGTCCCAACTGTGACTCAAAGTATCACTGTGTGTAAAAAAGAAAAATAATAATAAACCAAACTGCTGGTATTTAAAGTTTACCTGCATTCTGTTCATCATTGTTTCCGATTTAAAGTGAAATCTGCTTTATCGCTTGACGGCCGAACTGAACAGCCTTGAAGCTGATACATCACATTGACGTGTCAAAGTAAAATTACAGCACACAGAAAAACAAAATCCTGCACATTGTATATTATGATGACAATCAACCGGATCCACCGTGTTTTCACATCGTCGACTTCCTGCCTGAACGACTCTACCTGCTGCGATTGCCGCGGTGGCGCCGCACACGCTCTTGGTGTAAATTCTGGCGGTTCTGGCCTTTGTCTCGTATTCATTAGCCAACAATCAGGCTTTAGGGTCGTCATCCCGCACCACGAAGCGGAGTGACGCGTCGTCTGTGTTTGTCTGTTCGCACGTGGTGGGCAGCTCTCTGCCAAATGTAACCCAATCCCCTTTCTAATGAGACAGGAAAAAAAAAAACTTAATCAACTCTGCTTTTCATTTCCTTCATTAACTTTTTATACTTGTCATATTAAATATTTATTAGTGCTCAGGACCGCCCCGCTCCCACCTCCCAACCCCGGGGGGGGGGGGGGGGTTTGCTTGATTCGTGTCACGCACGTGTTTGCGCATGCAAACGCCCCGCCCCCCACTTACCAGTGCGATGACTCTGAGAGTGACGGGGTGCAGGAGGCAGCTCTCTCCCGAGTCCAGCAGACAGCGGAGGAGGAATCGGCTCCAGGGCTGACACGACACGTAGCGCGCTAAACACACGCGCCCGCACACACAAAAACACACAGAAAAACAACCCCGCGGGTAGCGGAGAGAGACAGAGAGGATGAGGAGGGGAAAAAAATAAACAAACAACAGAGAGACGAGGCACAATGACTAACTGGGATCAATTTAGTCCAATTTTGCTCTGTTCTGCTCTGCGCGCTGCCTGGGGGAAAAAAAAAAAGAAGGTTGATGCCTGCGACCTGCCAAAGAGGCGGCCGTCAAGGCTAGCGGCGGGCAAGTGGAGCGTCGAGGAAAACAAACACGAGGGGCCTCGGAGCTGAGATCACTTGAAAAAAAAACAAAAAACAAAACAAGCAAACAAAAAACAAAACATACGCAAATGTGAACTGGTATCAACCTGTGCAGGGACTCTTCCGCTGAAGGAAGGCGAGCAGGGAGCCCAGACAGTTGACCGAGGCATTCAGCAGCAGCTCGTGCCTCTGAAGAACAGGAGAGAAAATGTGCTAGGGGTGAAAAAGAAAAAAATCATGTTTTCCAGCGCTCCGGTGCCAATAGCTACGTTTCCATTACCCCTAGAATTGCGCAAAACCTAAATATCGCAATAAAAAACTGGTAATGGAAACGCCCACATTTCGAAAAAACTCTCAAATTTTTTAAGTATCACAACAGAGGTACAGTATATTGAAAAAATGTAATTGAAACACTTTTCTCGCATTTATGCGTCACCGAATGTGACGTATGGGGGTCACGTGACCACTTCAATTCAAGTAAAGATGGCCGTTATGTTTGGACGGAGGAGAAGACAGATTATTTTTTACAAGTAATCAAAGAGAAATAGAAGGCTTTCTTGATGGCAAACAAACGCAAACGTAATTCTCGTAAATCTCGGTGGACGAGATTTTACAAGAATTACGTTCCGCTCGACGAGACTTTACGACAATTACGGCTTATGGGCATCACACCGCTCAATGGCAACACCTGCAAATCGCGATTGTACTTTGTCGAAATTTTAGAAACATCACTTAACTTTCGCGGAAAACTGTAGTGGAAACGCAGCTAATGTCGCGTCTCACGAGGCCCTCGGTGGGAAGGTGCACACGTGACCTCGGCAAACACTTCATATGAATGCGCAGCGACGGCCGGGAAGGCGCACCACAACAGTCTGAAGTACACATTTGCATAATCGTTTGATCTGTTTTCATTAGCCGAGCTGGAGCCAGCTCCTTGCAGAGATCATCGGTGTTAATCACCTTTGGATGTGCGGAAAAACTGAAAGCGACATTATTGAAATTACGAAATGTGTTGTCGAAATCCGTGACATTGGGTGAAAATGACATTGATTCACCGATTAGAATCGCACGCACCTGTTGCGCCTGTACAAATAGGTTTTTTTTTTGGGGGGGGGGGGGGGTTGGGGGTGGTGGCTAATGCTGTTTCAGATTTACCTCCTAATCCTGGGAGGAGTCTGACGGCAAAGCGTTTAAAGGGGATGAAAGCGAGGAAGAGGGCGTGTGGGGTGGGTGGGGGGAGGGTAAGAGAGAGGACAGGCGGGAGGAGGGCAGAGGAGCGGACGGAGATGAAAGGGGCAGGTCGGAGTGAGAGCGATGGAGTGAAGGGGAAGGAGAGGTGCGGAGGGGGAGCACTCACTGGTGTGCTCCCCCTCCGTGAATAGCAGCCGAGGAAGCCGAAGTGGCGGCCGGCTCTGAGGACCTCGCGGAACTCGCGTCATCCCGACGGGTGATGCGTTTCTCCCACGTCGTCTTCGCACCCTCCCACTGACCGAGCCGCGAGCTATCCCTTCAACAAAGTTGTTGTTGTGTTGTTGTTGTTGTTTTGACGAAACGGTCACAACGGCTTTTCATTTACATCTACTTGATTTATTATCACGGGATTATTTGACGGGTGCGCTTCGCAGCCGCGTCTTGCATGTGAATGAGCGGCAAAACGAGCCCGCTGGCTATCACGCTTCATCAGCCGGGAGTCTCTTCCAGCTTGTCAACAGCTTTAAAAGGTGTGAAAAATTTGGCTTGATTTCTGATTTTTGTATTGGTAATAAATAGCTTAGTGCCCATAAATACATTAATAAAGGGGTAGACTCGCAGGACAATTGCAGTAATTTGGTTTTGCTACTCTTAGAATGGTTCTCAAATATATAAGAATATACATAGAGCAAGGGTCTTGCTCCTGGTTAGCTGCCATCTTGCACCGCCGGGCTTCCTTAAAAAATCTTCACACTGGACCTTTAATTCAAACATGTCACAGGCTGTCCCGCACTCCAACAATGACTTTTCTGTGTACTTTTTATGTATGTATGTACAGTACGTATGTATCTATGTATGTATATTTGTATGTATGTATGTACCGTATGTATTTATACGTATGCATGTATGTATGTATGCACCATATGTTGTATGTATGTACTGTATGTATGTATTTATTTATTTATTGAATTGTTTGTTTTCTTTGGGGGGGCTCTAAGATGCAGACTTTTTTTCTACAGACAGTCAGGAGTTTAGGATGCGACGGCGGCCTATTTTGGCCATTTGTTTTTCCAAAGCTAAGTGAAGCGAAGCAGACAGGCTCCTCACACTCTGAGCAAAAGGGGTCTGAGAAAAACCAACAAGAGGGCAAACTTCAAGTCCACAGAGCCGAGGGGAAGCAAACAAACATCGCTGGCGGGAGGATTCCACTGCAGATCCGGCGGCAGGACGCTACGCGGTCGCACGACACAAGGTCCCACTTTGTGATGTGTGTTAAATTGCTGCACTTTGTGTTGCGCTGCCAGCGGATTTTTTTTTTTTTTTTCATCTGGACCTCTTCGTTGTGAGATACCGGTTTTGGAACGGACCAAAAACATTTAAAAAATGAATGGAATGACTGACTTTTTTTCTGGCCATTTGGTGAATGCAGCCTTTTTCATCTGAGCTTTGGCTAGAAAAACACTGTATTGACACTGCGATAGATCTGGGCATCAAAACTTCTAAAGCAAAACCCCAGCAGTTTTTTTTTTTTACACAAGTGCATTGTAATTTATTTATTTATTTATTTTTAGAGCGGCATTGATGCAACCTTGCCCCACCAGTGCACTGTTGTTGCTTTTGTTATTGTTGTGCACAGAGAGAGCTCACGGTGCACTTTCTCAGTTCTTGGCTTTTGGGATTTACGCCACACATTGTCGGTCTTTAATTTTTTATATGTATATTTTTAGAACTCGTTAATGCCTGGTGACACACACCATCGTTCAAGGTGAATCGATTGACTTGGTCATATGCGGCCTGCCAGTGTCACTGGTTTTACGCTGGCCGAGCCGGGTGAGGTTGCTCTCAAAACACCTGGAAAGTCTAGAGAAGAAAAATTAGCCTGGTGAATTCTGCTACATTTGCAGCTTTACTGCTGTTTAATATATTACTATTGTTATTATTATTATTATTATTATTACTATTATTATTATTAAAAAATAATTCCTAATTTTCCCGTCACTTTTATCCAAAGGTTTTGAGATGAGTGTTTCCTGTGTCTTGGCTCACTTAGGATGCGGGTTAAAACACATCTTGACAAATAACTGTTAGTCTACACAAACACTGCTGGTATCTGAAAATTTGTGAGGAACGTCAAATTGCCACTGTTGGTATTCAAATGGGATTGCCATAATAGTTAGGTTTTTTTTTTTTTTTTTTAATTTTCCATCAGGGGACCTTGGTATGAAAGACCTTGGCCAAATGGCCTTTAAGATTGTCAGCTCCCTCTAGAATGAGTCCCTCCTTCTATGTCACCGCTTTGAGCATTCAAAATAAAATCACAAAGCGACTACAGAGGTCACTACAGTAGATTAACCGCATTATTGAAATGTACTGATGCATGATTCTGCGGCGCTTCTGTCCTTCTGGGTGACGCTCTCAACCACATTTCTTTTGAAAGTTTTGCACGGAAAAGCCGACAAATCTGCAACTTTTAACAAAAGGGATTCAATCTTATAGTGCAGAAAGAGAGAGAGTCTACTTTCAAAGTCGCAGACGGTGGCCTGGAAACATATCGGTGGAAGGGCCCACACTAGCAACAGAGGCGAGTATGATAACAATGATGGCAACGTCTCAAACCTGCAAGAGGAGTCCGCTGATAGCGGCTGAGAGACACTGAGCCCCTCTGGAGCCCAGCGGGTACAGAGCGCCGTCCTGGGCCCCCAGGGGTTTGGGCCCGACCAAGCCGGGACCGCTGCTCACGCACACCACCGCCGACAGGAAGTCAGCGTCCAGCAGGGCCTGCAGCATCCTCAGGCGGCTGGCTGGGGGGAGAGAAATCAGTGGGAGAAAGACCGAAGGGGATTCGAGGGAAAACGGCACAAGTCGAAGGCAGCGAAAGTCAGACAAGACACTTGAAAAGAGACAAGAGCGACTTTTTTTTTTTTGCAGATGATACGTGACGGACGGGACGGGCGGAGAAGTCGAACGCGTCGAGCGAGAAGACGGCGCAGGGAGACGGTGAAGTGAGGCAGGACGGTCGAAACGCGTCCGGAACCTGAACGGAGAGCGGCCAGACGGCGCTTGAGCTTTTCTTGTACTTTTTTCCCCTGCCGTGAGGCCTTGTGGCGCTGAGATCAGAGCTGTCTGAGGGAGGCAGGACTCAATTAGCTGCGGCGGCGGCGGGGAGGAAAGAAAAAAAAAAAAAAAAAAAAAAAAAAGAGGCAGAGGAGACTCGGAGGAGAAACAGACGGACAGGACAGGGGCTGGGATGGCAGGGGGGGGGGGAGGATAAGGGAGACAGGCGGCGGTGGTGGTGGTGGTGGGGGGGGGATGAGTGAAGGGCTGCGGGGAGTGGGGAGGGACAGGCGGGGGGGGCAGATAGATCAGAGCGACCCCCCGACAGGCCACTTGTCCAGCTGAGAGACAGAGAGCCGGCAGAGACGACACTAGCTACGGCCCCATTGGTGGAATGAAAGCGCGTCGAACACACTTGCCCCAAGTTTTGGATATTACCAAAATGAGGGCAAGAATAATCAGCAGATGGATAAATAAAAAGACGAGCAGTGATCTGCACAGGGAACATTTGACCGCTGAGCCTGCTCTGTTCACGCAGCTGCAAAAAAGGCTGCATGTTTTGCATGCGATTTGGCACTGGGCCGCTTGTAAGGACCCACAAAATATTTTTTTTAAAAAAGAAAGAAGCAAAAACCAGAACCAGCACAAATAAATATGTATGTTTGATTCCCAGACCGCTGGAAAGAACATCGCTGTTCGCAGGATACGTCGCTCAAGCTTCAAACACAGCAGAAGCATTTTTGAAGAACTGTTTTTTCGTTTCTTTTTCTTGTTCTTGTTGTTGTGCGCCGTTCGCCAAGAGACAGAAGCGTTTGAAAAGCAATCGCCAAAATACGACTTCACAGCAGTTTGTTGTTACCCAGCAAGAGATCGTCGGTGTTTCTCTTCTGGAGGAGGAGCTGCTGCACGGCCGCCTCCAGGTTCCAGCTGACGCTCTGAGGGACCTTGGAAAGGGTTGGAGAAGGCGGGAGGCGGGATTAGGTTAGAAGAATACCAGGAACGGGCATTTAATTGCAAACAAGGGCTTTTTAATTCCTCCCATCCTCCGAGCGCAGAGATTTTGCCGCGCTGCCATGTTTTCCTATCAAGCGAAAACCATCATTGGAAATTCTGGCTGCGCACAGTGCACTTCCTCAAACCTCTCCCCGCCCCTTCCCTGCAGAAGACTTACACCCTGCAGCTCTGGATAAGAGCAAAAAAAAAAAGAAGAAGAAGAAGAAGAAAAAAATGGCACAAAACTATTAAGCTCCGCGTGCACCTGAGCCGGGTGAAGGCGCTGCAAAGTAATGAGGGAGGACAGGAGAAGATGGCCGCAGCACAGCAGGGCGGAGGGAGGATGGGCGGATGAAGCGAGGGATGAGGATGAGGTGGAGGTGGAGGAGAGGAGCATCTGCAGCTGTCCCATCAGTCCGCCGTTGGAGAGCAGCATGGAGACAGCTGGGGGCGGAGGGAGGAGAGGGCGACGTCAGAGCGATCGGCGAGCGTGAGAGATCCTTCATTGAAGAAAAGTCATCAAGAGTGAAGCGTAATGCTGCACGTGTGCGTCGACCGCAGTGCATTGGGAAAATTGATGATAATAATCAGTGTGCGAAATATCCGTCAATATCCGGGGGGGGTTTGGGGTCCCTGATTGTTACACAGAGGACCGGTTGGCAAAAAAATGTGAAAAATATATTTTTAAAAATTAACATTAGAGGTATTTTCATGACCATTGGTTATATATTGGTGATATTTGTATATATACACTGAACAAAAATCTAAATGGAACACTTTTGCTCCTATTTTTCATGAGCTGAACTCAAAAATCTAAAACTTTTTTCTATATGCTCAAAATAACTATTTATTTCAAAATTTGTTTTACAAATCTGAGATTTAGATATAAGATGATCTGAGATAATCCATCCCACCTCCCAGGTGTGGCATATCAAGGTGCTGATCAGACTGCAGGATTATTGCACAGGTGTGCCTTAGGCTGGCTACAATAAAAGCCCCTCTGAATTGTGCAGTTTTATACACACAGCACAATGCCACAGATGTTGCAAGTTTGGAGGGAGCGTGCAACTAGCACGCTGACTGCAGGAACGTCCACCAGAGACCGGATCGTCGGAGACCGGACACCCGGTGAAACAATTGGTTTGCATCATCAAAGAACTTCTGGTCAAACTGTCAGAAACCACCTCAGTGAGGCTCATCTGCGTGCTCAAAGTCCTCATCTGGCTCTCAACCTGACTGCAGTTCGCCATCGTAGCGACTTGAGTGGGCAATCTGTCACGCCTGTGAGGTGGGATGGATTCTCTCAGGCAATCTCAGATTTGTGAACAATATTTGAGATAAATGGTTATTTTGAGTGTAGAGAAACATTTTTAGATGTTTGAGTTCAGCTCATCCTTGAAATTTTGCTTTGGGGGCTTTTCAGGGGGTCTAATGTGTTAATCGGGGGGGGTCCGACCCCCTGAGGGCCCCCTGTCGACTTGAACATAAAATGTTGAAGATTTTGCCTTCAGATGTTTTTTTTTCACTCGTTGAAATCCCTCCACGGCCTGAGGTTTGAAGCAGTCGCACCATCCGCGGTGCAGATGCAGATGGTGACTGCGGGCAAACACGGCTAAAGAAATATGCAATTATTTTTCATATCGCTTTTACCCCAGCGCTGCGCTCCAGTCTGATCTCTTCCCGCCCTCATACGCTCTGATTCGCCCGATTGGCTCAAAACACTGACACAAGTCAATGAGTCGCGTCGGATGAATAACACACTAACATTAAAGGGGGGAGCAGTGCGACAATATTGCCAATTCTGTCTGATTAGTTTTCTTAAACAAACAATTGAAGCCATTGGTCTTTCCTGTTGCGCCTCCCCCCCTCCTGAGGACACTGTGTGTGTGTGCGTTTCCTGAGCTTGCAGTCGGACGCGAGGGACCACGCGGGTGCTGTGCGAACGTGTGGTTTCGACGCTGCACTGAAGACGTTTTCTGGTTTGAGCCAGCCTAAAGCGGTGGGTGGTCGGGCTTCTCGTGTGCAGACGTGCAAACAGGCCGTCGAGCGTCGATTGCGACCGTGCAGGAAGGAAACGTTGGGGGTTGTTGTTGCTGTTGTTAAGATGCGCGGATGTTGTCGACTTGCACGTCAATCGTTCGGTGTTTTAAAACTGTGTCCAAATGAACGTCTGAATGGAACCTAGTTGGAAGAATCGTGACTCAGTGTTGGATTTCAGTGCACAGAGGTAGTGACAGTCACAAAGTTGGTCTGTTATTGACAACAAGGACATAAAAATCTTGTCCTTTAGTGGCTTGAAAGGCGCCATAAATAAAATGTGTTATTGTTACATGACCAAAGAAAGACCCTGCGAGTCAGTCCGACTTGTCCATGGCTTTATCTTCAACAAACTGGCACTAATTTTATTCACGCAAACATAAGACACTGTCTATAAGATACTCAAACAACCGGAGGCTCTTTATTTGCACCGCCCACTCCCTAAGGATATCTTGTAGTTTTTATGGTTGATTTAGTAAATATCTACTATTTATAGTTAATATGTTCTAACTTTGTCCTTGAATTTCTTCTTTGATGTTCTTCTATGTGATACATGTGTGTGACATCACAAAGGGCACCTAAACCTGACTAATACCGCCCGGCGACTGTTCCGCCCTCTGCAGCTGTTTCCGTCTAAGCGAACATGTGGAAGCCGCAACGAGGCAACCGGTGCGTCTCCAGAGGTTGCGCGTAATTACTTGCCGCTTCCACCGGCGTCTGCCGTGGAAAACAAAGACGTGAAAGCGGGGACAATATGGGATCTCTTGACTGCCTCCTTAATCTCCCAGATGGCTTTTTTTACTGCGCGGCGCGACGTGCTCGCAGGGAGAGAAGTTTCCTGTCCTCATGTCGGTCGGCGAGCGCCCCGACGACGTGAAGCCAAGGCGAGCGGACGCGGAGATTGAACGGGGTGTGAAGTGGGGTGGCGTGGGTGCGCGTCACCTCTGTCCGCGCAGTGAGCGGGCGACAGGCTCAGGCAGCAGTGCAGGTAGTTGAGGGCGGGCAACAGGGTCCCCGTGTCTGCGGGCTTCAGCCGCCCTGCAACATTGCTCACTGACACACACGCACACACGCGCGCACACACACACACACACACACACACACACACACACACACACAAATGCACTCAGAAGTGGGAAGCAACATAGTGCAAATACTTTGAAGTACTTAAGTAGCTTTTTTAGGTATCTGTACTTTACCTGAGTATTTCTTTTTCTGAAAACATTTTACGATTTCACTCCCTACATTTAGTATCTGTGCTTTCTACTCCTTACATTGGAAAAACATGCTTGTTACCTTTGTGTTAAAATATGTTTATAAGATACAATTTCTGCTCAAAGTGATTAATTTACTACATTATAGTTGCTTAAAGTGGTAGTTGTTGTAGTTCAATATAAAACTGGACCGTATTTCAGGGGGAGATTATTTTAGAGTAGCTCGGCTTTGCGGTTACTGTTCAATACGTTTTCAGTACAGAGAAAAAAAAACATGTAGAAAAGAAGATTGCTTACTGCTATGACGAGTATCAACATCCAAAAATGGCTGATTACTAATTACAGTCAGGTTGTGGTGCACTTTTTTTACTTTCACCATTCAATAAATCAGTATCTCTTAACACTAGTATAAATGTTTTTACTTGAGCAGGGAGAGTGAATACTTTTGCCGCCTCTGCTGCTCTCTAAGGCTCCGCAAGCATTCAAGTGGAGAGAGACCGCAGACTGAGGCGCGGCGTGACAGACGAGCTGCATGAAAAGGCGGTGTGTGGCACTTCACTTCATGTGGCTCCAAAAGGAGGAGATGGATTTAGCCCAGGCATGGGCAAAACTACGGCCCGGGGGGGCCATATGTGGCCCGTTAAGCTTTTTAATCCGGCCCGTCGAACTTGAAGAAATAATATTAATAGTAAGTAAGTCATGAAACAGCTGTATTTGATCCATTTTTTTAAAGTGTTTTAAGAGTCATTTCAATAAAGAGCTAAATACCGTGAGGCTTCAATGACAAACATTTTATTGTAACACTTTTGTTCATTTTCAATTGACATTAAAGCGCATGTTTTCTTTTCTTTTTTTCCCCCTCCTATGAGGTGGGTCACCAAAACACTCCATCCATCTGCTCCTGCTACGGCCCCCTCTGTCAAATTTGAGAATCCATGGTGGCCCACCAGTCAAAAAATTAGCCTAGCCCTGATGTAGCGTGACCAGCCGCTGAAAAAGCCAGCGACGGGGAGCCGTGAAACACAAGCGGCGGCAGTGCTTTCAACAGTTACAGAGAAAAAAAAGAGGAATGAAGGACATGTTTTGACTCTCAGCGTGTTCATTATGATACTTCAGGTTTCAACTCCGGGAAGGGCCGCGCCTCTTGTAAACATCTCAGCGTTTTCATCTACAGCTCGGCGCCGGGGTCTCTTTCTGAGCGGACAGGATGACATATGCGGTTAATAATGCGGGAGACAAACGCGCGGAGAGTGACGCCGGCTAATGAAGACGGAGGCGGCGCGGGGCCGGTCGCTCGGCGTCATTATGAGGTATTTAGATGTTACGTGTCCCACTTCTCGTTAAATCTGCCCCTAATGACGGTCTTGTCTTAGAATTAATTAAAGAAGTCCGGTTAATGTTAGGTGGCCGCGAGTTGATGGGGACAAATGAGAGAGGAGCTGCACTTTGTGCGACCAGCTGGCAGCTGCAGGCAGCCGTTGAGAGGCTGTGGAACTCGCGAAAAATAATTGAATCGCATCTCATTTATTTATTTTATCGAGTTGTTTGCTATTACAAAACACTTTTAACGATTTTATCAGTCTTGATAAAGTCGTAATTTTTTCTGTTGCCAAGAAGCAGAAAGAATAAAAGCCACATATATCGTCAATATTCAAAAGAAACCTCAGATTTGTTTGCAATATCAATATAAAGATGTGCTCAAATGGAATTGAGGTGTGTTTTCTTGAAGAAAAAAGTAAGTATTGAAATAAGTAAATAATTACGAAAATTTGATATAATGAATCAATTTATTTTTTTTGTTTCTGTAACTTTCTGTATTTTTTTTTTTTTTTATGAAATAGAACTACTCATCCAGTGTCCCTTACTATAAGAGCTGGATAGCGTACCACCTTTCTGCCGGCATGCCGATTTTCCCAGTGGCCACCTATGGTATTGCAAGAATGGGGCCCAAACATTTTTTTTGCCCAAAGACCGCAATACAAAAATAAAAGCCTGCAAAACGCTTGACAGGACGCCACCGACCGGAGACAGGGTTCTTAACAAATATTTCTATTGTATATTTTTAAGTCATGGACTTTTTTTTTCTTTAAAAAAAAAAAAAAAAAAAGAAAGAAAGAAAATTCTTAGGGGAAGAAAAAACCCAGAAAACAGTTTCTTCTAAGTGTGACATCATTGGTATCGTTCTGACTGTGTGATACGTCACGTCATATGAGTCGCAGAGGCATGATGGGAAGTGATACTACTGCGCATGCTACAGCAGCCCCATAATACGGAAATACATGTAAGATGTCAATTTCAAGCGCTAGGCGAGCAAGTCCAATCAAATGAATTGGCCACCATGTTGGATGCCACTGGCTTTGGCCAACCACTCCCCAGTTCTGGCCATTGGAGGGGGGCTGAGTTGACTTGTTAGTCCCCAACTTTGAGGACAAAGTTATTGTCTTCCTGATGCTGATTACAGACTCGGAAAAAGAGATTATAAATAATGTATTATGCTTGACTAATTAGGCAATCAAGACGTGAGCTGTGCTAGCTGACTGATGGAGGAGGAAGTAAAAACAAAGACAGAACATGGTGAAAAAAAGTCCTCTAGGACTTCTGAAATGGAAGGCCAACTTGTTTATCTTTAAATGTTTGTGTGTGTGTGTGTTCTGAAAGCAAAGGCCGATGACGGCAACCATTGATTTTTCCTGTTCGTCTGCCATGTTTGTTTACACAAAAGTCCCAGTGAACCGCGTGAGATTTGGAATATTGAGCGTTACGAACCTCCGACTCTGCTGAAGAAAGGGCGAGCGTGCGGTGCCCGCTGCACACCACACGCTGATCTAAGAGAGAGATCTCGTGCGATTTGTCTTTTGCTATCGCAAAGTGTGCTGTGTCTAAATCTGAGAGAATCCTCTGCAAAGCCTTCAGTTTGATAAAGTCAAAGCAACACGGGGGGAAAAAAAACAATGCTGGAGCAACAGACGCTCCAGCAGAAGCTATTGAATAAGCATGATGTCCATTCAAATGACTGGATGAAAAAAAAAAGTTTAAATCTCACAAGTATCACTAGGTCTGATCACTTTGAAACAGTCCAAAAAATAAGTCTAGGTCTCACCGTGGTAGAGCAGTTTGAAGTCCACTCCATCCATCCTGCTGAAGGAAGAAGAGGAAGAAAGGTCGCTGGCCTGCGTCGCACAAAGCAGCTTCAGCACCAGCGGCAGTGAGTCCACCCCTGAGTGGAGACGGAGGTATAAAAAAAAAAATGTAAATCGGACTAAAAGTGCAAGGGGAGTCAGACGGAAATACATACATATGAGGACACAGCCAAGGTCCCGTGAGGCAGAGATGAGTTAACTAATGAAATGTAAAGAGAGACAACAGAGTGAAACGGAGAACGATGAGTAAGTGATGCACAGGGACAGCCTCATTACTTCCTGAGAAATTCGCAGCCAAGGACAAAAAAGAAAAAAAGAAAAACGAAAAACTGATACTCTTCAAAATTAAAACGATCCCGCTAAGACTTGAGGGACTTAATGGTTTCCAGCGAGGTGCCGGCTGGAGCCCACTTCTAATCAGGAGAGGCAGAAAAGAGAATAATGAGAGTAAAGCTAAAACCGCTTGTGGATCACCTGCAGATGATGTCCTTCAGATTTCTTAATACCTGCAAGTGTGTAACGTTTGAATGGGCGCCATTGGCGATCGGCCAATAAGCACAATCTATAAAGGCTGTCATTGATTGCAGATTCTGCCGAACAATATGCAGATTTAAGAATATTGTGTTTGAATATTGTAAAATGTCATGAAAGTTGGCGAAGTTCTCCAATGGAGCCATAGTTCCAAATATATTTTTTTAAAGGATGACTGATGACTTGAAGCATTCAAGAAAAGTCTAATTCGACTTTGCTTAAAAAACCCACCAGATTTTAATATGTATCTTTATAGAAGTCAGAAAATGAGGCCAAGAGAGGCCACGTTCCAGAAAAGACAAGCTGACCCAAGAAAAACACAACACACTGGTGGAGGCAATAACAAAATTCTGAGAAAACACATTCCGGATTTGAATAATGATAATAACAAAAGTGTCACCGTGGAAAAGAAATTACCATAGCGATGGAGGAGAGAAGAATGGAGGGAAGTAATTGGAGAGAGCAGCTGTAATCTGACTGAAAACATCAAAAAAATAAATAAAGAAAGAAAAATCCTGCCGAGCGAGTGCCGGCTCTCTTCCCTCAGCCCTGCGGCGTACACACATAAAAAAAAAAACGCCTCCTCCTCAGAGGACGCCGCTGCATTAGAGGCTAATATGAAGCATATATTAATGCAAATTGCGTTCAACTGTAATGCTTGCGCAGATAACGGGGCCTGCAGTCCCTGCGGGGAGGGAGGAATGGTGTGGTGGGGATGGGTGGGAGAGAGAGAGAGAGAGAGAGAGAGAGAGAGAGAGCCGGAGGAAAAAAAAAAAAGTTAAAGAGGTCAACTGCGACGTTTTCTGAAACCTCCAGCTGTAAAAACTCGGCCGCGCTCATTAACCTGGTGAAATATGGAGGAGACGCCATCTGGTGTGGAGACAAACTCCAGCAGCAGATGCCCGGTGCCGGCGACGGCCATCGGTTTGTCTCGGTGATGAACCGCTAAGCCCGGGACATTTTTTTTTTTTTCCCCCCCTGTGGTGGTGCCGCCGCCTAATTCGACTTGATGAGTCGAGCGCCGTGAAAAAGAACGACGACGAGATCGTCGACGTCTCCGGAATGAGGAGGAGGGATCCGAAGAGTTCCCGGAGAGGCCCTCTGAGGACGCGCGCCAGGAGATCCATTAAGGGCCGACGGTTGGAAACGTGTGTCCTCCGACTTAAAGGCCCGAAAAACGCTTTTTGATGCTCGCGTACAAAGCCACAGAGATCCTCTCCACCAAATCTACTTCCCCTCCACCCCCCACCCCCCGCTGAACCTCCCGTCGTCCGGGAGCATTTAACCGAAATCCGGCATCCTAATTAGTGGCAGTGGAGGCTCATCACGCCTCCAACCTTCAAAAGAGGAAGAGACACTTTGTCGCAACGGTTAAATTTCATGTCTCCCGAACTGAGAAACATCGCAGAGAAAATGTGTCCGTCCAAATATTGGAATGCTTTTTTCCGCCACGGCACATTTTTCACGTCGAAAAAAATCCCATGGCACACCACCAATGAATATAAAATGGCACTTTTTAGCCTAATAATGACAATATAGTCTCTGAATTTAATTAAACTCACTCAGTGTGAAACCTGGGCCTGTTTAGATGCACACAAATCTGATGCCCTGGGAGGAAAATAGGCTCACATTCCTAGTATTCCTTTTAAACTGTCCATCAATAACCTGCTTCTTTCTGCACTCAGGGTCAAGGCAGGGTGGCACCCTGGACAAGTCGCCAACTCAGACGGGTCAAATGTGGAGGGCAAATTTCACGTCCAATCAATGGGACTTTACCCAATAGGAATTTCACAACCGGTTTTAGCTAATTCACCGAAAAAACAACCAGAAGGAAGACGACAATGCCAAAAAAAAGCTTTCTGCCATCCCTTGATCAGCGAAACAACGACAACTGCAACATCCATGCTAATAGACTTAGCAGCAGTGAAGCTTCAGCCCCATCCTCTTGCTTCCTGGAGGACAACGACCGGCCGCGCAATAGCGAAGCCGACTGAAAACGCTTAAGCTAGTGCGCTCGGCAAGACGGACGCGAGACACGTCGGACCGATTCCGATAGTTTTTTCTTTTTAGCGTCTCAGTCAGGAAATACGACGGCTTCAAAGTAAAGATGTAGCGAAAGGCCCCTCCCGGAGTTTCGGAGCAGCCGGGTGTTATTTATTAAGGCGGCGTAACCAGAGACGCCGCTGTCAGTCTAAGCCAAATCAATACCGCGCGCTTCGCTGAGACTAATCATCCAGACAAAGCGGCTCTCTCTGTGACGGAGAATCCTCGGCGGATTAATTTAACCTGGGAATGAATGGTCTTCTCTTCTGACATTAATCACAGGCGACAGTGTCCCATAAGCGGCTTAGAACACCGACTCTCACCTGCAAATAAACCGGGTTTTTTTTTCTCCCAGAGAGAGACTTTGTGATTACGCTTTGGTTAAAACAAACTTTTTCCCTCTACTTTCCCTCAGTCGAAACAGAAAAAAAAAGAAAAAAAGAAAACCCACCAGAAGTTACCATCTTTACCAAAAACAGATCAATTCCAGGTACACAGAACAGCATCTCGGGGCACCTAAACACAGTTTTCCATGCCGGGAGACGAGTGTCGGAAGGGTATTTGCTGTAGAAATACCTCAGCGCGAGGTGTAAAGGAAGCAAACGGCTTCTCTGGGAAGAGGAATGCACGGCATGAGCGTTGGCACGAGGCGTAAAAACACCTTTTATCCCGCGTGTCAGGCAATAGAAGACACATCTTTAAACACGTCGCACGTTCATGTTCCTTTTGTGTTTTCTGTGCTTTTCAAAAAATGTTTCTCTGTGAAATAAAAAAAAAATAAAAAAAACTTTGACTAGGTTGAAGTGAGTTCGCCTCAGCCTTGACATCCGGCAGAATGAAGATGACAACAGCTGCCGTACAAAGCCGACCGACTCCTTGTGAAGTGAATGATGTGAGCGCTCGGAGCAGACGAGAGCCGAAGATACTCCAACTTCAACCCCGGGCGCGTTTCCCTTTGAATGTGACTCGGTTACGACAAGTGAACTCGCGGTCTAATTTTCAATATTCGGCAAATGAGTTGAGTAGAGTGCTGATGTTTCGTGAGATTTCACTAAATTCCGGTGGTTTGTCTTTACGGTCGCTGGACACAGTATTCCTTTTGTAATACCGTTGCGCACACATTTACAGTCTCTGCAGTGCATCGAGGTGCAGTGTTGTGGATGAGACGCAATTATTATCTTTTTCATGAGTTCTGATTGAATCACGCAGGTGCAGGAAAAGACAGCTTCTGTTTGTTGTACCGTTAAAAGAAAAAAAGAAAAAAAAAGAGAACCTGAACTCATACGGCAGCTGTGCTGACAAAGAAGTCGACGCTTTAATTAAGGTGAACCTTCCAGTTTGTGTTGCAGCTTTTGAGCAATAGAGCTCTGGCACAGTTTCTTTAAGCGCGAACCCGCCGTAGGGGAAACCTCTTAAGTGTTTGTTGAACAGATCATAAAAAAAATATAACATGCTCTTAAAGAAAAATATGTTTCAATATGTGAGAGCGGGGTTGAATAATAAATCCAAGGAAAAGAGTATTAACAACAACATAAGGCTGTGAAGAGGCGCCAGAATATTAAAAACAATGCTCAACCCAGTGGAGTTGCACTTCGTTATCGTGGCTTTAAAAGCCAAGCGGGCTTGTGCGTGTTTACAGACGTTTACACACTTTTAAATTAGTGTTAAATTGGCAAAACGCTTGTGGTGAAACTGAGGTATGAGGACGTTATCCGTTTAATCCATACATATTACCTGTACCGTGTATGCTGTCATTCCATTTGCACTTTAATGCTCTTTTAAGCATATTCATACCCACGTGTGTTCTTGTATGTAGGCTACATATTACTGTCATTGATTTCTTTCAACAGTTCAGTCAATGTCTGTTTGTGCAGTCGCTTGCGTCGGAATTTCTGCTTTTAATGTGCACAGCACAGGAAGTGAATGTTTTAAATATCAAAACAAAAGTCTGAGGTCTGAAGAAGAAGGTAAGTGGCTACTGGATAGTTTGACCAAATTAGAGATGCAAAAGTGACTAAACCTTAAGATTGTGCTGGTTTCAGTGCAAGTGGCGGCCTTGTGAGGCCGTGAGGACTATTGCTGTTTACGTGCACATTTGTTTGCATGCATTTGCTCTATTGTAATACCATTGTCTTCTCTGCCTCTCTTGCCGTGCGCCTTGAGTTCGATGCGTGTTTCCAAGATCTAAAATAATAAGCCGGCACTTTACTTTCCCCCAACTGGGAAACTTGGCCCCATGTGCCAAATTGAAACTGAAATTCTATCCTCGGAGGTGGAGAGGCTGTTTTATTCATCGTTTTGCCTGTGGTGGATTGTGTTTGTGTGTTACGGAGGACGCTGTTGTCTCATCCCAAGGCCAAGGCTGAGCAACAACAAGCCGATTCTCCGTGCGGCCGTCTTCATTCGCTCTGATGACAGCGAGGCCGCCGTTCGAAAGGGGGGAGGCCATACAATGAAATCTGAAGTGAACATAGCCGAGCGGCGTGAGTGAAGCGCGTTAAAGTTAAATGATGGAATCCATTAGTAGCGCGGGTGCGTGAACTCGCCGTAAAGCGCTCGCGCAGCATGATTTATCCCCGCGTGAACACGCTAAGGGAAGGGTCGATAAAACCACTGTTATGGACTCTATCGCCCCCCCCCCCTCTCCTCAGTGCTGTTCGGTGAGAAACATTATGGCAGTGATACCAAACTCTCCGCAGGTTCATGAGCTGCATTAGCACAGCGGCAGACGTCCATCACGCTGCAGCTCCTTCAGGTGAATGAAGCTGGAGGTGCTGCATCTTTTAGGAGGCCTTTTCCCAATTACACACACACACACACACACACAGACTGACACAAACACACACACACACACCCTCACAGAATCATACATACACAGACACTCACACACGCAAACAAACACACAGATACACACACACACACTCATAGACTCACACATACACAGACACACTCAACCGCACACACACATAGACACATTCTCACACACACACGCAGACTCACAAATACATACACACTCATTCGCACGCGTGCACACACACACACACACACACATATACATATACACACACAGACATACACATATAGGCACACTCACACAAACACACACATACACTCATAGACACAAATACATAGACACACTCACTCGCAAACACATATACATACACACAGACACATACACCCAAAGACTCACACATACATACACACATTAGTAATCTCGTGCGCACGCACGCACGCACGCACGCACACACACACACACACACACACAAACACAAATCTATATTTAGTTATTTATGATTATATAGATTTATTTATGCCTTTATGGTTTTTTTTATCTCTTGTTTTTATTATCAGTTTTGTTAATTATCTGATGATGCTCAAATGTCTGCTGTTGTTGACGCCATAGAAATGTATTTTGTTGCCATTTGCTCTCTCAGTCCCTCTCTCCTCCCCTGACCCCTCCACCTGGACCCCCTTCTATTCCCTCCTTCACTCCCTGTCCCTCCCTCAGTCCGGTCTTGGCCAGGACAACATTAATATCGTAAAACCTCTCAACAGGTAGTTGCTGCATGATTCACACTCCCTTTGAGGATAAACCTGTCAGCCATCATAAAGGCATCCAGAGCCGTTCCTGCTTGTCATTATGACCAGACAGGACAAAGGGCGCGTTTAGACTGCCAGCCAAAATCCGTTTTTTAACCCATCCAGATTGAAACCGGATCTCTCTTTAGTAGTCTGAATTGTCGCGAATCAGATGAAATTCGATTTTTGCAAAACGGATTGAAACCAACGTAAGCAGGCATTTGGACAGATGCGTCTCAGTGTGAACAGCTCCAAACACACCGATGGGTTTTGAATTATATGACGTCTCACACTATACGCTATGCTGGACGATGCCTCCGCTCCCACGTCGTTGCTACAGCAACCTGTCAGATGGGTCAATAATGGATTTGAATCCGATTTGCCCGCAATCTGAACGCAGCCAAAAGGGGGCAAAAACAATAAATAGATCAATAAGTGAGGGTTTCCCACTCTAGACTGGAATGAACGTCTCTCACCGGGCACCACCTGCTGCCCCTGTCCAACCCCGGGGCCCACGTTGTCCACGCTGAGCCTCTGCAGCGCCTGCAGCGAAGCCGACTTGAGACGGGCGCTCAGATCGTCGTCGTAGTCCCTCGGGCGCGACAGGAGAGCTTCCAGCGCGGCCAGAGCCCTGCCTGCCAGGAGGGCCTCGCCGGCGCAAACCGCCTTCTGCAAGTCAGACGCAGAGACGAGTCAGACGTGAGCCCCCGAAAGCCGCGTTCATTTAGCGCATTTACGCAGCAAAAGAGAGATAAGAGGCGCCGCGCGATTCCAGCAGTCTGTTGTTTCCCACTAAAAAGCAGAGACACGGTTGAGGGCGGATGTGCCTTTTAAATTTTAAACCTTGGCAAAAGGTAAAAAGGCTTCTTCTCATCTGAGCGCGCCAGGCTTTCATTCCTTTTCTTGCCGCCACCACCGAGGCTCTTCCTACATGCGTGTCAGGCGGTGCTTATTATTCCCGCCTGCAGTATCGTGCAAAATGCGGCGGAAACAATTTTTTTTCGAGGGGACAGATTTTTTTATGCTTCCCGTTTCCATATCACAGTTCAAAAGTTTGGGGTCACTGACCCATTTCTGCATTGGACTCCATTATAACCAGCTTGATGAAACAATGATCTTCAATGCTCTGAACGGCTTAGTGTTTAACCAGACAGCTACCATCATACATCGCATTATTGTTACACTTAAACTGTGTTTTTTTACATGCTGAAATTCCTTTTTTATTGATATCAACTTTAATCTTTCATTGTAACCCATGTTATTTTATTGATATGGATGATTTTTAGCTTTTAGCTTCAGTCTTCTTTTTACATTTACTGCAAATGAGGGTCGCCGACGACGACGACGACGATGATGATGATGATGATGATGATGATGAATAAAAATAATTTCCAACGTCTAATTAAGAGTGTCTAGGAGAATTCAAAAGGTGCAACATTCAGTGTGTAATGGGTCCAGCACACCAGGACTGACTTCCCTGCACTAGTGATGATCTTGCAGCATTCTGGTAGATTGTTTCATGTAGCTGCTTCTAATGGATTTCAATCAGTCAGTGTCCCAAACTTTTGAACGGTCGTGTACATTTCTGCTAGTTCTAGGTTTTTACTTTCGGTCTCTACTTTGTGCAGCCCTCCATCGACCCCACCATACATTTTCCGTCAGGGCATCATCATGCACGCCTGAGGGAGTCTGAGCCAGCGGTCTTGGGGGGGGTGGGGGAGTCGGCGGTTTCATTGCAGGGCCAAATATTATATTTGCCAACTGGCCAGTTCAGAGTTACCAATTAGCCCGATGTGCACGAGCGCTTCAGATCGTCTGGCGAGAGTTTTCTGCTTCTTCCCCCGGTCATTTAATTGATCTATGTGTTCACTCGGTAAAAACCGGCGTCTCTGTGTTCTCACCAAAAGCGTCAGCGTGGCGGTCGGGTGCTTTTTGATCAGACTCAGCAGCTCCTCAGTTTCGGCATCGGTCACCGGGTCCTGCCTTCCGTCAGCGCTGCCTGCCTGCACCTTGCATTCATTCCAGCGTTCACTCAGGAGTTAAAAGGGAATGGGGAAAGCCTCCGAAGCAACGCGCCCAGTCCGGTGCAGTAAAATCAATTAGAGCGGGCGCGGTGAGAAAAAGAGGGCTTTTAAATCAGAAGGGAGAAATTATTTATAAGGAGCCGCCATCGACTTCTCACCGCCGTCCGCTCTCCGGCCTTGATCAACCAAAGCTCCAAGACCGTCGATCCAAACTTGTCCGCCAGCTCGGGATACCGCCAGACTAAGAAGAGGAGCGCCGGGTGGTGAAAGTAGAGGGAGGAAAAGTTCTGGCAGGATGACATGGCCTTGCTGACGCAGTTCAGAGAGGCCTTGGATAGGTCGACACAGGGAAAATGAATCAGTTCTGAGGAACTAACACATAGGAAATAAAGACACCTGTGAACATCCTCAATTAAAGAAGCGTTTTAGCAGCTTTTAGCAGGACGTGTCAAATAAGCACTTCCTTTTTTATGTTTACAGATAAATATTGCTGAACAAAAAAAAATCAGATCTGACGCATCGAAAGAGGAAATAAATATTTTTGCCGCACATTATTTGGTGTGTGAGTATTTGGAAAGAGACAGATGGGAGTTCCAGTTAATATTCTCTGCCATTGAATTGGAACAAAAACATAATTTGCTGGTACGGACGTGGTAATTGTTGCTGTCACATTACTGTAGCACCGTGAACTAAAACTGACAAGCAAAGGACGGAATTAAGAATGAAGTGTATGAACTTTTAATTTTCCGACGAAAAAAACAACGAACTGAAGAGCTGAACAAAAACTGAAGGAAAGATAGAAATTAAAGATTAATTTAAAGCCTCTGTTTCAGCAGGTCTGTGTCTGGTCTTACACATAAAAAGATGCTGCAGACATGAATCTTTTCACTTGCATGCATGTAATGCATGACAGGCAGCATGGCCCTACTGAGAGTTTTACCTCATCCAGGTCAGGGCTCTTGTCCTGTGCGGCCGCCAGCAGGTAGAGGGCAGAGCGGAGCACAGAGCGGGGCGGCGCGCAGTCGCCCTGCTCCTGCACCGAGCGCAGCAGCCAGGCCACGCTGGAGAACACCGTCTGGTCTGAGAGGGGCCTGCACAGAGGAACAGGCAACAGCCGCGCTCGCATCAAAGGCAGCGGCAGAGGCTGCAGAGGCTGCAGACACCGGCGCCGCTGCAGTGCCTCAAAGACAGCGCACGGTTGGGCCACGCACCGGCAGCAGACATTAGTGCCGGCTGCGGCCGTGATGTCACGCGCTCGCTTTGCGATCTGTCGGATCAAACGCGCACGTACGTCGCAGACCACAAACGAGTGCGGCCCCACTTTGCGACTCTTAGGAAACGGCTCTCGTTAATCTCGGCGAGACTGCGGCGACTCGAAGCTTTCATTTCCTGCTCGGCGGGTGGGGTTGGTTGGGGGTGTTGGGGTTAATGCATAGCCAGGCCTTCGCGGAAGGACAGATTAAAACTTTCCAAAGAAGCCCCGTGGAGCTCTGAGGTTGTGAAATATGTGACTAAAAGCTTTGAGAAAAGCTACAGCGGCAAAGTGCAGAGTCAGTTCGCTTTCTTAATGGAGGTGGATTTATGTCCGGATTGTTGATGATTCATTGTTGTGATGTTTCTCAGGTTACCAAAGTTTAGTTGGTTGCAATTAACACACAGGCCTTTTTTGTCCATTGCACTTTGTCCATTTTGTCAAATATGACTTATAACTCCTGCAGAAATCAGTTTTTTACTGTGTTCATGGCTACTTTAGCAAGAGATTAAGAACGCCTGCATTTACCAGGCAGAGTATGTTGAAAAGTTTGCGCAGCAGCTCAGGAAGCAGCACTAAAAAAAAGGGAAAGGCGCATGTTTTTGTCATTTGTAATGCTGCCGCTTTATAGATAATTTTAATAACAATTTTGTTGTCCTGAAACCCAGCATTTGCCTCCTTTACAGTTGCAAAGCCTGTCAGAGCTTTGGCAGAGCTTTCATTCTTTGCCTTTATGTTATTTATGCATGCACACTTAGTGCTTCCTCAAGGCAGGACTGTCTGTCTGTCTGTCTTGAAACCAGGATTAGTCATCTCTGTAAGGCACGCTGCATAAACGTTGACATGTACTAACGAAAGGCAGCGGACAGCTGACCAAAATTTTGGCTCGCCGGCTGACACGGGAAAATATATGACGGAGGGACAAAACTGACGAATGGAGCGGAAAGGCAAGGACAAGTTGTCACGCGTGGCCTCCGGTGTAGGCGTCTGCATGCAGTCGAGAAACTAACCGAAATTGGGCTCCGATGAAAATGTGTTCAATTTGCCAAAAGCCAAAGTCTATGTGTCAGACACAGTTTAAAAAAAAAAAAAAAAGTATAAATTTCAAAAGAAATGTTTGAAGTGTACAAATTTTATCTGACAGCTTGAGATTGCCGAGCGACTAGAGAAGAAGAAAAAAAATTCTCCCCTTTTTGGATTTTTGTCGAGCAAATGGATGCCGCTGCGTGAGACAGAACTCGCTGCTGCGAAATCACACTGTGCTCTTTAAAAAAGAATAAAGGCAGTCGCAGGCGCTTGCTTAGGCTCCGGATCAGCAGAATATCCCTTTTTACTGACTGGAAAATTTAGAGGTTAAAACTACTTTCTGGGAAGAAAGAGCTCAGCGCATGAGGCGTTTTTAGTGCCAATTTTAAAATGTGCAGTGGACATTATCCCCGCGGTAGCGCAGCGACGCTCATCATGTCTTTGAACACTTCGACAGTTGTTTTTCTCCTCTGTATTCTGTTAGAATAGAATAGCGTGCCTTTGTTAATCCCACTTTGGGGCAAATTTACATAATTACAGCATCAATAGTGCAAAGAGAAGAAATATTATATTAATTAAAAAGAAATAAAGACATAAAATGGAATGAGATAAAACATGTATCTGGCGAGAAAGGGGAAGAAAAAAGGAAACTTAAAAGGGATCCAAAGAAACTGGACCTTTAAAGTGACTGAGGTGAAACTGCTGTAATATGTGTATATATATATATACATATATATATACATATATATATATATATATATATATATATATATATATATACATATATATATATATATATATATACATATATATGTATATTTATATAAATATAAATATATAAAAACAAAAACAAAAAACTGCTTTCCTTGTGGTTTTAGTGGTGCAGGGCTTCAGGTCTGACTTCTAAATAAATCATTTTCCTTTGCTGTTTCACGTCAGCGCATTTCAACTCTGCGCTGGCTGCCCTCACCTGTCTCCGTGCCGATGGGCCAGGTGCAGCACCGAGAGCAGGCAGTACTGAGTGGCTCTCGGCCCTTTGTACTCGCACAGCTGGGGCCCGGGTGCCTCACGCAACAGCGCGGGCCAGTCGCACGGCCGGTAGCACAAGGACGGAAGGTTGTACAGCAGCAGAGCCTCCGCCTCTTCCGCGTCTGGCGGGGGGGCGAGAAAGACCAAGAGGGAGTTTTGATCATCCACGTGATAGAACACAATAATGAAAAAATAGATATACAACAGGAGGCCAAAGCAATATTGTGAGTTGTATGATTCGGTTTTAAACGAAACACATAGGACATCTGTGCTCTTGTTTCAGCGGGAAACAAAAACTTTGTTCGATCACTTTTTTTTTTTTTTTTTTTTTTTGAGATTGCGATCCAGTAACAAGCAGGCCGCTCGCATCAAATATTCAAAAAGATCTCCGAAGTTCCATATCAAGAGGAAAGCGAGAGATGTTTCCTACATGTACAAATGAGGCCCCAAAAGAATAGGATGTGGCGCCACAACGCTTTAATGAGCGGGAACGAGGAAGGGAGAGCGCGGCGGACGGGGGACAGGTCGGCAAAACAGGCGACGCGGGACGGTCAAAAGGGCAATTAGCGCCCCCTGTGCCCAGGGAGGGCCGAGGGACTGCGCCGTCCTCCAAGATGACACAGGCAAACAGCAAACAAACAAAACTGAAAGAATCCGTCTGCGAGAGGGAAGACAGGAGATGAAAGTAGCAGGGAGATATAAAGCATAAAGGGATTTTTTTCCCTTTCTTTTTTTTTTTACCCTGCAATAGCTAAGAGACAAGCGCTACTCATATCTGCACAGTCCCCGTCCCTGGGCTGCCTTCGGGGAGCCGGAGCGAGATGCGAGGGAAGGAGAGACTGAAAATGAGATGCAGCGTATAAAGAGTGGGAATATGAAGAGAGAGAGAGAGAAAGAGGGAGAGAGAGAGAGAGAGAGAGTGAGGAGAAACTGCAAAGAGGGTCATTGAAACGTGGTGGCGAATAGCAAAAGGAAAGCTGCTGCTTGGTGGAGATGAACCGGGGGGGTTGGGGTGAAAAAGGGAGAAGTTATTCCACCTTTAAATGGGAATGGGGAGTGTGCGAGTGTGTGGGGAGGTCTGGGGAGGTAACGAAAGACAGGGGGAAAGGGGGGGTCACCAACTGGCAGCCATAACGAGCTTGCAGGAGCCCGCGGGGAGTCCGGAAGGAGAGGGAACGGCTCGGATAAAAAGAGGCAGGGGACGAGGAAAAGATCAAGCCGAGCGACTTGCAGGAGGCTGCTGATGGTGGGCTCGGTGGTCCGAGGTGGAGAGAGAGAGCGAGAGAGAGAGCGAGAGCATTGTTTGGAAATGAGAGGTAGCTGGGCGAGCGGGCGCGGGTACAGCTCATAGCCTCCAGGGGGCCCAGCGGGGAAAAGAATAGCCAGGCCGTCTCCCGAGGCCCAGGGAAGGAGGACGTTTGGGGGGGTGGGGGAGGAAGAGCAGATGGGAGGGAGACAACAGGAAGGGGGAGTAAAGGGGGGGGGGGGGGCGCACCAGAACGCCGCCACGCGTTGCCTGCTGTTCACAGTTTGATCAACAGGAAACAACAGACGACAGTGATTTGAAAAAGAAAAAGGAAAAGGAAAAAAAGGAAAAGGCACCCAGGAACAGCTTGGATGCAGCTGGAGTCGCTCGGATTTCGACCCCTGGAAAACTCAGCCGTCTTTGATGACCTCCAACAGACGACGTAATGATGACAAGAATATAAAACAAAATAAATCGTTTTCATTTATTAATTTATAAAATAAATAAATGAATAAATAAAAACGATAAGAGAGGACCGTGAGCTCTCGAGGTGATGATGATGATGAGGATAGTGATGATGATGAGGATGTTGATGGGGGTGATGATGATGATGTTGGTAATGATGATGATGATGATGGTGATAACGGTGATGAAGACAGTGATGATGATGATGATGTAGATAGTGATGATGATGAAGATAGTGATGATTGTGATGATGATGATGATACTGATGAAGGATGACGGTGATGATGATGATGATGATGTGAGTGTTCCTACGGTGGCAGCTTCATACAAAACTGGATGGAACATTTGGAGATCAACATAAAAAAGGCACAGAAGGTTTTTCTCCTCTGCGGGTGACGCTGCTTGGCTTCACTCCAGAGTTCCATTTGAACATCACGGCGCCCAGCGGGCAATGCTGCTGTGTTATTGCCTCTCCTTGCACCTCCATCATCACCTTTTCCTTCTTAGTATTATTCTTAGTATTATCTCTCAGTCATAATTTGCTGAGCTTGCTGGCCTGGTGTCCCAAAAAAGGGTCCCAAAGGATCTCTTGGTGCCCCCTGCTGTGTAGATGGTGTTAGTTGACGTTTATTTGGACCCTAGAATTTGACCTCCAGGCGCCTTTAAGACAGCCGGGTTCTTTCTTCCTCAAAGCCAGACCACATTTAATCAAAACCGGCTTTTCCGTCATCCTTCTCCATCTGACAAACGGGTAAATAGCTGGCTGGAAAACACGAGCGCGGCGGCGGGAGCGACGCACCGCAAAACCGTACTTTTGAAGCAGTGAGCACGCCGCAGAAATAGGAAAAGGTGCAACTCAAAATAGAAAAAGGGGGGAAAAAAAGAAGAAAAAGTTGGAGGCTGGCGCTGAAACAGATAAGGGTGATGAAAGCAGGGGAAATGTTGACAGACGGAGAAAGAACAGAACATGAAAGTGGGGTAGCGCGACGAAGACGCCGTTATTCACGTCCGAGAAAACACACGTAAACAAGTGCAGACGCCGCCACCGCCGCTCTTACATCCCATTACCTGATAAAAATGACTCTCATCCCATCGTATCTCCGGGGAACGACTGCGAAAAAAAAAGGTTCTGCAGCAGCAGCGGCAGCTTTTCCTTTAATTGGAAAATGCCACCTGTGCTGTCATAATGTGCTCTGACATTTAAGAGATTAGCCATCAGCTTTTTTCCCCCCTTCCCTTCCCCTCAGGTTCAAAACATCCACTTCAGTTCAAGTTTACACTAACAACAACTGGGTCCATTTCTTTTATTTCCTGCATAATAGAACGGAGAGCAAAGCCCTCCTGATTCTTGACTGGATCAGCTTGATGTTGGTTCGTCCGGCATCGGGTCGATATTTGTGTTTCATAAAGGGACGCTGCACTTTGTTAAAGAAACCTTTCAAGTTCAACTGGAATTGAATTGCAAACACACAAGAAAAAGATCAAGATCAGACGCTTGCGCTTGTTAATGACCTTGTTTGAGAAAATCATGCTGTGCAGTATGCACTGAGACTGTACGTAGACAGTCAGACCTTAGAGAAGGTCAAATTAAGCTAAAGGTTATAGTGTGTTTTCATGCATTCTGAAATTCCTCCCCAGCGTCAAATACCACTAACGAGTATCTTTTGACATTATACATCAGATTCAAAAACAGTGAGGTCAGAATATCTGAGACCGCCTCTCACAGGAGGGAAAAGCACTTCATCTTCTTCAGCCTTCTCCACCAAACACCTCAATGGTGTTTGCAGCAGGGCCACGCGGTGCAAGTCGACTGTCGAGCGAGCGTTTTTTGCGTACCCTGCTGACAGGCGCCCGAAGCCTGGTCCGGCTGGGAGAGCAGACACACGCTGAGTTTCTGCAGGAAGCCGCTGCAGGACGCGTTCAGGCCCGGGTTCCTGCAACAGAAAGACAAAAGGGCGAGAGGGAGGTGAGTGTGAGATAAGTACAGGTATTAGAAAAAGTCCTGCGTAGGATGTATGTCACATGGTGTTGTTCTTGCATTGCATTTATGCAGTGGCGGGCCGTCAGGGTTAGCAAGTCCTTCTCTGCTGGCCTAACCATACTTAGAAAAAGCACATTTACCCATAAATATGCTAATAAAGTTCCTGTCCATAGTCTGTTCTTGTAATATCCATATACTGGATGTGTTGTCGTATATTACGGTAGAGTTTTTATCCAATCATATTTCAGCTAGCTTGGGTTGCCAGGTGCCATGAAATCTGCCTGAGGCCAGCAAAAACGACATAGCAGGCTCCTGTCCGCTGTAAATGAACGGACCTCAGTTAGCTGCGATAGCCAATCAGAGCTCGAGTCTGTAGCTGTGTTTCCATTACCCTTAGAATTGCGAAAAACCCAAATATCGCTGTAAAAAACTGGTAATGTAAATGCCTAAATTTCGAAAAAACATACCGTAACCGACGTATTGATAGAGACGTCTATCAATAAGTCTCTATCAATACATCTATATCAATACGTTTCATGGAAACAAGTTTTTCGCATTTAAGCGTCACCGGAGATGACGTACGGGGGTCACGTGACCAGTTCACATCAGGTAAAAATGTTGCGTTATGTTTGGACGGAGGAGGAGACGGATGATTTTATTATATTTACAAGTAATCAGAGAGAAAAATATAACAACCATTCTTGACAGCAAACAAACAAACAAAGGCAAACGTAACTCTCGTAAATCTCGCGAGAAGAGATTTTACGATAAATTACGGCTCATGCGCTTCACGCCATTCAACAGAAACACCAGCAAATCGCAACTGTACTTCAAATCAACTACAAAAAAACGCAATGGAAACGCAGCTCGTGATGCCGACGCCAGCTAGCCTAGGCGTGAAATGCACGGCCCGCCGCTGCATTTATGGATCATTGCATCTTGTTTGCCATATACTGTCTGTTCACTGATGCTTCCAATTTTCTGCAATCCACTTTGCTGCTGTGATGCTGGAAGTTTCCTCGACTGGAAATTTCCTCTTAATTTATCTTATTTTTGTCTTATCCTAACCATCTACTGCACAAAAGGGGGAAAAAAAAAACAGGTGGCAAGACTCGTACAGACACACAAGGAGGAGCGCCTCGGTGGAATAAGCGAAGGCGGTGACTCAGAGCTGACGGTCATGTGACGCCATCTCGCTCTTCCACGTGCTCCCGCGGCGAGCGATAACGAGGACTGCACGTTTTCTTTCCCGAGCCTGCACGGGTTAACGCACGCGCACAGCAGCCCTGTGTTAATTGCACCGTGTGCGTGCGTGCGTGCGCGTCCTCAGGTTATCCCATTACGGCATAAAGTACCTGTTCCCCGCACAGAGGAGGCCTTTGTGTTCCAGAGCCAGCCTGTAGAAACCGGAGGACGCTGGAGGGGAGAAGGAAGGAAGAGCAGGATGAGAAGGCGGTGAGGAGGAGCTGCACTGCCAACAGATACTATTTATACGAAGAAAAAAAAAAATCGCAGCAGCAGTGAGACGTTCGATGCGACGGCCAAAGGGCGAAAAGCAACAACAAAAAAAAGTTGGCAGCTCGTGAAAGACGAGACGCGCAGAGAAGACGTGGCGACGACCAACAACGCCCCCTGCTTCCATATGACTGCTTTCAAGATTCTATTATTAGTTATAATACACACACATGGGCTAGAACATTTTTTTATTTTATTATTTTAGTGCTGGAATGCAGGGAGATAGATGTGGCTGCTTGTAATAAGGTGGCGCTTATTCATATTGAGTTGAATTCCAGTGAATAAATGAATAAATGAATGACTGGCCACCGCATGGGTACAATACTCTGCAAGCAGCACCAGGCACCACCGCCACTGACCTGAAGTGCTACACACTCAAAAATACATTTGCCAAATAAGCATCTAGCCCACAGGTGTCAAACTCAAATACATATGGACCCAAACAAGTTTTGCTTGAGCAATGAATATGGAACAAGCGAAGCGTACTACTATACAATAAACAACTTATATTGCATACGTGCGAAATCGAATTTCAAATTAAAAGAAACACATCAAAACAAATAAAACGCAAATAAAAATCTTTTGCCTCCTTTTGTATTTGCAGGGGGAGGGGGTTGGTTGGCTGTCACGCTACGCTAACGTGTCGGCAAAGTTACGTGGCGGGGGGGATTATGACTGCCTTCACGTGGGCCGGACAGAGACACGCAGCGGGCCGGATGTGGCCCGCGGGCCGTAGTTTGGGGACCCTTGATCTAGGCAATGCAAAACCTCTTTAGAAAAAAAATAATAATTCTACAAAATTTGTCCATGGTGCACGTAAGTGTTTTGCAGCGGCAGCTTTCCACAAACATCTTTTGCAGAACCTTCACCTGAGTTAACAAGCCGCCCCCTGGCATCATATATCAATGTTGCTTTGGCCCAAACTGAAGTGTCGGAGGTGCTGACTCACACCAGGCCGGCCAAAGTGCCACAAGTGTTGCACAGCGTTATCTGAGCAGAGAGAGGAAAAAAAAAAAGACCTCTGTTCTGCTGACGGCCCGTGGCTGAAGCACCAAACCTATATTCTCTTTATTGGCGTGAAGCTGCAGCAGCAGGCTTCCGTGTTTGTGCTCCTGCCTTATCACCTGGGGCCGACATCACCGTGATTTCTTTTTTTTTTTTTTTCCCTCCCGCCCGCACGGCGACGTCAAATTCAATCAGGTCAACTCATTCGGGCACTCGCGGCCCCTCTTGGACGGGAACGCAATTGAGAGTTGGCATGGCCGTGGCGTGCGACATTGATTGGTTTCTGTTGTTCCCACTGCGGCAGAGAGGAGAACCCAATCAGTTATGTCATAATGAGACAAAATTCATTTTTATTAGCTTGAAGCCGAGAGCCGAGGCCCTCGATTGAAATCCCCGCTGCTCGGTGCTGATTCAACTTTAGGCTCCGTGATGAACTTGCGCGGGCGTGCGCGCTTCATCAGCGCGCCCATTAAGCAATGTGTTGCGCTGCATTTGGTAAGGCCCGTCTGTTCGGTGCACAAAATGTCCAGACATTTGTGGCAGGAAGAGCCGTTTGTCGCTGAGGCTCGGCCGGCAGTGACGTGGGCGTGAAGCTGCTCGGCGAGGGCGGCTTGTCCCTGCGTTTGTGGCGCAATATAAAAAGAGGTCGTAAGACCTGACTAGTATCGGAAGTAATGAGTTTATAGTCGGAGAGTTTTGTAGAAACTGTGTTTCAAACGCAAGGCAACTTGAATGAAAGGGGTTAAAGGCTGTTTAGCCTAACCCTGCATCCTACTGTGTAGTTTGCAATAAGGGGGGAAAATACATCGATTTCTCCAAGAATCGAGATTCTTCAGCTGAACGAGTGAATCAAATGATAAACTTCCAAAATCGTTTTTTAATCAATGTTTCCTTCATCTCTCCGTGCACCCTCACAGGCTTCCGTACACAGCGTTGTAGTGGCATGTTGCAGCAGCTAGCCTAAAGTCTTATTTTGGGCAATTTTATTAAGTATTGGGTAACATTATTTCTTGTCCAGCCTGAGCATGAAGACATTTTTCCTTTCTTTTAGCCATAATGGTTCGTTATTGGAATCAGTTGGAATCAGTGGATAATAGCTTTCAAATTTAAAAAGCCCATATGATATAAACTGTATTGATGCTGTAACTTTTCTGATTAATTTCCTAATGTTTCCTAATATGCACTGTACCAATTTCGGAATTGAGAATATTGTGAGACATCCAAAGATTTGCATGCCTTTATGCCATTGTTCGGACATTGTTCTTATTTTTTCTTCAGTCATTGTTCAGGACAGTCATCCTGAGAATCATTTATTACTTACTTACTAAAACATAGCTGGACGTGTTGAGTAAAACTATATGAAACCAGTGTCAAGAAAACTGTAAATGTTGTCACTTAAGTATCTTTCAAGTTTCACTTCATTCCCAATAGGGAAATTTGTTTGCTATTCGTCTTTAAAAACAAAGATAAAATATTTGAAATTAATTATTCCATTGTCTTTTGTTGTTTTACCAAAATATTGAAATCGAAAATTGAGTTTTCAGAGAGAGAGAAAATTATTATTATTTTTTTTTGTTAAAAAATCGGCCAGCGCTACCCTCTATTCGGAGGACATCTGCAGTCTAACAGTCAGCTGGGAAACGTGCAGTTCGCTGCAAGACCGGCCGCTGCATTCCTACTCACCCAGCTTGCTGGCGAAGACGGGCGTGAGCGACGGGAGGAGGGCGAACTGCGACGAGAGGACGGCGTAGAAGTTCTGCAGCACCTGAGGGTTGGGCTCGCCCTCGCACATCCTCTGCGTGAGGAGCACAAGCGTGCAGGAAATCAAAGACAAATCTCTGCTCTTGCCGTATCGATCCCCCGCCTCCCCCAACCACCCGCGAGCAAATGTGAACCCACTTTAGAGATGACACAGGTAGCGATCAATAAAGCACAAATTGGCTACACGTTCCTGAGACTAATGAGTGCGGAAGATGTGCGGCCACGCTTGTTATTGCAGCCGTTCGGGGGAGCCATTGGGCTGAGCGAGGCCGTCGCCGCGACCTCTTTCTCTGAGAAAGAGACGTTGAGAGAGAGCGTTTCACAAGTGTCTTCTCTCGCGTGTGTGTGTGTGTGTGTGTGTGTGTGTGTGTGTGTGACAGGGACGGAAGACAGATGAGGCAGCGCAAAATGAGAACGCGTAGCGAAGAGTCAAGGGAAGAGGAGGAAGAGGAGGAAGAGGAGGATGAAGAAGACGAAGAAGAAGAAGAACAGGAAGAGGTGGATCCCTCCTACGGGTGTGTCTTCCTCTCAGCCGTCCACCAAGCCGACGTTATTTGGCACTGTGCTATTTGTGAGTTCTTGCTTCATACATTTGTTCATGCTAATGTTGTGGCATTCTGGTTCATTTGATTTGTGCTATTTATATTGTTTGCAATTGAATGTAACCAATGCTGAGTCAAGCCTCATTCATTTGTGTTTACTTTTTCGAGAAGACAAAAACAGTGAAACAACTGACAGCCACACATTAAACTGCATCCTGAACTCTGAGGATCTCGCTGTCTGACCGCACTCCAGTTTTGTTAGCCTATCTTAAATTCTCACCGGCGTAACCGAAGCAAAATGTAACAGAATGAGTTGGATTTTTTTTATCGCACGACGTCGGCTCTCACCAGCACCGTCGGGATCCACACAGAGTCGCAGCAGCGCAGCAGACACCCGCTCAGGGACTCCAGCGTGTCCTCGGTCGGGCCGACTTGAGATGGCGCTGTGAAGGAGTTCTCCTTTAGCAGAGGGTCTGAGGCGCACTCCTCAGCCAGCCTTGGATGCACACACACACACAACACACACAACACACACACACACACACAAAAAGGCAGTGTGCACAAAAAATAAAGCACCGACCTGCATGCCAGGGATTTTATCTAATTTATGTTGGGTTTTTTTATAGGTGTGTAATATTTGGAGATTTTACAGAGAAACAGACGTCAACTGGTTGCATTTTACACTCTCCCTCCCCCTCCTGCCTTTGCCAGTGAGCTACAGTGGCCCGGTCAAACCTGCAAACCTGAATAATTCATCCACCTTCTTCTTCATTGGTTTATTTGAGGACGCCAGCATTCACCCTAGTTACTAAACGAGCCGTCGGGGGATCTGGATTGTCCGCACCAGGCTTCCTTAGAAATATGCAAGATGGCAGCTAACTGGGAGCAAAACCCTTGCTGTATGTATATTCTTATATGAGAACCGTTCTAAAGGCAGGAAAACCAAATTACTGTTATTGTAATGTAGTTATACACTTTTATTTATGTATTTATGGGCATTAGTTTAGGCTTTTATCAATATAAAAACATTAATGAAGCAAAATATTACACACTGGACCTTTAATCTATGTTTATGCTTAATCAATGTTTATTTTCTAAGGGACTTACTCGGGATTAAAACATTTAGTTTAACAGTTTAAGAAGCAACCATGTCGTTGAATGTATAAAGATCTGCAAGCACGATGTGTAAGGTGCTGACCTGCAGGCGGCCTCGAAGGAGAGCAGGGCGCTGAGGAGGAACTCTTCCGGCCTGGAGGCATGAACGCTGGCTTCCGACCTCCTCAGACTCCCCTGAGGAGCAAAAAAAGACGGAGACAAGTGGGAAAGAGGGAAGAGAAGCAAGAAACAACAAAGCCACGACGACTATCAGTCAAATCTATGCAACATATCATTTAACACAGCAGGACGAGAAAAAGCACTTCAACTATTCAGAAGAAGACTGCTCCCTAACTTGAGTCTGCATCGTGCCTCGGCTACATTAATCTCGTCTAGTCTCATTTCATTGCCTGCGACACAGGCTGTCAGTCAGTCACGGCGCTCCAGATTCCAGACAGGAATCAGTATTCAAGTCTGTAAACAGACGTCAGCAATGAGGGACGGATATAAAAACAGACACAAAGCGAAAGGAACCTTTATTCGTTTTTTTTTTTCTTCCTGTGTTTCTTATGAGAGCGAGCTCTCTCCTCGGCGAACGTGTCAATCACGGATGTCGCGTTGGACAAGTTGCCGGGTGGCATCAGAGGCTCGCACTGTACGACGCAAGCAGACAGAGGAGAGACTCTCTGAGGGCTCCGCCTCCTCCGCAAAGCACCGGGTTTCACCTCCATCCGCTGATTTTGCACGCGTGGGCTAAGACAAGAGGCGGCGCCGACTCACGGAGCTCCTGCGGTGAGCGCGAGCGGGCAAAGGGAGCTCCGAGAATCTGCGAGTGGCGGCCTCGATCACTGCCTCCATCTCCCTGTACTGGACCGGCCTGGGCTGGTGGTTTAGTCTGGGGAGATGGGAGACACGGCAGCAGGTTGGGCAAAGTGACACCAGCATCGTGTAAAAATGGTCTGACGAGACTGAAATGGAGCTAAAGCTACAGCTCTGTGGATGACTGGGTTTGAAGTGTATGGAGTGAAGTAAATAGTAAATCCCTTTGGTTATTTTTCAAAGGTAAGAGACTTTAAAAAAGAAAATACATTCCCTGCTTCTCCAAAGCCACAAATACAATGTGTATAAAAATATAAATATATATATGTGTGTGTGTGTGTGTGTGTGTGTGTATTTATGTACGCATATACACATACATAAAATACATACATATATATGTATTTTATGTACATACAATGCATGTATACACAAAAATACAAATATGTATCTGTATTTATGCATGCAGTATATAAAATATATATGTGTGTGTGTGTATATATACACATGTGCTATATATAATACGTATATATGTATACATACATACATACAAACACACGTATATATATTTGTGCGTGTCTATATATATATATATGTGTGTGTATATATATACATATATATATACACAAGTACACTGCATGTGTGACGCTGTTCATCACTGGTGTATGTATATATACATACATGTATACATATGCATATATATATATTTATATATACACACGCATATATTTACACACATATACTGCATATATATATATATATACATATATACATACAGTATATACATTTATACATCCACATAATATATATTTTTCAAGTTTCAAGTTTATATACATACATATATGTATGTATATGCAAACACACTGCATGTGTGACACTGTTTGTCACTGACTTAGGTATTTAACCTCTTTTGTGTCCTTTTTGATTGACAGGTGCAGAAAGGAGGAAACAGCCTCCCAATCAGGCGCTCCTCCAAGCACGCTGATCACCGGAGCAAAGTCAGGAACGCTAAGGACGGCGAGTGTGGAAAAAGGTGCCCTTGGCAACGCGGACCTTATTTACCGATCTACAGCAGGTGTTTGGGTTTACCTGAAGAGGGCGGCGGCGGCGGCCGCCGCCTGCGTAGCTACCAGCAGACAGGAACTGGAGACTCCAGCCGCTACTGCCTCCGACGCGGCCGCAAACCCTGCACCGCTGGAGAAGAGGTGCACGCTGGAGGGCTGCCTGAAGGCATGCGCGCGCGCGCACACACACACACACACACACACACACACAAATTGCAGCAGAGTCTTCCTCACATAAATAAGTGTTAAAATGCACCCTTTAGCCCAGCTGCAGGAACTAATTCTAGGAGGGGAGACAGCAAGACGGTGATAAATCTTCTTGGAACGGCCGTTTGGGAGAAGAAAAAAAAAAAAAAAAAATTGCAGAAGATAACAAATGTAAATTGTCTGCCACGGTGCTTTGTCTGGAATCAGAGTCAATTTTGAGCAATGAGTCGGCGCAACCTTCACAAATTGACGTGAAATACGGCGACTGCTGTTGATTGTGCGTTTTGCCCAGCTTCTCGTGCCTCGTCTTGCGAGTATCAGCCAAGGCTGCTGCTGCAGAGTCGTGATCTTTATCCCCCACTTCCCCCCTCACTCACCTACACACAGACTCGACGGTGTCGAAAATGTAAAAAATAAAAATAGAAATAGAAAAGTCTTGCCGACCGGTGGCGGTGCAGCAGAGAGACACAGATTTAGTCTCTGGCCTGTGATGCTGCACCGCAGCAGCGGGCTAGCTGCACCGAGCATCCTCAATAATACATGCGCAGGCACACTCGCACACAATGCAAACGCACACACACACACACAGACACACCCCTGTGCTTAATCAGCACTTTAAGAGCCCCACTCCGGCTACTTTTTTTTTACTGTTCTGCTCGGCGTAAAGGACAATATTCTCTTCCCCGTTGAGGATCTTTTATCCCGATCATCAAAGCATCGAGACGAGCGCTACATTTAATTAAAAAGATGTGAGCCTTGCAGAAATGTGACAGTGTTTTATCGGCTGGTGATGTATTTGGACACGTGAGCCAGTGACCGGTTATGTTCTAATATGATTAAACAATCCATCGCACATTTGAATTTGACACGTTTTAGCAGGCCACTTCTCAAAGTCACACAAGCCAGTTTTTTTTGGGTGGGGGGCGTCCGTATTGCATCCTCGCTACGCAGATGGATCGCTGACATTTCAAGGCTGAGATCTCCCACATCCATCTTGCCAAGCTACACTCCGAAGAGTCTTCAGGCAGGACTTTTCACCCTCCCAGACAACTTCGGCGTTGAATGGCAAACGCTGCAGCAAGTTGCCCTGAGACACCCACAGAGGAAGACGAAGAAAAGAATTCAAATGAGCCACGGCGAGTAGCCGGCTGCTGCTGAAGACAGTTGGAAAAGAGAGAGAGAACAGCGCTGAATGCTTTTCTCAGCAGATGTTTTTGATCGGTCCCGACTAGGCAGCACCGATCTATACCAAAACGATTGTGTGACTTTGAATGTTACAGACAGGAGAGGGTTTTTGCATTGATTTGCTACCGCTGCCACCGACGCAGCGTGTCTGTCTGGGCCTGATGGAAGACTATTTAAGTCCCGACTGTCTGCCTGACAGGCACTAGTTACACTGCAGCGCTGTGTCCGGCCAGCTAGCAGAACGTGTCGGGAGCAGGTCTCATTCCTTGGCGTTACAGGTCAATGAATTGTAAGAAATTGGTTTTCATGGGAGGCTGACGATTTAACTGTACAGGCGTGTTGATGAGTAGCAATTTAAAGAAATAACAGTCAGGCCCCAAAACATGTATTTGTGACAACGCCTGCAAAGTTGGTGCGGTGATAGAAACCCACAAAAATGAAATTCACCACTGTGTCTGTGAACTAACTATCGAGCGTGGTTTGGTTGACCAACCTCAGTGAAACATGGCGACGCCTGGACTAAAGGAGGTTCAGTGGGCTGCACATTCCACTTGTCAATCTGTTTTCTGGGACGCTAGCTACTTTTTTCCCCCCTTGGCTGTGATTGACTGCCTGCACCGACAGCATCAAAAAAAGTTTAGAAACTTTCTAGACAGCGTCGCAAATTTGAGGACTTGAGACTAGCTTGACTAACACTGATAAAAGACTTGACTTGACTTTGACTTGGTCTTCAGGACTTGACCTTTTAAAATTAAATAAGTGCATTTTTTGCAAATTGTTTTTTAGATTACATTAGAAAATGTGTTTTATTTTGAAACGTGATCGGGTACGCAATGCCCACAAAGAAAGGTAAGCTACGTGAAGGCACCTTCTTAGCTAACGGTTCTGGCTGTTAGAAAGCTAATGTTTGCTAATAATAACAAAGCTTAACCTCAACATGGCTAGAAAGCTAAGTGAGGTATGTCTTCTTAATAAAATGTGTCTTTAGCTAACTTGTTGGCTGGTCAAATTGGTCAAACGTTAGCTAGAGAGTTAACGTTTGCTAATGTAAATGCTAATATTAAGCCATGTTACGTTTAAGATACGCATAACGTCAACCTAACGTCATATAAAGTAATTTTTCTATGACTTGACTTGTGACCTGCTTGATTCTCACAACAGTGACTTGGGACTTGCACATGTGTGACTTCTGAATACCTCTGAATAGTAGTAGTAGTAGTAGTAGTAGTAGTAGTAGTAGTAGTAGTTTGGAAGTAGTAGTAGCAGTTTGGAAACATTTTTATTTTATTCAATATCTATTTTCAGTTTTCCATTATTTTTCACATCTGGAAATGGGTAATATCTAATTCCAAACTTCTCATTATTTGTGTTGGAACCATGTCACCAAGTTTGGTATGAGATGGCAAAATATTTGACAAAAAAAATCTAAGACTAGTCGCTTTACATAACCACCAAGAGAGTCATGTTGCTGCCAACAAACATAAATTCCCATGTCAAGAGAAGCGGGGGATGTAATCTGAAGCAAACTGACCATTTCCTCTGTGCGACATTGGCTGATTGCGGAGAACAGAAGGAACCTTCCGATAGAAACGCCAGCCATCTCAACAACCGACTCTTCCTTGATGTCTAAATGCAGCCAAAATTGTTTTGTTTTTTGATTTTGTGTTTCCTACAGCAGCAGTGCCTTCCCTTCAGCCATGTGACAGGCCTGAGCCGAGGCAGAGTGAGTGACATCATTCTGGTCACTTGGCAAAGGCGGACGGTGCAAGAATTTTTCCCCGGGGGAGCGAGCGTCCACTTCGGTGGAAGGATTCTGGCGCGGGGGACGGCTCGTAAAAGCGTGAGAAAAAAAAAGAAGGAGAAAAGCGAAAAACAGAGAAGGCGGAAGAGTGCGACCGCACCTTTCCAGTATCTCAGTCAGGAGCAGCAGACCTTGTTTGGGAACCTCCAGGGTCGTCAGCCGCAAAGCCTCTTTCAGGCTGCGGACCAGGGAGTCGATACCTGACGCGCGCGCGCGCGCACACACACACACACACACATACACACACGCACACACACACAAATCAGACAGAACAAGTGACTCAGCTTTGCACATGATGGAGCAGACCAACAAGACCTCCCCCGGTTCCCGTCCCTCACATTTGTCTTACCCACCTCGGTGCCAGAACAGCGCCGGGGCTTTGACTGCTATCTAATACGCTGACAGCGACAACGGCCGCCTGTGTTCGAGTGACTGATGCCCTCGTAAATCGCGGAAAGCAAGGGGGCGCGGCGGCGGCGGCCGGCCCGCTCGCAAGAGCAACAGCGTCTCGAAAAAAACACCCCCGCGTCGCTCTAATTTATCGCCGCGCAAAAGAATCGCTGCGCTGATCTAATATTTACAGAGACGCCGAGCCAGACCTTGTGTCAGCACTGCGGCGTGCTTGTAAATTGTGTTTGCGCAGCCCACGTATCCCCGCGTCTAATAGGCGGAGATTTACTCTTGCATACAGATGGCGCCGCCGTGCATCACCTGCCATGATAATCCGTTTATTCACGGCGCGAAATATCGACCCTCTTCGTCTGAACGTTCCGACGGCGGCGCGCTGACGTTTGCCATCTGGGGCCGAGGTTGAGAGTGTGCGGCAGGAAGCTCCTACGGTTTCAGGATTAGAACTGCGAGGCAGGGGAGTCTCTGAAGAGTTGGAACTTCACTTGGAAGACGAGGCCAAGTGAAGTTCAACTTCAGATTGAGAAAGGTTCAGCGATTCAAAGACACACAAAGCCAGACAATTGGTACCCGGTGCTACAGAAATAGAAAAGAGGAAAGTAGACACTCTTTTACCAGTGGGGTGGGGGGGCGGCCGTCACAGCCAGCTAGGCCTTCGCTGCTGGTCTAAACACACTCAGAAAAGTTACTTTTTTTCTGTAGATATGATAATAAAGTTGCTGTCCATAGTCCTGTCGTAATATCCACTTGGTTGCGCTGCTTCCATTGTCGTATATTACACCGAAGGTCGACACGTGAAATTCACGGTACGCCGTTTACATATCGTTAGTCTAATAGCATAGTCATATTTGAACATTTTCGGTAAAAATACATAAAATAAAATAAACATTTTTTAGCAAACACATTGGTATTTTTTTCAGATATCACAATTTGGCCAAAAAATGTTCGGCTAACGTTATGTGAATAAGTGCGTCGGGGTGCAGCAAGGCAATGATGGCAAATGCATTAATAGTATGCAAAACAGGTACCCTGTCACCTGGATGCACTACTCCCCATTGAGTTGCAATACAACACTTCTACTTGTCTTCTTTCAGAGCTCCAAACAAACATTTTGCAGCAGTCGTTTCACTCGCGTGACTAGGACAAAGTCAAAAGTGACGACCAACGCATGTAAAAACCAGGATAAACAGAGGATTACACCAACTTGACGGTCAACAGCCTGGTTGCTATATAAAGATCTAAGAAGACGTCAGCCGTCTACAGCGGCGGGCCGGACGAAAGCGGAGATCCGTCAAAACATCTTCGAGGCACTAAAAAAGGTCATATGTAGCCTGTAAGTGTTTTGATGAGTCACTGCATTCCCACCGTAGACTGAGTGACACTGTGAGAAGAAGAGGCCGTCCTCTGTCAGCAGCAGTAAACAGCTGTAGACGGACCACAGCAGCACCTCATTCCCAGTGGCGGCCAGACGGTCGAACAGAAACTCTGGGAGGCAAGAAAAGAAAAAAAATAAATAAATAAAAATGACGATAATAAAAATTACAAGAGGCGAGGGAGACGTTTGTGTGAGAGCAGAGGGAAGAAAGACGCCAGGCTGTAATTTTCTCTTCGGGAAGTTTTCAAATAAAGGGGGTGAGAAATAAACAGAAGCAGAGAAGAGATAAATATAAAAGATGATGAAAAGGCAGGAAAGACAGAAAAAAAAAGATTATTCTCACAGCGTGACTAATAAAAAAAAAAGTTATGGAATCACACAACAAGAAAGGGCAGCGGCAGGGGAAATTATTTGCTGGAGAAAAAAAAAAGAAAAAAAAAAAGACTTGGATGAAGTCAGCAGGTGTTGCGTGGCCCGCAGTCACGTGCGCCATCATCACCGGGGATGTCGGCCTCAATGAAGGCAGCGCTGCCTCGGCCGGCCGAGTGGACCAGGGCGGCTGCGATGCACTTGGCGCTGGCTGTCTGCAGCGTCTCATCTCCACTCAGGAGCAACTGTGTGAGGAAAGACAAAACAGGCTTCTTTTTTTTCATCCCAAGATTGAGATTGTGTGCAGGGTTGTGTATAGTCTCCCTCCAGTCAGGCTGCTGATGACCAGGAACATTTCGCAGCCGTCTGGCTTTTGTGTTCGGATCTGTTGTCAGGCTGTGTGAGTCGGTTTATGAAAGTGTTTTGAGCAAAGCCTTTTTAACACCATCAATCAGGACGTCCAAGGTTATCTGGTCTGAATCACTCCGTTTGTAATTTTAATGGCTTTTCAGCTTAAAAATACAACAAAAACGGGTTTTTGTTGGGAATACAATTTAAGATGGAGGTGAAACGATCATAGTTTGACCTTCAGATTTCTAGATTTCAATATAAAGGTCCTGTCTTACGAGTATTTACTGACATGCTTCTATGTGTCAAAAGTGCTTCCTTTACTACTTCCTTTACCATTTACACATTACGATGTCAAAAAGCCCCGTAATATTCTCAGCCGGGTGTTGCTTCCACCTTTGCGAGACCAAATCTCGCTCTGCCGTGTTTTTTGGTTCTATTCAGAACACAGACAGAAAACTAACATTTTTTTTTATTATTATTCTCTAAAAGATCTATTCATCTTGTGAGACTGATCCACTGGGGTCCGCAATCAAAAATACAGAATAGTATTCGGTGTAATGCAGGATCCTCAGTTGTTGATTTTTTCCGGGCAGTTTATCATTATGTGGCAACCTTTATTGCTTATGTGAAGTCCAGCACCTCATGAAATCTTAAACAGTACCGTTAGAAATATATGTCATGAATTATGCCTTCACGAATGGGGTCAATATGATTGTACGCTCAGAAAATGTTCGACTCACTCCAATCCGTCTTTTGAGTGGAGTGAGGTGAGTTAAATATGCATTGGATATTTTCACTTCCTTTAAAATGGACTGCCAAATGAGTGTGCACTTAGTACCAAGTTCCAATCTATTCAGCCATTAATTACTCGGATGGCGTTATAAAACATTGCAGTTGACGTCCATCGGTTCGTATTCGGTTTGGATTGTCATTGATCCTGCCAGGCTGTTAGATTTTCAGTTTTGTTCCACGTGAGGGGGAAAAAAAAAAAAAAAAAATCAACAGTGATGAACTGGAAAATACTGCCGACGTCACGAGCTTGACCCCATTGTGAGCCGCAACCGAGAATATCTAGCGAGATGTAATCTTCGCATTAATTTCCCAGACATGTAAGGCAAATATTTGTCCAGTGTAAAACCCTCACAGAATCCCCATTCAAAGGCACATTAATCCAGGATTAGAATCTCTTGTTATGATTATCGTCACAACCAGAATGTGGGGTTTTGGAGGGCCCGGGGTGGCGGTGGGGGGGCGGCAGGATGTTTGGACAGGGACCTTTTTCAGTATGAGAGGCAGAGGGCAACGGTCAGGGGACTGTTGCTCTTGGTTCTGACTGGGCTTCTGGCCGCCCTGGCTCCCACCGGCCGAGTGCTGAGCGCCGGGACCATCCATCAGAACTGACACGGCCTCGCCCTGCTTGAGCAGGACCCACAGCAGGCCTGGGAGATGAAAGAAATGCGGTGGGAAATCATGAAAATATGATAAAGATGTATGTCCATAAAAAAGAACATTGGGAAAACAAAAACATAGATAAACTACTGAAGGATTTTGTCTGAAGGACGGAGAAAAGATTATTAATACTTTAAAGGAGGGCTGGGCAAACATTTTGACTGGTGGCCACAATGGGTTCTAAACGCCTAATGCTTTTCCAGCCACCTGGAGAAGGGAAAATACAACTAGCAACATCACTTGTTAACACAGCAAAACGCATAAGAAGAAAGAATTAGACTTAATTCAGCCGTGTTCTGCTGTTCTCACCGGCGGTGGTGACATTAGGGCTGATCCAATCTGTTCGAAATTCATTGGGGGGGGGGGGGGGGGGAGCAAGAGCTTCACCAACAGCTCGAATGCGACTAATGAAAGGATAAAATCCTTTCACGACTTCAGCGAAAGTCAAGGGTTAATCCATCCAACTTTATCTTTGGATTAATTATCCTATATTGTAATAAGGGCGCCGCACGCGGAGAGTTCGCTTGTCGGTATCGGCAGCGGCGGCGCGGCAGTCGTGTTCACGCGTGGTGTCTGAGTGCCATCCACCGTCCAAATTATTCCGAGCCGATTCTGGATCCGCGGCATAAAGGACGATAATGGATTATAAATGAGCCGAGTGAGGGGGATGAGACGGTGGACGGCCGGTGCGGCTCTCGCTCATTTCCGAAGGTGACTTTTTTTCTTCTTTTTTTTTCACGCTCGTTAACAGAATTTGGACTTGGCCCTGGACCGGCGTCGGTCCGCGAGGTCTGTGGGTCCGTCCCCGTTCCTGTTCACTCAGGGCGCCTGACGTTTTGACACGTGACACCTCGCGCTTCTAAACAGGGCCTCCTTACGTTGGCGGTTCTGCCACCTCATGTTGAATTGCAAATTGGCCGAAGACACTCGTGTGCGTACCCGCCCTCCCCTCCGCTAATCACAACAACTCGTGCGACGCCAGGTCTCGGGGAGGCTGTGAAGGAGAGAAACCGGCAAGGCAGTCGTAGGGGCTGCAGCGTGAGCGTGCGTGCGGCCCGGCCGTCCGATCTCTGCTGATTTTACGCTTGCACGGTCAGAGAAGGGTGTGAATAATTGGATGTCTGAGTCCGCCGTGCAAAAATGGTGTTATCGTCCGTGCGTGACACGCTCGTGAAGGGGGGAAAAGGGAATTTCCACAGTTTACGTGAAGGGGCTGCTACTCCTGCTATTCCTGAATTAGGGCTGAATGAGCATGAGCTGTTAGTCAGGTCACAGAAAATAATGAGGCGGCTGTTTCCATGGAAGCTGGGCGGCATGGATACAGCTGATAGCGTGAAATTACATTTTGTACCTATTGGAAAAAGAAACAATAATGTACTTTAGGGCTTTTCTCCTTGGAGCAGCAATCATGTATTTACAGAGGAAACCTTGGTGTTGCATGGAGCCGAAATTGCTGACACCTTAATGATTTTAGCTGACCCATGTTGTTGACCCATGCTGCTTGTCTGAAAACAGGCCAATTTAGGAGCATCGTAAATAAGCTTGCTAGTGGAGGCCAGCAAGATGGATGATCAAGATATCGTTTGTTGAGCGGTTCGTCCGTAGCTAAAGGTTGTGGAGTGTTAAGCGACGCTAGCGATTTGGTTGCGGCCTCTCTAGCTAGCACTAGCCGCGTTTCCATTACCACTGGAATTGCACAAAACCAAAATATGGCAATAAAAAGCTGGTAATGGAAACACCTAAACCTCTAAAATATTGCTAAAAGGTTTTTACCCTCTCAATATGGAAGTATGTCACGAAAGTGTAATGAAAACACTTCAATGGTAATCACATAGCTCATTCAACGAATCCCGGGTACATCCTGAAATTCTGAATCCACAATTCATCTGCGAATTCCTCGGTGACGATCCGTTCCCAGACATCCCTTATTCGTGTCCCATACATATGGACTTTGCCTTTGAACTGTCACCCCCGCTGCCTTCGTCACTTGACGATAACAGCGGCAACAGCAGTAGCGACAACTGAAACAACTGCTCCAAAATGCAAATGTTTGGTACCTCCATCCTCCTCAAAGTGGGGTCGAGATTTCACGAGAATTACGGCTTATGCGCTTCACACCATTCAATGGAAACACCTGCAAACCGCAATTGTGCCATCAAAATTTTGGAAGTATCGCTTTTATTTTGCAGGGAAAAAAAATGGACACGCAGCTAATGTCCTGCCAACCTTCCCTGCGGGTACCTTGAGCAGTTTCTCATAACAGGGGGTTGACCAAACTGGAATCTCAAGCGTCCAATGAGTTACTATTGACAAGTATATCTTAAAAGACCACTTCCAAAGGAAAGTCCAGTCATCTTATATATAGCATCTGGCGGGGGAAAATCATTTTCAACAATTCAGTGAGAGACGGTGGTTTTTCCCTCACCTACACAGCTGTGAATGAGCGGAGGGGAGCTGGCGTTGCTCAAGGTCTGCAGCAGCAGGACGCACACCCTGTCCCGAAGGACAGCGGGCAAGGCCTGCACCGCCGCGCCCTGAGCCGCCTCGTGGAGTCGGAGCCACACGGTCAGGACGGAGGCTTTTAACCCGTCGTCGGGGTGAAGCAAGGCGGAGCACAAGTGATCCAGCATGGGCACTGGAGGGAGAGGAATCCAAGGAAGCGGAGGAGGAGGAACAGTCAACAGCTTCATTTGAGAGGGGAAACACAAAAGGCTGCTCGCCAAATGATTACAGACGAGGTGGTCGAGGCTCTGTTACGCAAGCGGACAAAAAAAGAGAGAGTCTGGGAAGATGGAGAGGCCCCACTGAGAGAGCGGAGAGAGGAGACAATAAGAGGCAGAATTAGAAAAGACGAGACGGTGCAAGACAGATGTGAAGAGGGAATAGCGGGGAGTAAATTAAAGACTGAACACTGATGCTAACAGGGACGTCAAAGGATTTGATTTATGCAGCGATGACCTTGATGAAATTAACTTTTGAACTCAAAAACACATTGTAATTATGGTCCATACCAACATCTTTTTTCCCCCTTTTTTTTATTTTTGAACATGCGCAATCCATCTGATGGAGCTGCTGGCCAAATCCACAAAATCCACATGGGTTGGGGGGGTGGGGTGGGGTGGGGGGGGTCACATTGTTAATCGACAGCAGGAAACGTGCGATACGGAATTGCTGGCACGCCGTAGAGGAATACGTGAAAGGGAAGGAAAGAAAAAAAAAGACCAGAAATATATGTAAAAGCATCAAAGAAGGTGAGTCAGACAGACAGACGGAAATAGGAGCACCTTGGGGTGGTGGAGGAGAGAGGAGGTGGGGAAGGGAAGAGAGAAATCAGTGGAACAGATCAACTCTGAGGACGCGGGAGTTCGCGATATTTTTGCAGCCGGCGCGAGAGGACTCGACCGGGGTTGGATACGGCCTGGCAGAGGTAGAGAGAGAGAGAGAGAGAGAGAGAGAGAGAGAGAGAGAGAAAACAGAGTGACAAAGTGAGGGTGGCTGAGCAGGAGCAGCGGCCGCCCTGTGAAGCAGATCAAAACTGGTGCGCGCCAGGACGAGGCTCCCAGTCACGTCTGATTAAACCCACGTACGTGGCGGCGGCGCGGAGATAAGAGCCAGGGCATGACGATCAAAGGAGGGCGCAGGGAGGGAGAGAGAGTGAGTGAGTGAACGGTGAGGGCACACAAGCTGGCGGTAAAGGCTTTGGGTGGAATATAAAAAGCTGCGCTGTCCTTATGGAAAGAAAAAAACTAACAAAAAAACAAAGAAACAAGCAAGGAGTCAGACGGCGCATTTATGCTCCGCAGCCTTGTGAGGAGCCGACCAGAGGCTGCTCCTGCTTGGCTCCTTCTCTGATGCTCTCCCTTCTCCCCACCATGCTGTGCACTCTGCTCCTCCCTGTGATCGGCCTTAAACTCCCTCTTTCTCTCTCTGGTCTTCTTTCACTTGGAGACCTTTTCTGTTTTTCAGTTTACTTTCGGCCATATATTTTTTTTTTAATCGTCTGAAAACGCAAACGTGCATTTTTCGTTTCTGCTCGACCTAATAACTTCCCCGAGGAGCCGAAACAGCAAGAAAAAAATATTGTCTGTAAAAAAAAAAAAGATTGTCTGTGTTTGCCTTTCTTTCATAATAGCATGCAAATAAGGAGGGGGAAAAAAGGTGGAAAGTCGAGCATGACGAGCCAAAACGGCGAATTAATGCGTTGTCGTATTAGAGTAATTACGTCCTTAATGACTTAACCGTTGTCTTCGGAGGCTTTGATCATCTCAAAGAGCTGCGAGAGGCACAGCAGCCGAGACAATCGCCGTCTCCTCCCTTCATCTTCCTTGTTATCTTTCGTCTGCCTCTCCTCTGCTGCACCGTGTCTCATAAATGCTTCGTCTGGCCTCCCTCTTCCCTGTCTTTGGTCTGTATCTGCTCCTCCGTGAGGACCTGAGGGAGTGGGACAACAGCAATGCACAAAGCAGGTGCATCTGTGTGTGTGTGTGTGTGTGTGTGTGTGTGTGTGTGTGTGCAGATGGCTGGTCGGCAGCAGAGCAAACTGTGTCATGTGCTCCTGGGCAGCGTGTTGTCGTTGCCGTGCTGTTGTCATTAGTCCAAACAGCCCCAGAGAGACTTGATGAGTGACGGTGCCGCAGACGGACACACATAGTAAATAGTGGCGGCCCGCGTCTTGCATCAGCATCAAAACATGGCACCGCTACCTCATGGAAATACAGGGGGGGCTGGGAGAGGGGGTGGGACCCGGGCGGGCAGAATGAAAAAAAGAAGAAGAAGAAGAAGAAGAAGAAAAGAAGAAAAACAGAAAGTGTGACGACTGACTAACACGGCGCCACGCAGCGGCGAGTGGGAGGGATGGAAAAAAAGTTAAAAAGAAATTGGCGTCCTGCTTCCCCACACCTATATATATGTATGTATATATGTATACATGTGTGCATATATATATATATATATATATATATATATATATATATATATATGTATATATGTGTGTGTATGTATGTATGTATATATATATATATGTATATATGTATGTATATATATATATATATATATATATATATATATACATATATATATATATATATATATATGTATGTATATATATATATGTATATATATATATATATATATATATATATATATATATATATATATATATATATATATATATATATACACATACATATATATGGTATATGTATATATTTTATACATATATACACACACAAAACAATTTAACTGAAATAGGCTGTTCATTAGCTGATGATCAAAAGTTTAAGACCACATCTGTGCAATTTGGATTCCATGTCATTCATTATCTGTCAAGTAATCACTCTGTCAAGATCTCCTGATGGCAAAGGCGAGTGAGCTCACTGTCTTTGAACGTGGTCGGATTGTTGAGCTGCATCAGCAAGGCCTCTCACAACATGCCATCGCTGTTGAGGCTGGACACAGTGAGACAGTCATTTTGAATATGTTTTAAAAGGTCCTGAGGGTCATTAAAACAAAAAAGTCAAGCGGTGGACCCAACATTTTTTTTTTTACCGGCGCTGAGCCGGTGAAATTCAACTGAGAATATTTGGGGATGGATGGCAAGGGAAGTTTACAAAAACGGACATCAGTTACAGTTACAGTGGATGCTCTTCACCACTTGGCACAACCTTCCCACAAGCCCTCTAGACACACTCGCATCAAGCATGGCGAAACTCAAGTGTTTTTTTCTACCCTTTAATTTCTGTTTTGAGGGGTTTTTAGGGCTTTTGGTGCTATGGTCTTCAACTTTTGATCAGCTGATGAACAGCCTATTTCAGTTAAATTGTTGTTTTCAATAAATTCCCTGCTCAAAAAATCTTGGGTCTCTTGCTCCTGTTTCTTCTTTTAGCATTTTTGAAGCTCTACTTAGAACCTTTATTCGATCCAGCAGTGCAAGATGCAAATTCTTGCAATCTCTGGTCTCAAGATTTTGACGAGGAGTGTATATATTTACGGAGAGGACGTCCATTTATGACAAGTTAACAGGGGCAAAGGTTGGCTGAAGGTCCGCTCGAAAGTTCTGAAGCTGCTTTTTCCATTTTCAGCGAGGGGCTGCCGAGGGACAGTCTGTGTGAGGAGAATTTTAAGAATGGGACGCGGCCGGGGGTTAAGTCAATGCAGCGGCGCCGCCGCTAAAAAAAAAGGTCAAAACAAATAAAGAAACCATGCCGAGTTCGGAGGAAATGACACGCGGAATGAACTTTCAGAGGGTTTTTTTTTTTTTTAGTTTTCTCTGAAGTCGAATAAGGACTTTTTGGTGCCTGTGTGTGTATATAGAGACACACACATGAGAAGACCCATTTTTATGCATAGGATCATTATTGAGAAGGTCAAGATGGGCTGCAGTGATTAAACTGCCGCCATCCCTCGATACAGTGAGCAAGCAACGCTGTAAAATTAAATTTGCAGCCATGTCCTTTTCTCCAGCTCGGGGCGTTACTGTTATAGTTGCTTTTAATATACTTCTTGCACCTCGGCCCGAAGAGATAAATTGTTACTCAGGTCACTTTGGATTTAAATTTCACAGAACTCCTTTATTGACTCAAGTTCATTCGAGAGGTGTCTTCCCCCCCCCCCCCCCCAATCCCTACATTGTTGAACGGTTCCTGTTTCCAAGGGCAACGGCCGCTAATCAAAGTACGAGCAGCTTCTTGCTCTTCTTCAGTCATATTAAATATGTTGGTCGTGCCCATTAGAGCTGGAGGACAGTTTTAACACAGCCCAGATGCAGATCAATCGTGCGCTACTGACATGTTTGCATGATAGATAGCCAACACAGCCAGAGTTCGGAACTTTGTCACATTATCGATCTCCTGGAACTTTTTTTTAATTATTTTTTTTTTATTGTTGTTGTTGTTTTTGTTTTCGGAAGCCATTAGCTTGCGGAAGGTCAATGACGGAAGAAATTGATAGAGAGAAACAAAGCGAGTCAGACTGCTTCCTCGGCTCCCCCGGCGGAGACGATTCTGGTCGAACATAACGCAGTTATCAATTCCAGATTCCAGGAGCGCGGCCAGGATTTTGTGTCTGACAAAAAAAAAAAAAAACTTCATCGCTATCTCCTTCCCTGCTTCTGAGTTATGGGGCTGAGTAATGGCCCGAGACGCGCTGTGTGTACTGAACATTATGGCGTCAAAGCGAATGAAATGCTTCACCCTTCCAGACATAAAATGTTATCGCTTTCTCGTCCCTGTGAACATCCGAGACGCGCTCTCGTTGAATTGCGGCCCAGTCGTCGAAAAGCTCCGTGGCGACGGCTTCAAATATCAAGCGAGGTCTCTGCGACCTCTGAGCGTCAAAACCCCATTCAGCTGTCAGAACCACTTTGCACTCCGGCCGACGAGGACTTTTTTTTTTTTGACAGACGCGTCTAATGAAAATGCCTCCGGTCGTACATCAGCTGTCGTATTAACAATCAGGGCGCTGATCGCCGACTCTGGGAGCATTGGGAGGAGGGTTTGTGCGAAACAGCGGAACGTAATGGGGGAGCGGGGTGTCCTCGTGCGTGGCAGGTTGGCAGGTCTCACCGTACTGAGTCACCAGGCTGTGGGCTGCGTCGGGGACGGCTTCGATCAGGCTGCCCAGGAAGCTGAAGGTGGGCAGGAAGCTCTTGCCGCCGAGTTGGTCGCGCAGCTGGACAGAGAGGGCGCAACGAGTCAGAATTAACTCTGCAAAACAGCCGCTCCGGTTCATCGCTGCTGGCACTATGCACCGCAACCAGAGGTGAAGTAGGCTGCTTTAGGAAGGGTGTTGAAATGTGTGTATTTATTGATTTTCTTTTCTATGCAAAGTTGCTGTTTCTGTCTCATTTCTCCCACATATTAGTTCTCAGACCTACAAATGAATTCATATTCAAAGCTCAAAAGAGTCGCAACGTAATCAAAAATCCACACACGCACAACATTTTCCTGCCTCCAATTAGGCTCTATTCTAGTCACAGCAACGCAACCTGTTCCGCCTCTCGCTCTCTCTCTCTGTCATCAGACTTTCTACCTGCAGCTTCAGCTGCTGCACAAGCCCCCGCTCCCCCTGCCCCTCCCAGGTGACGCAACAGCAGCAGGAGGGAGACGGCGGGCCCACTTGTCTGTTTACCGAACAACCCTGGGAGGATGCGCCGCTGGTTACACAGGTACCGTTGAATATTTCACGCTGTTGGTCATGTTCCCGAGCCTGCGTCTGCGTTGTGTGTGTTTTTCCCCTCTCTCGTCTCACCTGTTTGTGTATCTCGTCCAAGACGAAGCGATGCGACAGGTCGCCCTGGAGCTCCGCGAGCAGCTGAATCAGCACTGGGGAGCGTCGGGACACAGGAAGAGGCGCAAGTCACTTCAGTGAATCCGAGCAACTCAAGTACATTTGCACCGCTTTCAAGGGGAGACACAAAATAACAGCGAAGGCTTTGATTAACTCACCGCATACTTTTTTTCTTCAATGAATTTAAATGACACGAGGGATTCTTGCGAGTGTCATGTTATTATTTGCGAACAGGAATTTCTACGGCGCGGCCATGAAGAGAATATCCGAGAATACGTCGAAGCAATTTTAACGCAATGGCCGAGCTCGCACTTGAAAGTTACGGAGGAGTCCTTCTTTTCAATTTGCGTCTCCACTCTCTTGCACAGGCGCGCGTGCACACGCACGCACTCGGGTACGTTATGGCTGCATTATTTATGAGGCTCGAATAAGATTCGAACGTCTTCATGACAAATTCTCTATGCAAAAAAAATGCAAAGACAGCGTCGGACTTTAAGCTCTCTCCTCACTATTAGAGAGCCGTGTTGCTCGGGGCATTTCGACACAGAAGGCAAGAAATCATCCTTCCATTTGCATTTGGCAAACTTTTTTCTTTTTTTCCAATTTTTTTCTTTTCTTTTTTCATCCTCAACACGCAGCCGTGGTGAGACAAATTCAAATGGAAAGAGAAGACAGCGTTGAATGGCTCCAGCAGTGAGAGAATATCAAAGTGCTGAGTGTAACATGAGTAGGGCGTATATGTATGTCTGTCTGAGTGTGTGTGTGTGTGTGTGTGTGTGTGTGTGTGTGTGTGTGTGTGTGTGAAAACGTGCGTGTGTGCTGGCACAAACATCACCCGAAACCACAAAGAGAGAGCTCGCCTCACCTTGGCCGACCTTTTGAAGAGTGTCTGAGTCCACCACGGTGCGAAACATCTCTGGGTGGCAGAAAACACGGTGAGAGGTTCGGAATTCACAAAAGCCGACTTTTCAAACAGACCGCAGCGTCCGGTGGCGTCACGAGGGTACGACAAAACAAAACCCCCTCGCCAATGAGTGAAGGGCAGACAAGGTTAAGGGGGAGAAGACGAGAAGACAACAACGCCACAAGTGAGGTTTCGCTTCTGTTTTTGGAACGTGAACAGGATAACGGAGAAAAATCGCAGGAAATGACACACGTTCTAAATGCAAGCGCACCTACGTGGGAGTGTTTGCAGCGCGGCAAATATTCCATTTCAGGCCGTGCTTGGCGGTGCTGAGTTCAAGGCATCGTTGCACATGTTAAGTGGGTTAACTTAAATGTTTCTTTTACTGTCAAGCTGGCCAGTGCTTTAATTATCTGCCCCTCTGGGAATATATAGTGAGTGCACTCAATCGATCAGCGCTCTAGGATTATAGGCCTAATGCTTCCAGCTACTCCGAACGCAGTGTTTTCTGATAAAAGAGTCCCAGAAAAAACTGACCTCCCGCACCACAGAAGTGGTAGCGTGTTTGAATTTTCTTTTATGAAAAAAAAAAAAAAAAAAAGGAAAAAAAAGGAACAACAAAGAAACACCATCAGCGTCTTTTTTTGGCCTTCTATGCTTACATCACCTCCGGGAAAAGAACTGAGTGATTCATCGCAGTCAGTGTTAAGTAGCCGGCCCAGATCAATGGAAATCAGCAATAAGGCCAAAAATAAAGCTTCCTAATAACTTTGACAGACAGAGACAGTGCCACAGGGTCACATTTCTATGCTATCAGTACTGACATCAATGACGGCACTGGCTGATTCATTTTCATCCGTTATTTCAGTTGCCGACCCCTCTAATTGGACGTGTTGCATTTCTCTCCCTTAGCAGAGAGCAGCGTACGAAATGGCAATGGTGTTTTCAGATGATACACGATTCAGGCAGATCAGCAAAAGCGGGCGCTCCCCAAGAATCCACATTTTCATAGGGGGGGGAAGCGACGTGAACGGATCTCTCGGCTGTCAGGAGCTAAACTGTCAGCTTGAATACCCTTGGGCTTAAGGCTTTTAGTAGGTCGGCCGGTTCAATAATTAATGGGATAATTAAATGTAACGACATTACGATTTCAAATCTGATTAAATCTGTCCGTCGTGTGAAAAAGGACATCACTGACGGCAAAACATAATGTAACGGCCCCGGGCGAAAATATCAGCCTGCTTCCTCAGAAAAAATGCACATACTGATGAAATTCCACCACAGATGGCGAGTGTGTACTTTAATCATGGCAGCGATCACAGACTCAAAAGCCGTGACGGACAGATTAAATCAATGAGACTTTCCAAGTCGTTTTAAGGTATTCCGCCAAAATAGTGTGTCTTTCTTCATAGCGTTCCTCAAACTGTATAATTGGATGAGATCATCTGACCTGGCAGAAAAGCAGAGACGGAAGCGGGCCACTCGACCAGCTGAATAGTGACAGCAAAATGCGTTCCAACAAAATGAAGGCGACAATAATCCGATTGGTGTGGTTATAATAACACACTGCTTGAGGTACACTTGGTTTTTATATTCTAAAGTATTGCTAAGCGACCTTCAGAGTGCATTTCTGAAGGACGATTTATCAGCCTTCAGAACTAACACTACGGATCAGATTGGGAGCAGAGATATGAAACCACAGGGTTCTTATCACTCCAGCTCGTCTCATTCGGTGATCATCGGCACTTCTCACCCAGCAGAGAGGCCGTTAAACGCAAGCCAACTCGATGGTCCTGGCGGAGCAGCTCCCTCATGGCTCCCGGGGAACACTTCAGCACCCCGCTGATACCAGATAAGGCGAAAGACTTTCTCACAACCTGCATGAGGATGGCAGCGCAGACAAATATAGTTAGCATGAGCACCGAGGGAAATCAGCGGGAGACGCGCACTCTCCATAAACGTTCGCTGGTCGCTCATAATCACAACGCGAAAGGATAACAAACGCCAATAAATCACAGAAAGTGGATTAGAGACGTTGGGTTCAGACGAGACTTTCGACAGAACACATTCATCATATTTCTCACCGCAATGTCGTCGCTCTCAATCATCTCGATGACGCAGGCCACGCAGAGCAGCAGTCCGCCTCCCTCCGCCGGACCCAGGCGGCCGCTCCACTTGGAGTCGTGTCGGAAGTGAAATTTGTCATACACGATATCTCCGCTCATCGTTTTTGGTCTTTCCCTTGAATAATACAAATTATCAACAAAACAAAACAAAAAAAAAAATACGTTTCATAAACAGTTTCTATTTCAAGGCGAAGCACAAAGAAATAAAAGCTAGCTAGGCAGCCATGGCACTATACATTTGACTGTGTTAAAGCTAGCTTGGCAGCCAATTGCTACACATTTGACTGTGTTGAGTTAGGGCTAATTTATTAGCATACGCCTACGCACTAAAATGAAGTGAAATGTATAGTGAAGGCCAATATCTTTTAAAATACCTACAGAACTTTAAAAACTCGGCTGCCTTCGTCAGGTGTATTCAATTAGTAACGCCAACATAAAAATGGAGGGAAAAGAAGCTTACTGTTCAGCAGCACAGCGGTTGAAATCGTCGTCTTTTTTTTTTTTTATTAACAAAACTTTATTTAACATTCAAGTAAAGCACAATAACAGAAAGGAAACCACTTGAAAAATAGCAAGATTATCGAGAATTCAAGTTAGAAGTATGAACATAGCCAGAAGATTGTGATAATTAGATATTTTTTTAAAGGAAATTTAAAAATATCGCATTTGATTTTTAGTTATAAAGACGTATGAGCAAAGAAGGGAATCTTTCAATAAGATAAGATCAATAAAATAAGAAGATTCAAAATTCAATTCAACTCCTCTATTGTTATTCAAATCATTGAATGAAAAGGTAACTAATAAAGATAAAATGGCACGCATGAACTGTGAAGCAACAATACTTAGACTTAATACACTTACAATACTTAAGAAACTTAAAACACTTATTCTTAATACTTACCTACAAATAATTTGATTTAAGTCGACAACTTTATTGTACACGTTAACTATTGTTATTATCTATTATAAATGACGTCACTAACAAAGAAAGAAGAACTTGTGGTTTATCAACTTAAATGTCACACTCTTGTGGCTTAATGAGGACAACTAGCACTCTAAAGTGCACAAAAGGCCAATTACAACAGAGTTCCATATTTAGAAATATTATTTTATCAAATATTGCTGTGTACCAGCATGATCTCAATACAGGCAAGCACAACAGGGGCTGTCCACTACAGTGCAGTTTAAGTGATGCAGCACTCAGAACAATTGCCTGGGGTTGTTGTTACTAACCTTGAGAGAGCTTTCAGTCAGGCATCAGTATGTTTGTGACATCACTTCCTCCAAAACATTTTTAGCACACATTTTTTGAAAAGTAGGTCAAACAAAAAAAAAATCCAGGATGAACTTTCTACTCTTTTCTGTGGAATTCATATAGATTGGGGGGTACATTTTATTGTTAAAAATATATAAAAAGTGAATTTTACAAGGTTCAGGCTGAAGAGGTCACAGAAGGTCACCACAGACTTTACTTGCACAGACTGGAGTCTAATAATGGAACCTTCAAGACCTGTAGCTGGCTGTTTCACGAGTTTCTAAATAAATAAATAAGAATCCAAACTCCATTATACAGCAGATAAATGTGAACTGAAACCATTTTTTCAAAGGGTTTCTTCTTCATCTGTAAAGTTCAAGGGCAAGAATACTTGTGGCAAAAATGAATGCGCGCTTATCTCCAAAACGCATACGTTTGTGTCCGTAGCATGCTTTGAGGAATGTCACTGCTGAATAATATATGTTGGGGTGCACAAGTTTGTTTTGCAGTGTCACTTTGCAGCGACGGCAACAGTTTGGTTATTGCCATGACAACAAAAACCTCTCGGCAACCGAGCAACATATCTGATGATAGGAGATGTGTGGGCGAGTATCAGCCACTACCAGCATGTCAATTTATAATCCCGCTCCACTTCCCTCCAAAACAGAGTTCACTGCACATCAAAGTAGCGCGTGACATCAAGTGTGGCCGACTCATCAGTGCAGCACAGGCGTGCGTCGCAGGAAAACCTCTCATGTTTCTCGGAGTCTGGTTCGCTGTGTGTATGACGAAGCCTGTGCAAGGTGGTGTGTACCGTGTTTAGGGGTCTGTGTGGGGGGAAGTGGTCAACTTGTTCTGGTTTCCTTTACTTGAACGAAAAGGCTGAAGCGTGAAAAGCAGTTGTTTCTCAGACTCAGATTTGTTCCATGTTGGTTCAACAACGCTGGCCCCCCTACCCCCGAGGTGCTTACTGAAAGAGGAAGATGTTTATAGACACAATATATTTGGCTTCACTCACATGCCTTACTTGTTTTCTCATAAGGCTTTAAATATCTATAAAGCACTTCCTGTATACAAACAACCCCCTGACCCACATAAACAAACACTCGCACTATCATTCATGTGTATTTCTTTGTTTATTTCATATTTAGTTTTTTTACATACAGGTAAAGAAATGTGACGTACAACACAGACTGAAGGTAGTAGTGATAGATTATGCACGTGTGCGTGAGTGTACCAAAAGCTATAATAATAAGTAATAATAATAGAGGCAACAAAACAAACACAAGAAAAATAAACACTCAAAAACTGTAGTTGTATTCCTTCTGATATTAGGGAGGAAAAGATGGAAATAATTTTTTGAAATTATACATTAATAATATAAATAATAACATAAAATAATAATAGGGTCAGTAATAGTGCTTCTTGTGTATTTCTAAATGAACCAGAAGCTGCGGATCAATGAAAACTATACAGGAATTGCTTCTTCCCAACACGCTGCAGCTCTTGCAGAGAAAAGAGCGTTCCACTCAGCTGCCCGCACTTCGATCGGCACTTCACTTTTGCTCACGTAGTTGTAACGCGATGTTTCCTGTGATGTAAACATAAGAGGGTCAGAAGCAAAAGGCAACACGGTTTTTTTTTTTGTTTTGTTTTTTTCTTACAGCGGGGGGTGACAAACACTGGCACGACGAGCCTGCGGGGGCAGTTTATTAAACGGCGGGTGCGTTTTGTCCTGCATTCAGATCAACGCGGCCTCATGGACGTAGTCAAGGCGCCGAGCCGGGGAGAGCTTCACTGCACGCGGACAAAGTGGGGAACGGTCACGTCGCTGCACGTTGCGCACACGTTCGGTTCCGTCTGTGTGTGCGAGCTCGGGCGCGAGCGAGCGAGCGCGCGCGGCTGTGCAGCGGCGGGCTCTCGCTCCAAGTGGTGAGACGTTCAGGTGCACTTCGGCGTCAGACTGGGGGAAGACTTCCTGAGGTCGACGCACCATGGATTTTGTTTGACCGAGACCGGGGCGCTTTTTTTAAAAGGAATTTTTTTTAAAAAAAAGTCGTCGACTGGCAGAAAAGTGAGAGTGTGGGCTGACGGTAAGTTTTCCACACGAAATATGATTGTTGTTTTTGTATGCACGCTTTTTTTTTTTCCATTCAACTTTTAGCCATTTGGTGTCATACCTTTACAAAGTTGGTATATTTACAGTTGTTTTTAATTGTTGTCAAAATAAGTGAGCATTTTTTAAGACAGACACGTCCTACTGTCAAGTTGATACAATACTGACTGAGCAGCAACAGGTTTTTTCTTTTTTTGCTTTATTGTTCTATTTTGTCATTTTAAATCTCCCAGAGTGACACAAAGAAAGTTTGTAAGTTTGTAAAATCTGCTTTTGTTATTATTTTTAGTCCTCTAAACCCATTAATAACTTGGCATACTGAAACATTGTTGTGTTGTGCACTCCAATTGCTTTGCAATTTACTTTGCCTATTGCATTTTGGGTTCTTAATTAATCACATATACACAAAGAGTTATCGCAATGGATGCCTATTGCCGCTTTGCTAGTACACTGAAATAATTGCCCTTTATGCATTATATCAACTCATGTAACTAAAATATGTATTTACGTCCATGAGCATTGGATTCGACTTGAAATTGTCACACTATGATGTGTTCATGTGTGAGCTTCAACATTCACCACAAAGCGCCTTGCAAATATGCAGCACATTGCTCATCTCTTAGCATGTGGGTTACATAGGCAAGGGGGGAAAAAACCTACAAAAAAGCACACGGCCTCAGTGTCACCTCAAGCTGAGATACTGTCACGCCGAACACACCAAACCGCATGGGGTCCGCGCCAAACTATGTCCAGCCTATAATGCAGTTTTTGTTCTCAGGTAAAACGTCAGTTCTCACAAAACTGAGATTCAGTTGCACTGCAGTGCCAGCACGTTCTGCAAACCCTCTTCAGCCCGCAGGTGTTTTGCCTTGTCAGAGTGATGCCTCTAAGAAAAAAAAAAAAAAAGCAAAGCAAGAGCTAATCCCCTCTCCCGAGTGTTTCATCAACACGGTTCCACAACTGATGTAAGACACCGTAAACAAACTGTACTGACAGCATGGGTCAGCACAGCCCCTATTGCCTCGACGGCATCATCACACACCAGCATGCAGACAGTGCAGGTACTGTGCACACCCATCACAGGTCACACTGTGAGGCAGCAGATGCAGTGTTGACCGGGAGAGAGGTGGCGTCACTATGGCCAGAGCTGCTCAGCTGGCACCAACCAGGGGAGTATTGACTTTCATGCAAAGGACAGTGGGACTCTCAGCGCAGCGCGAATCCAGTCGATTGAAACTGAATTAACAAAAAAGACAGAAAGAAAAAAACGAAACCTGACGCTTTCCTGTAACAGGAAAATTGATGTTGAGTCTGAGATGATAGAGTTTGAGTTGTCAGATCTCTGAATGCCCGAGGCATCACATGAGCCGAAACGGACTTGCGAGTCTCCCCATAACGTCGAGGGAGAAGAATGCGAGAGAATAGGAGCGAGGTTGAGAAACGATGAAAGAGGAGAAGGCTTGCGGACTGATAAATGAAACATGGCTGTGTGCAATTTGCTCTCAGCTTCAAAACCGTAAGGCAGATTTTCTATCATTATATTTTTTTAAACAGGCTCCAAAATGCCAGACTGCGGTGATGAAAAGGCAATTCAACCAATAATGAGGCATCATTATTGTAGAGGGGGTGATGGATCTCTCGCGCGGATATCTTTGTCTCTCAGCTGGTGATTTCAGACTTGTATTTATTATGGGGGACGGGATTTGAACTCTTCCCGCTCACGAGCACCTCCCTTGGCCTAATGAGATTGATAGGTCCTTCAGTTCGGCACTGAGAGATTCCATTCGCGGCCAGTAACACCCGTGGCACGCAGGAGCACAAAAGGGAAATAGTAAGAGGCACAAAAATAAATGCTTCAAGGCATTTTTTTTTCATCTGCCGTGTGCAGGCATAGTAACTGTTCAACATTTATCCACCCACACGGCAGCGCGCTCAGCCCAGCCAGCGCTCTCACCCTTCAAGTCTGAAGAAAATTGCCTTCCCTGTAGAAGAAGGCGCGCAAGTCTGACTTGTTTATTCTGTTCCTCCCTCCCTGCTTTCCCCACTTCCGCACGCTCCTGCAGGTTTCTAATGACTTTCACCCTTTTCCACACTCCGTTCACTTTCCCCCAGTTCTTCTTCATTTCACTTTCAAATGCCTCTGCTCTCCTTCCCGTGGCTATCAGGCCGAGAGTCGCAGTCTGCCTCTCAATGAACTGACCGCGTGCCTCCCCCCCCTCCGTCTTCAGTATCTGTGCGTTCCTTCCCGCTCTCCTCTTTCTACCTCCTCCTCCTCCTCTTCCTGTCATGTCCATGCGAAACCCGCCACAGCGCCGACGCTCCCTGGGTCCCGTTTCGCCCAAGCGCATCTACAGGAACCTGTCCGTCAGGCTGCGGGGCGGCGAGTCGTCTGTTGCCGGGGAAGTGGACGCGGCGAAGCACCTGAGCAAATCTGCAGACGCCGTAAGACCTTTTGGCTGTCTCATTTTTGGTTGAGAAAAGCCTTCGCTTTGTTGTTTCATCAACTAGTGTTTTTCAAATACCTGTGCTCTAATACACTGTTCAAACCAGTTTTCTGCACATAATGTATGCTATACTGTAAAACACACTCTCTGAAACACAACTACTATTTGTAATGTCACAAAAGGCCCTGACACCTCTCCAAGGATGGTGACAGAACCTTCAGTCAGATGTTTGTGCAGCCTTACAAATCAGTCCCATGGATGCTATGATTTCCCCTCCCCCCCTTTTCCAAACAAGCAGAAGGTCCAACAAATAGCTCGCTATCAGTGGGAAGCTAAAGCTCCGCATTTTAGCAGAAAGACTGTAAACAAAGGGCTAAATAAAGAACTGTTGTCTGGACAGCTTTACCCTGAAAATCTTTTTTGATAACCGGAGCTCGGGATGAAAATCTCCCTCCATTGCAAAAAAAAAAAAAATATATATATATATATATATAATCCTAAATCGCAAACCACCTGGGACTCTTTTAAATTTTTAGATCCGAGGGTCTAAACTCCTGCCCTCTTTTTCTACACTCGCCGTCAGTACAAGACCTTGTGGGACGCCGTGGAGAATGAAGACACCTTGGCCGTGCAAAGCCTGCTCTCCAGGGAGCACACCAGCGGAGGGGGCGGCGGCAGCGTGTGGGACCGCAGAGAGAAGAAGGACAGGGAGTGGGAGAGGGAGAGGGAGAAAGGAGTGAACCGGGTCAGCGAGCAAGGCCTGGTCCCCCTGGACGTGGCCGCCCTGACCCACAACTCTCCCCTGCTCCATGTGCTGACCAAGGCTGGAGCGAGACACAACCCCTTCCGTGAGTCAGAGTTTGTTTTCGTTTCCTTTGGACCACTGAGAAATTGAAAGAAAGGCATTATTTTTACACCGTAATTTCTTCATTTTTGTGTCCTCCCAGTGTGGCGACCGGCCGAGTGGCAGGCCAAACTGGACGCGCTGGTGGCACTGGCGGGGAAGCGCGTGGAGGAGAAGAAGACGGATCTGCAGAGGAAGGCGGGGCCGGGGCCTCCGGCGCAGGCTGAGGTCCACAGACACGTCCGCCTCTGGAGCCTCAGGCTGCAACTGTACTGCCGGATGAGGGAGAACTTCCAGAAAACAGGTCAGTCGTCACGGAACGGCCGGCGGAGACCCTCCGACTCGGCTCTTCCCTGTTTTCAGTTGTTTTAAAGCAAGGCATAATTCAGTGTCCGTCTCTTGGAGGAAAGCGCTTTTTCACAAAGCCTCATCACGGCGACTTCCTGATTCTGTTTAGATCCTTCCCAATCCCTTTTAAAGAACCACGTTTTTTGAAATCTAGCACACTTGATCAAAAGGTCAAAGGGTTTTTATTTGTCATAACTTGTACCAGCGCACAAAATGAAATTGTGTGCTACCGGTGCAAGCAGTGCATCATTCAGTCTCTCAATAGGATAAAAACATGTAGCTGTAAAAACATCTTAGCTCCAATAGAAACCAATAAAAATCTTGAGCAGCAGCCACAAGTTACACTTGATTAAAGTGTTGATGCCGTGTTTCCCAAATCCTTCGGAATAATCTCATGCATCCATCTGGTGAAGATCCCAGGGGACACATTTAAAACGGTGATTGCTGACTGAACATATATTCAGTCATCCAGCTCCAGGGCAACGTACTGTAAGATGCTTGTTCAGAGGCACCGTGATGATGTGTGTTGCACTGCAGCGTTTCTCTTCACTCCTTTGGAAAGTCTTCTCCAGTCACGAGTAAAAGTAAAAACGTGTTATTTTGCACTTGTCACTTTCATCTTTAAGATAAAACTGCCACTTTTCTTCATTGAGCTCCTCAGGGGCTTTGGACCAAATCCAATGTGATCCTACAAAGTCTATTGAAAGCGGTTTCTCTTGGAGCTTGGCAAGATGGATGAGCGCGATTCAGAGTTTGGACTTGATCTGCGTTTGCCTTCATCCCTGCCACCCGAGGCCCAACACATCTCACTGAAAAGCCTCAATCACTCATCATCGTATTGAGTCATATGAGAACTTCGCCTCCACACCACTTTACAAATGTGCTTGAGTCCATCCTCATGTCTACGTCGATTCGCAATCAAATTGTATCTATTTTTGTAATGCGGTGCTGTCCACTCTGCACTTGCAATAACTGCCTTATATTAATTTCTCTCATTTCATTTCGCTCTCAAGCCCCACTTCCCTGAGTGCTCTACGGCCGGTCGTGTTATTTGGAGGGTGATGAGGCACTGGCTATTTTTCCATAGGTGCAATTAGGCTCTCTCAAAGAGAGACAGCCACTTTGTCAAAATGCAGATTAGCGATGTGTTTTTGTCCGCGGGGGCATATATTTTTTTTAATCCCTTGATTACGTTTTACGGCGTAGGTCACAGTTCTTCAACTGTGCCGCAGATGGGTTTTTCTCGTTATGGCCGTACGATTGTGACAGATTGGAGGGGTTTTAATTGGCTTTTATTCATACGCGAGCGGGCCAGATAACAGCTGTAGAACAGCTGATGTAGTTAGTGAGTTGCTGAACAGCATGAAGACGCGATAATGAGATGCTGCCTGCTTTTGAAATGCACGGGTGACCACTATTTTTAGGATGTAAAAAAACAACTGTAATTTTTAATTCTATGTTACATTTATTTATGAAAGCTTTGCCGCTCGTATCGATTGACAGTCTTTCTGAATCTTTTACTCAGAGCTGCCGGGGCCTCCCAGTCACGTGTCCATACTGGTGACCAGCGAATCGTCTCTGTTTGTTGTGATCAAAGAGCTGGAGGGCGAGACGATAGGGCTCATCACCCGCTACAGAGGTAGGTGGTGACAGGGAAGACTTCAATATATTATTAATCAAAGGGTGGAGAGGTAGATAAATGTGGGAACACATGAATAAAGTCAGATGTGGCGAATATCAGATTTGTGGAAACAAGGTCACGTCATTTAGGCTGACAGGTGAAAGTAGTAAAGGTATTCACATTGTGTACTTAAGCAAAAGTATGGGTACTCTGGTAAAAGTGAAAGTACTGATTCAACTCCTTTACTTAAGTAAAAGTAAGACGGTTCTGAAATGTACCTAAGTAAAAAGTAAAAAATATTTTTTTGCATATCAATAGCTGCGTTTCCATTAACCCTAGAATTGCGCAAAACCTAAATAATGACTAAATTTCGAAAAACATCTCAAATATGGCTAAAAGGTTTTTACGCTCTCACGAGGTGGTTTTTCAGACGTATCGATATAGAGGTACATCGCAAAAGTGTCATGGAAACACTTTTTTCGCATTTATGCGTCACCGGACGTGACATACTGTATGTGGTCACGTAACCAGTCCACTTCAAGTGAAAATGGGGCGCTGCGTTTGCACGGAGGAAGAGCCGGAATATTTTTCGCAAGTATTAAAATAGGAAAATATAACAACCATTCTTGGCAGCCAAACAAACATAAACAAACAAAAGCAAACATAACTCTCGTAAATCTCGCTGGATGAGATTTTACGAGAATTAAGGCTTATGCGCTTAACGCCTGCAAATCGCAAATGTACTTTGTCAAAATTTTAGAAATATCGCATTTTATTTTACGAAAAACTCTAATGGAAACGCAGCTAATGAAACAATACATAGGTTGATAAGCCCAGGTACTCTACAACAATCTCCATCTAAAATTTAACAGCACAACAGCATAGTTCAAAAAGCTCCACTTTAAGCAACAACACCAATTAATAAGTGAATTACTTTTATGTATTTGTGTATGCTAAAGTCTTTTGCACAAAGTCCTCAGAAAAAAAAGAAATACTCAAGCAAAGTACAGATACCTCAAAAATCAACCTCAGTGCAGTAACATACTCACAACATAGCCACTTCCCACCTCGACTGACAGGGTATGAAAGAGCTGTATTTATTCCCCTGTGACAGCTTTGCTAGTTTGGCTGTTGCTCTTTACAGCTACATAAATGTCACTCTCCACTCAGCCAACGGCAGATTAGGCCGAGGTACTGCGTGTTCGTGAACGACTGTTGACGTTCAAAATCTTTGGCTCTCCACTCTGTTGGAGGTGCCGAGAAGGAGCCGGAGAAATAACCTGTCAGTGAGACCGCGTCTCTCTCTCTCTCTCTTTTTTTTTTTTGGGTCGCAGTGGAATGGAGCACGTCAGCCAGCTTCAAACGCATCCTTGGCTCGGCGCAAGTCTCGGAGACCAAGAACCCTTCGCACAGCATCAAGGGACTCACAGCGGTAAGTCCTGCCCAGGCACACAGTCAACACACTCACACACAAATATCAACGCTGATCGTGTTGATCGCCCGCCAGTCGTTCCTCCTCCTCCTCAGCGCCGACGGCGGTTTCCCTATATGACAACACCCCACCCCTCTTCCCCCTTGGCGGATGAATTAGTAATGAGAGCACGGCGCTCTGCGGATGACAGGTATGATGCACGGTGATAACGTGCCGGTTCCGCTTGCGTCTCCCAAATGCAGGGCGTGCAGTACTTTGTGAGAGCCAGCGCCTTCAACGTGCAAGGATGGGGCCCGCCCCAGAGCTCCACCCCGGCCTGCGCCACCCCCTCCAGTGAGTACACACACGCACGCCCTCCTCCACTGAGGCCCAGCTTTGATGAATGTGGACGCGCCTCCTTCCGGGGGCTCTATTATTTCCAAGTGCCGTCCGCGGGTAATGGAATGACTTGGCTGACGTTAAGCGCCATGTGAGAAAAGCAGGACCGGCTGCTGAGATGGATGGCTTAATAAGACATTGGGAATTAAGACGGCCAGCACCGGTGCCGTGCAGTGGAGTTCGGCCTGTGCATGTAGTTTCAAAGGAGCCTCAAGTAGAGGTGGACAAAGTATTCACATTCTGTACTTCAGTAAAAATATTAATAGTCTGGTAAAAGTAAAAGAAGTGATTCAACTCCTTTGCTCAAGTGAACATAAGAAATGTTCTCAAATGAGCAATAAGCAAAAAACATTTTTTGCAATTACTGAAAAAATGTATTTGTTGATAAGCTGAGGTACTTTTAGATTTAACAGCACAGCAGCATAGTTCAAATAGCTCCACTACAAGCAACAACAACTGCAGTTATAAGTTAATTGCTTTTAAAAGAATTGGTATCTTTCGAACAAAAGTAACAAGTATGTTTTTTTCCCACTGTAAGTAAGTAGTAGAAAGTACGGATATTTGTGAACAAATGCAGGTGGTAAATGTATAAACAAAAACTCAAGTAAAGAACAGATACCTAAAAAATCTACTAAACTTAGTTACCCACCGCTGGCCTCAAGAGTAAAACAACGCTGACAATCCATCTCAGGCCGACTGCAAATGACTTGTTTACCACTTCAACGATTCCTCCCTAATTGCTGAAAGGTGGTAGCAATTTCTTTCTTTTATTTTCCCTTCTTTTTTGTTTATGCTTGTTCGGCGGCGCCGTGCAGGTTGGAGGGAATGCGTGGGCGTGAAGTCCCAGTTCAGAAACCACGAGGCCCTCGTGCGGAAGCTGCTGGAGGACGCCAGGGAACCGCAGTACGGCGGCTTCTGCATTGGTGAGGGAGACGACATCGCCCTTCCCTTCCCACCAGGCTTTATTCAAGTGAAGCGAAGCAAAAATTCCCTCCAAATACTTCATTTATTCACTTTGCTCTTTTAGCTTTTAGAGTGTCTTTTCTGTTGAAAAGCATTTACTGAATTTATGTTTGTAATATTCGTGCATAATAACCTTTTCGGAGGCTTGATTTTCTTAATGAGTCTACTGCTTACTTGCACGACCACCTCTGCACACACTCTTCCACCATGGGAACAGATCATAGGCAATGTATTGAAGAATCTTTTAGGCCAAATTATTCCACATGCTCTGTATTCCATACCCTTAATTTTATGTACCTGTAAGTGTTTAACTTTCCATTTTATGTGTACGAGATATGTAATGTTATGCGACTGGATGTCTAAAATTTCCCTCTGGGATACATAAAGGATCCATCTAGCTATCTAGCAATCTATCTATTTATCATCTAATAGGTGTTTTCCATCAGACTGAGCAGCCGTTTGAGACACGGACACGAAATGCATTTCAATTGGCTCGCTTTAACCTATTTTGCAACCACTTGATGCCATTTTTATTTTTTTTTACGCCACTGGCAAAGCGCTGATTGCTCCATTTTCACCACGCGGCAACACTCGACTCAAAGGCGGCGGCGTGCGCGCTCCTTGGAGCGCTGACTCTCTCTCCCGCGCCGTCTGATCCTCCTCTCCTCCGCTCCACAGAGAGCTCCAAGCCCCAGAGTCCCGGCAAGCGTCTGTCTGTGTCCCGAGGCATCAAGCAGCTGTTCCAGTCGGCCACCAAGTTTGTCCGTCTCCTGCAGAGGTAGCTCTCCATATCTGGCCCGTCTCGCTCCACCTCCTGAGATTAAATGCGAGGCGACCGCGGTGGCGGCGCCATTAATGGCTCCGCAAGCTCGGGTTTTAATATCGGAGGGGAACGCCGGCGCCTTCAGATGAGTTTAGAGGTCTTTATGAAACGGCCGGTGATTGATGATGCCGAACCCTGGCAAGTGGCATGTGACTGATCGAGTCTTCCTCCCCGCAGTGGACCACAGTGGTGGATAAATGGATTAATAGGGACGCTCCTACACTTTGCGTCAAAGGCTGTAGCTGCTGAAATGCACACGAGGACGTGGTAACAAACAGCAGTAAAATTAAATGTGTGCATCCTGCCTGAAATACACACAATTAGTTCCCAGAATTGCATGGATGATGTTGACATACAGTCAGCCAAATATAATCTATACACACATCAGGAAAAGAAAAAACTTGCATAAATATTCAATTTCTATAAGTACTTGCAGAGGCTAAAGGTAACTTGTGCTAATTCTGTGGTGTCTGAATAAATTTTGTACCGAAATCTTTATGCAAGTTTTTCTTTTCCTGATGTTTGTATACATTAATTTGACTGACTCTTTATATTCGAATCCACAAAACCATCTGAAGCCCGTGACGGCCACCAAACGTGTGAATAAACACAAGACGCAAACGCAACATTTTCCCCCACTTGCTTGAAGCGGTGCCTTTAAGGTGTCCTGGAAAACTCGGCAATCCAGCTTTTTTTGTTTTTGTTGTTGTCTCTGAGCAGCGACATCAATGCCGTGTTTATTGCCACAATAAACACCGCAGCCTCCTATAGCCCCGGGGCCGTGTTCATGGCGGCGCTCAATTTCCGGTCGCATGCAAAACTCACTGGCCTCCTCACGAGAGGTTACGCGAACCGTCCGAGGGTATTTGGGCTAAAAACACGCCCCTGTTACGCGACAAAGGAGAAGCGCCGAGTCATTTGGATGACGCCGTACGAAACAGTGCAGAGATTTTTAGTTTTTTTTCGAAATGTTTTTTTGAAATGTTTTCTATTGCTGCTGTAGCACAGGGCCCAACTGGGTATTCTGTTGTATTGAAATTGGTTGGATTGCTCTTCTTTCAATAAATTCCAGAATGGCTGCGTGGATTAAACCACCAGGCGTCTGTGTTGACACAGTGGTAATTAGTAAATGAGTGAAATTTCAATTACGAGCAAAGCCAAGGGACAGATTATAAAAATGTTGTTGCCATGGTTTAATTGATAGCAGGAGTTTTGCCATTTTATAGTAAACACTGATTTAATTTACTACAAGAGACCGATTTTATCCTTTTTCCTGGATAATTACCCAATATGTATGCGTGTGTGTGTATATATATATATATATTTATACATATATGCAGACATACATATATATATATATATATGTATATATATATATATATATATATATATATATATATATATATATATATATGTATATGAATATATATATATATATATGTATATGAATATATATATATATATATATATATATATATATATATATATATATATATATATATATATATATATGAATATATATATATATATATACATGAATATATATACACACATGTATGTATATATACATATACAGTATGTATGTATGTATATATGTATGTACAGTAAACACATACATGTATGTAGATAGATAGATAGATAGATAGATAGATAGATATTTATATATTCAACCCTCTCATCTCCCCAGGGGTGTGTACTTGGCCACCGTGTTCTACCATAAGGAGAACATCCTGGTGACAGCTGAGGATCAGATCCCTCTGGTGGAGATCCAGTGCTGCTCCACCTCCATCATCAACAACTTCCCCTGGTTCGCCAAGGTGAGTCGTCAGTCCAAACAAACCAGCTGCCACACGTGAATGTGTTGTCTTTTTCTGTAGCTAAATCCAACAGTTTTGATAATATAAAACGCTGACCGATTTGTTTGTTCGCACTCTAGTTTTAACCAAATCTTCTGCCGGGAAACGAACGTTCCTTGTTTTCCTCAGTTGTCCTGCGCGTGGCAACAAGTCCCCTGGCTGCAGCAGGCCCTCTCCTCCGCTCACTCCTCCCCCTCATCGCTCCTCCAGAACAGGCACAACATTTTAAGAGCCGTTTCCCAGCTGCAGGTACGGAGTTAAGCAGCTTACCACGCCTGATAAGAAGCAGTAAAATGGGCTAGTCCCCCTACTTTTGTCGCTAATGCTTCCTTCTTTTCAAAAAAAAAATCTTAAAGTACTTAGAGGGCTGGCATTCTCAGAATCTGTTTGTTTGTATAAAAACCCCAAATCCTACTATTTGTGTTTTTTTGTCTTTTTTTTGTTGCTTCCCCCCCTTAAGTCCTCCCTGGGAACAGTGGACCTGGGCCAGGTGTACTATGAGCCTCTGAAAGACCGACAGGGCAACGTCTTATTGGTGACTCTCAAGGCCTTTCCAAACACTCCCAGGTGGGAAAGCATCACCTGCTATCTAAGAAATGCCCTTCTGATTTCGAGGGTGTGATTGACAAAGGCGGCTTTGAAACATCAAGCGTATATTTTTCAAAAATAAATTCCGAGGCATTCCTGATCTTTTATCATCTTTTGGTGATAAAAATGCCTCGGCATTGACAGTTTATTAGATATTTTTTTTGCGGCTGTGCTTTCGAGTTTCGATTCATGTGAGGGTTCACGCTGCTGTGTAAGAAGGGGTTAAAAAAAAAAAAAAAAAAAAAAAACGAGTCGTGCAGGTCTGTTTGTAAAATATCAAATCTTCATTTAAAGTCAGCGCTGTCAAGTCAGATTTACAAGGATTTGTTTAGATTATGTTTATAAACCCCCAGAGAAGGTTCTGCTCGAAATAGATTCCTTTGATGATGCTGTTGGAATCCAACGCGCAACTCAAACTTTTCGTACAAGGGCCTGTCAATAAACTCGAGAACGAGAAATGGAACCTCGCCACTTTTGCACCACCTCTTGAAGTGTGTCAGACAAAACACACATTTCTCATGTTCTATCCCTTTGTGAGGTCACAAGATACCTCTCTAAAGTTGGTGACATCCACAAATCAGCACAAGATGTCTAATAAAGCCGTGGTTCTCAACTGGTGGAGTCTCAGGACCCACATTTTGTTTTTTTGCTTAACATGACGTCGCTCACCAAATTTTGTTTCACAAAAATAAAACACTAGCAGACATTCTATCATGTAGTAAATAAATTATTGAAATTATTGAATTGAATTGTGTGTCCTGCAATATGAATGCCCATATTTTTTCTCTATCTATCTATCCATCCATCTATCTATCTATCTATCTATCTATCTATCTATCTATCTGTCTATCTGTCTATCTGTCTATCTATCTATCTGTCTATCTATCTATCTATCTATCTATCTATCTATAAATGTAGTACATGTAGTTTGAAAAAAATGGGAAACTACCCACAAAGCCGCAACCCGATCAAAACAGCTCCGTGACCCACTTTTGGGTCATGACCCACCAGTTGACAAACGCTGCAATAAAGCATTACACAACAAATAAGGACAAAAATATTTTAAAAAGACAAAACTCAATTTAATTATTAAACATCAAATTATAATGAAATGATTTCAATTAAAAAGCATGCGTTCAATTTCTCTAACACCACCTTTTCCTGCCTGTTCCTACCCAAGCCCCCACGAACCTCCCTTTCACTGGATGCCTCTGGCCCGCCTGGAGAAGAACCGCAGCAGAACCCCGCTGCTGCCCGAGCCCACCGCCATGGACATGCTCTACGAGCAGCTCAAGGTGAAACTGAGGTTTTGCTCTTTGGTACGCGAGGGGACACGCAGTGAGCAATAGCTTGGCAGAGCAGAATGTATTTAGCGGCGGGTGCCGAGTGATAGAGCGTATTGACTTTCCCTGGTTGATTATCGAGCTTTGTTTTTCCTCCTCTGCGCTGCTCGAACAACCTTGAAAGCGCAGCGGAATTAACGCCGGCAGCCTTCATCGGCAAAACAAATTTAAAAGGTCCAATTTGTACACGTGTTGCTCCATTGTGAATATTAGGATTTATGTTGTTCTACGAGAAAATGTTTTATCGGAATACATCAAAATGAATAATGCATTGCTACTGAAATGAGAATTACAGTCTGTTGTATGCCTGTCGAGTTCCACAGACATACAGTAGTGTGTGCTGAATAAAATTTTTATAAAATATGTATTAATATGTATGTATTTAATATACATAATGTATTTCTGACTTGATGATTGGCCTGGACAGCCAAGGACAGTAGGAACAAGTTGATATAGGTTTATTATTAATGTCAGCATTGCCGTAGATTTGCTGTCCTCTATTTCACAGGAAAGGTGACACGCCAACTGTTATCAAGGTCACCCTGAAAACATTTAATAAGTACAATAAAACTACAGCAGCAATTTGAATAATAAAAACAGTCATGCAGTCATTTCAGGTTTCTATTTATTGACACCCCAATGTGAGACATGATCTCACCCTGTGGCCTGAAAACTGAATGTGTGCGTTTCTCTTTGTTGCCTAGGAGAAGATGTCCTTCCACAGGCACAGTGCTCAGTGGGCCCAGCCGGGTCTGTACGTTGGCATCCTCAAGCTGTGGAGCTCCGTGGAGCAGATCAGAGTCCTGGTGCCACAGAGGCTGCCCAACCTGCTTTGCCACACCAGGGTCCGACACAACGCACACGTGTCCAGGTGACTGAGTGCAAATCATTGGCCTCCCTGCTGCTTTAAACCTAAATTTTTTAAGGAAGTCTGCCCTGCAGTGTGTTTCGTATTTAAATTTTAAATACCGCACTTCCTTAAAAAAAAATGGCAGTGCAAGATGGCCGCTAACCAGGAGCAAGACCCTTACTGATCTATGTATATTCTTACATATGTGAGAACCATTCTAAGCGTAGGGAAACCAAGTCACTTTTATTGTACTGCGAGTATACACTTTTAGTGATGTATTTATGGGCAGTCAATCATAAATCATGCCATTTTTTTCCCCCCCATTTCGCTGCACATTCTATGAGCATGTGACAAATCAAGTTCTTAAATCTTCTTGAATCTTGAATCAAATTTTACACAATGGACCTTTAAAGCATAGTGTAAGGACGATCGCTAAGTGCACAAAGTATCGTGCGTAACAAGCTGCTTCGGTGAGATGTCCGCGTCTTTTTCTCGCCTTGCGAAAACGGCAAATGTCGCTCTTGTGTAACAGGGAGGAGTGGGCCTGGCTGCAGAGCCATGTTTACAGCACAACAAACGGCGGCGGCCAGTCCCCGGAGGACGAGAGCTTGATGGAGAGCGGCGGCCTGGCCGAGTTCATCAGGTCCCTGAGAGCGGCGGTCACGCATCTCCTGACGAAGCTCAACATCCCCCTCTACAGGGTGACGTCACACTGCAGCCTCTCCGCGCCTGTTTGCAGAAAACGGCCTGGCGTGGCGAGAGCTCCCTAACCAGGGTCTTCTGTTTGCCCACGGCAGGCGTACCAGTACGGCGTGTACACCCGCGAGCTGCTGCAGTTCGGAGACAAGGTGTCCATGCTGCTGCTGCTGCCTCCCAGTGAGGACTTCAGCTCCAGCTACTGGCCCCTGGTGGGCACCAAGGAGCCGGGCCTCACCATGCCGCTGCAGATCTTCGAGCTGGGTGGGTGGAGAATTTGGGTGGACTTTCCCTCCAACGAGGATCAGCATTTTTTTTAAAAAAACGATATGTGAAGCTGCGTGGGGTGGGATTGGAAATAAACGATCCTCATAGTGATCTTTCTGTGAGGATGGTTTACTTTTTTTTTTCTTGCCTTTCTGTCGTTCCCCGTTTTTACAGCTCACGGGCTTGTAACAGGGAGAATGGCAGCCGTGTCATTGACGCACGGATGGCTGGCCCTGGTGGGCCGCTGGTCAGGCAGGCAAGCCGGGTGTGCCGTTTCAAGCCAATGAATTGTAAAATTTTCAAGGTACAAATAACATTTATTTCATTTTTGGATTACCCCGACGTGCCATTTGCCAAAAGACAGTGGATGAAAGTAAAGCATTCATTCTGCTGGGTAAGACCACAGAGAAGACATTAAGGAGGGAGACACCCATTCAAAGCAAGTGAGCAAATAAGCAATCATAAAAAATAAGAGTAAAAAACACAAAAACTAGTATAGCAAGCTCAATGGTTCCTCTTGGTGCGAGGGTCGCTGTGAAGTACCTAAAAGTAGGATTGAGTGCCATTCTGTGTGCTTCATTTCATTTCTTCATTTCAAAACTGCTGCTGCTGCAGTGTACTAGCCAACCTGTTTAGCAGCAGCTGGGCTCACAGTTGTTTCCTGTTTTTCGACCGCTCTTTTTTTTTTTCTACTTTGGTTTTTAAGGCTAGCTTGCAGCACCTGCATCTTGCTTTCCTCTGTGGTTTTGAAGGACCACTTGTAAGTCTCCTGCAACAGAAAGGAAACTCAGCTGTATGAACAGCTAAAACACTCTAAAGTGGATCTCGGTGAGATAAAGGAAGAAGTTCAGATTCGAACTTCGAAATTCAACCGTCTTGGAAGTTTAAATTGAGACATCTGCTGGTTGTTATTCATTAAATCACCAGAGCCAAATTAACTGAGAATAAAAAAGCTCTTGTATTGTTTTTCATTTGTTTTGTTCTTTTAGTCTTTTCATCTATACTTCAAGACTTGTTTCCAGTATAGCTGAAATCCCTCATTACAGCTGACCCTGCGTGAACTCTTACTATCCATGAAATGTTAAAACGCGCTAATGAGCTTTCATGTTTAATATTTACCATATTCCTTTTTCTTTTCTCCAGTTCACTTCTGGACGTATGAACGGGACTTCTTGTGCCAGTACTGCCAGGCCTGGGTGAGGCTAGAGCTGGACACCCATTTGGCCCAACAGGCCCTGCGGGAGGCGCTGGACACCAAGGAGGTGCAAGAGGCCCGAGAGCGCCTCAACCGCATCACTGATCTTTCCCATGTAAGGCTATGAAAGCAGAAGATCAAAGTAGCTGATGAGGAAAAATAGTTCCTTTGTCTGCTTTTCTCTTCTTTGACAAAGAACCCATTCGTTTCTCTGTTTTCCACAGCATCTTGATGTGGTGTGGAGGGATGCCCGCTGGATTATGGACTGTCTACAATGTGTTCGGTCCCGACAGTGGGTGGGGGCTGTGCCTCTTGGCCTGGTGATGGGAGGGGACCCGCCGGCACGTCCCGACGGTGAGGAGGAGGAGGAGTGTCTGACGGCCAGACTGACGTGGCCACATCGGATACAGGCTCAGAGACAAGCTATTGCAGGTACAACTGTGATGCGGGTGCTTTGATGTCTTCATTGAACCCATCAAGGCAATTTTAGACGTATTCAACTTAAAGGTCCTTTGCAATACGTCTGGTTGTGAACTTCTAAGAAATGAGAATGGTTCGGACTTTTCTTGACTTTTGAGAAATGGTGGCTGATACTTCTCCAATATTTTTGATAATACCCCTAGCCAGACTTACAGCGACCTTGTTTTTGTTGAACCTTTTACATGTGCATATTGTTCAGCAAACAATGAGTTTGTGCAGGGAGCTTATACTTAGCACTTCATGGTAGCTACAAAGACAGTGCTTAACGTATTGTTTTGCAATAATCAAAAGTGTGGCGCTGCACATTTTCAGTCCAGTAAATGCGTCTGAAAGCGTCTACAATTTAAGGGATTAGCATTTAATCTTCATTTCAACTGTCTTGCATTTTCAGACAGCTTAGTCAGCGGGACACCACCAAATGTGGTCACAGCGGAGGTGTCCCCTCCAGCAGGGGTAATGGCCATCCCCGACGAGCCTGCGCTAGCACTAACGGAGGGCATCGCCAAGGGAGGCTACCCCGTGGACATTGCTGCCCAGTCGACCATGGACTTGACAAGCATCGGCCAGTCAGAGTTGGCATGCACCAGCGCTTTAATCGATGCTGCACTGGAGCCTGCTGTGGTGGCGCAGATGGAAATAGCAGTTCTGGACACGCAACAGTCCTTCACCGAGGAGCAGGAGTTCCCTCCTAGCATCACCGAGGTCATCCGGCCAATGGAGATGGCGGAGTTGGTGCACATCTTGCCCACGTTGAGCCTCATCGAGGAGGAGACCCCATGCGACCCGACCACTCCGTCCGTCATGGAAATGCTGGAGAGCTTCGGACTGGGGATTATTGAGAACAGCACCTTGTTTAGCTTGGAGGACTCGAATTTGAACAGTGAAGCTGGGTATCTGTCGCCACTGGACATGGATTCTCGCAGTAGCAGCGTCAGAGAGCTCCAGAGCCAGGACACATCTTCATGTCCAGACACAGTAAACACAGCAGGAGGCAGTGTGTCCGTTAGCGGCTGGGACAAAGAGGCCGTGCAGGCCCCCATCAAAGCGAGAGGTTTCCCTGCTAGGAACCAAGTGGAGTGGGACAGACCTTGTAACAGCTCCTCCTGAGAACCACACAAACACCAGCCTCTTGGGACTTGCACATTCATTTTTTTTGTTCACGAATCAACAAGTGGTTGTCATTAACTACCGACAAGTTGATATTTAATCAAGTGTTAAAAGTTGAGCAAAGCCTTGCCACAGCCCTCAAGCCGAGTGGAACTGAGCAAAACAGACACAAGCTCACCATTACTACACATTAAGTTTTGCACGTCTCATCGCGGTTCATCTTCCGTTTGTAGCCCTACCGCCTGTGTCGAAAACTAAACCATATATGTTGAATATAGCGGTCACTACAGCACAAAGTTACTGCTTTCGTTAGGATAGATTGGCGTTTCCATTTATTGAACTTGCAATGCTTGTTTGTTTTTGTTTTTTTAAACTACTGCTTTAAGAACAACTAGAATTGAAAGTGAAATCATGTATCTGTGTTTGCTGACATTCGCTTTTTGGGCACCGGCTGGACGCTGATGAGGCATAGTAGGCTAAAAAGGTTCGCCTCAATTGCAATTCACGGGGAACTATACTGACGAAATCAAAGGGGGGCATTCGCTCAGTCGCAATACGACGCACTTACAGTATGTCGTCACTTCACATTGCCCGCGAACTGGTGGTGGCCTTGCTACAGCTTGGCGTTTTTTCAGAGCTCGGAACAACGAAAGAGGACGAGTACAAGAATCACACAGCGCTGGTTTGCGGTGGCGTACATGCAGTGCACGACTACGACACCCAGCGGTGAAACTGGGTACATAACTCCTTTAACCTTGAGAAGCAGTTAAGATTCGCTCTACAGCGAAGAGGAATCTTTTGTTAGTTTGTTTGTTTGTTTGTTTGTTTTTCTTTGGTTTACGCTCTGGCAAAGTTACCAATGCATAACGAAACAAAATATTTAAACCCCAGTCCATTTTTTTTTAAATCAATACTATTGCGCCGACTGTGTCTGTTCAATCTACATGAATGGCTTTATATGAAAATTTAATACAAGTTGTGCCTTTAATTGTTCTGACAAAATTAACTACACTTTCAGCTCATCTTATTTTTAAAGGTTGGATATCCTTTTTATGCCCTATCTTTCAACAGTGCAAAGCAGTTTTGTTTCCATTTTCCTTTGCCACATTTTGGAACATGACATGATTTCAGTAACTATATTTTAGGGATCATTTCAAAACAGCTTGAAACAAAAGAAAAAAAAAACTTGTGTTTGAATTCTAATAAATACTTTGTCACACATTTCCCCAGCATCCAGTGTTTAAGTTAACTTGTTTGCATTCCCCTGTGATATGAAATATAAACAGTTGGTAAAAAAAAACTTTGGACATTCATAGTGCAAAATAGTGCTGCCACTTAATTAGTCTCCATAGACCTCTCTGCTGGGACTGAGGAGTTTAAGTTTGATCTCATCCCTTCGATGAAGACAATAACATCTGAAAGATTTCTCTGAAAAGAGATATTAGAAAATAATCTATTAAAAATAAATGAATAAATAAATACAAAAAATCTGGTGAGTGTTGTCTAAGCTCAAGAAATACACATACTTTGAATTTGAGGGATGAATGGCCACTAATGTGATATTAAAACTTTAATTAAGCCAGTGCCAACTCTGCATAACATCAAATAGTCACTGATAAGAAACTCAAAGAAGGAATACATTAATTTAATCTTAAAGGTACGGCACCATTTCAATTTCTTCTCCTTCTGTCGCATTATCTGGAGTCGGGTCATGGGGGCAACAGTCTCAGCAGAGACACCCAGACTTCCCTGGTCCCAGTCACCTCATCCAGCGGAACCCCAAGGCGTCCCAGGCAGAGCCGAGAGACGCAGTCTCTCCAGCGTGTCCTGGGTCTTCCTCGAGGCCTCCTCCTGATGGTCCTGGTGAGTCCAGTCCACCAGGTGCTTGCATGTGAGCCCCAAGCCCGGGGCCGGCTCCAGGGGTGCCCCCGGCTGCACCATACCGGGCGACGTCACGGTCCATGTTGTGTGGCTACTCAGAGGGGTTCTTGAACTGCTCTTCATCTGTCCCATCGCCCAGGACCTGTTTGCCTTGGGAGACCCTGCCAGGGCATAAAACTCCAGACACCATAGATCCTAGGATCATTTGGGCACTAAAACTCCACCCCCATAATAAGGTGGCAGTTCAATTTGCCTTCTCTAATTAGTCCCCATTCTAGTCATGATTCTGTCACTTTGGGTCTTTATGTTTATTTAATAGCTATTCTTGTTTTAAGGCTTGTTTTGTGTGTGCTGAACATGCTGAAATATCTACAGTCAAATGATTTGACTGCAGATTTTGAATACATCAGTACGCAACTTTTGTAATTATATTTACTATGAAAGCTGTTGAAATTATAATATTTGAACCTTATATACTGTAGATATATATTAGCTTAGAATCAGATTCGTACAGATTGTGGGCGATCATGCAGTAAGATGCATGATTTCATCTTTTTAATTTAATAGACGTTTTACCTTAAAGCATGGAGCGTTTAAACCACGCCTACTTATAAAATATTGTTCTTGGGCGTACAGCTCTCCCTGCTGGCCATTGCGTGGAAGTACAATTTCTATTTTTAATACCAGCGCAACCTACCCGTGACTAAATCCATAGCGAAGCCGTCGGGATTCTGTTCGTAGACAGGCCACTAACTCTGGTTAATCTGTATTTCATGCATTCCCAAACCTCGCGGTAATAACTTATTTTTTGTGGGGGGGGCGACTGTCGCAGTTTGCTGTCCACTGCTCTCTGCGACCTGCCGGTGTGGGACAACACATACGCGGTCCGGACTGATGCATCCCTTGCAAGTGGTGCTGTAGTCTGACGGGAAGATGTCGTCGCCTGAAAATGCCGAGTCGCGTGAAGGTATGTGCTTCTGGGCGCGAGTTAGCACTGCTTTCTGTGTGAAGAGTGATGACCGAGGCTGCCAGGCCACTTTGTGCTATCCCATCACAATGAGCCCCTATTGCCGCAATTGTAATGATTCTGTTTTTGTCACATTGCCACAGCGTGTGAGGCACCATCCCCTCTAACGGAGACCGACCCCCTGCGGATTGTTCTGTTGGGGAGGACAGGAACAGGGAGAAGCTCCTCAGGCAACACCATCCTCGGCAAGCCTGCCTTTCAGGTCGACGTCTCTCCCAATTCCGTCACCTCCCAATGCCAGAAGAAGACCTTTGCCGTTGGCGGCCGCACCGTCTCCGTGGTGGACACTCCGGGTTTCTTCCACACCCGGCTGTCCCCCGAGGAGCTCATAGCAGAGGTGGGACGGTGTGTTGATCTGTCCTCTCCCGGACCCCACGCTTTCCTGCTCGCCCTGCAGCCAGGGAGGTTTACCCAAGAGGAGAGGGATGCGTTCGAGTTGATCAAGGCCATGTTTGGGCCCGAGGCCCTCAAGTTGACGATGGTGCTGTTCACCTGCGGAGACCAGCTTCAGGGCAAAAGCGTGGAGGACTTCCTGGAAGAGAGTGGCGAGCTGTCGGAGCTCGTCAAGACTTGCCGTGGAGGGTGCCACCTCTTTGACAACAGGGAGCGACGGGACGAGGCGACGGCGTGCCCGCAGCAAGTGGTGGACCTGCTCGGGAAGATAGACAAGATGCTGGGAGACAACGGAGGCAGTTGCTATAGCGACGAGAACTTCAAGGAAGCCGAGAGAGCCCTGAGAAACGCACAGGAGAGGATCCTGAGTAACGGAGCGGTCAGGTCTCGTCCGGGCGAGGAGAAGTTGGAGAGGAGCGAAAAGGAAGAGGAGGAGGCCCGGAAGAGGGCGGAGAGGCTTTTCTGGACGGAGATGGTGACCGCCGTGGGGAGGGGCGCGGCAGAGGGGGCGGGGATCCTGGGCAAAGACCAAGGGAAGGGGAAGGTTGTGACGAAGGTGAAGATGGTGGAGCGGGCGGCGGCCCTGGCGGCGTCGCCGCTGTCCATCCGCTCGGCCGCCAGGGTGGTGGAGGGAGCGGTGCGGGAGGGGGGCAAGGTGCTCTACAAGCACAGGAAGACCTTCTTGCAGTGAGGGGACGCCGCCGCACACCTGGCGAGGTCTTTTCAGTTGGGGTGTTCACTCACTGTATCGTCAATCTCAAAGTGGCCCAAAAGTGTTTTTGCATTTTATTCGTCCATGCCAATTAGGGCTGTGCGATTAATCGATTTTAAATCGAAATCTGATTTTTTTTTTAGTCAAGACGATGTTAAAAAGAGGAAAATCGGAAAATCCATTTTCCTCTCTCATGCTTCCGGGTCGCCGCCTCTAGGCTACCGTAGTCTTCCTCCCCCCTCGAGAAGCTGTAAACTGGCAACCTTTGTTTACTCGCATCTGTAGTTGTCCAAGCTGCGGTAGATGTTAAAACCCGGAAGTGATTCCGTATGCTGCCGTCGTCACTACCTGTTAGTAAATCATTCTCCTCCCAAGTCGCGTACGACACGCACTCGTCCCGTTTTTGTAGCATATTTACTGAGATCTACTCAAAAAATAAATAAAAGTAATCGAAAATCGAGTTTTCAGAGAAAAAAATACAGACTTTATTTTTGTCAAAACTCTCCGAGCCCAACTGCCAATCTATTAGCAGAGGATGGCCTCTGCAAGTTCGGAGTGGATGTGAATTTGATTAAATGTCACAATAAGTTTAATATCATCAACTTATTGTTGTAACATGAGAGTCTTGCTATCGTCACGTACCTGTGTTTGTAGGAAAAAAAACAAAAAAAAAAAAACAGGAAGTGCAACACACCCACAGGAGGGACATCCGGCTGGGTTTTCTCACTCTGTGCTAACGCAACCGGTATTCGTTGAACATCAGCACCAACACCACACCAAGTCACACAAATTGACCTTGCACCTGTGTTTGCAGTCTGCACTGAAAAGCAAATATCCTGGTGTGATGCAACCTTAGCAAGAGACAGAACAAAGCCACACCTTAAACTTCCCGGGTTAAAATAAATGTTATGTCAAACCACACACAAAAAAAAAAAAAAAAAAAAAAAAAAAAAAGGTATACAATTCAACTCAGTCTGCCTAAAGAACATGTCAAAACGCGGCTGGCCCGAAATTTCACTCTCAAGCGAGCAAAGGAAAAAGAATGAAATGTGTGAAAGGTTCCACTCCTCTCAGCAGATACTGTAGCTATGACATCTTTGGCTTTGTTTAAGACGAGATGTAATACTAAGCCCTTTTTATCCCCCCCCCCAAAAAAAAAAAATCAAAACATGTAGTGTAAAAGGTTACAATTAAGACTGGATACATGAGGAAAAGTGCTTGGCAAACACAAAAGACACAGACTGTGCGTCAGATTAAAGAGGAAGACAATTCGATTACTACTTCCTTTAGATCAACAATCATGGAAGTATTTGCTATTGGCGTGCATCTGTTATGTTAGTAACAATCTCTACCTGATGGCTGGGTGAAGAGGAAGTCACTGGAATTACTGAGAGCCAGAACCGGTTTCTGGCTCCTTTAAAAGGGAATAGGAAGGGAATTTCCTCTGCGATTCAGGTCCTACATTCAGAAAGGGGCACTTTTCCCACAGTCACATTTTACATGTTTGCAAAGACAGAAAGAAAACAACATTGACACTGAAATGTGCACACGCTCGAACAGGCTCGCACGTGAAATACAAGTCACGTGCTCAGATTGGTGTCCAGGGTGACGTCTGGCTGACAGTCCCATCGCTCAACCTATGTACATCTGAACGGTGCAGGGTCTGCGATCCGGACGCTGAACTACTGCCGCAGCAGCAGCAGCAGCAACAACAGGCACTGGTGGGTGGCTGGGCGGCGTAGTTTTTAAATGGGTATCGGCAGGGACATCTTCGCTCGCCCCCGGACCACTGCAGCAGAAACAAGCAACCATCACTAAGTTTGTCTTCACGAGATACAGAGAAAAAAGAAAAACAAGTGAGCCTGAACCAGATGAGCCCCTCGAATTTACAGGGTGCTGAAAGGACATCTGACTGTGAGAGCTGCATTGTGAAAAAGTGAATGTTTCTTTCTCCTCTAGGGAATTAAATTTGCTAAATAAATTTTTTAACTTGTCAGAATTGTATTTTAATATGGAGCAAAATTCGGATAGGCGGCAAACTGTTCAAATACATAAAAACTGTAACATTTGCAAACAAAAAGACTTGGTGATTCTGAAAGGATGCAGGATTTGATGTATTACCAGTCACTCTCACCGAGCACAGTCAGTTTCCCCTCAAGGCTGCAGCATATTCATATTAAAGTCATGCAACCTTAATGGGTGTTGGGGTGATTTATCCAGTGTTGTGTGCCAAACTGTGTGGTTCACTGTCTTTTCTGCACTAAACTGTTACGTCGGGCTGTTGTGTGACCTACACTGTGGCGCCATGACATAAAAAAAAGAAAGAAGAAAAGAGGCTTGTCGCAACCTCTGACACCACAGATGTCTGCAGTTTTTTTTTTTTTTTGGGGATAGCAGCTGTTGCGAAATTGTCTGAGGCAATAATGCTAGATTTGTTTTCTTTAAGCAGAGCCCGCCTCGCAATCCCCTTCCCCACCTCCGTGTTGGCCCGCACCTACCCTTTGTGATGTAAAGGTAGAAGAAGTCGCAGTAGAAAATGGTCTGCACGACGCCCGACACCACGGCGATCTGGTCGAAGACGCCCTCCGTGTGGTAGCGCCACACCCAGTTGGCGATGTAGAGTGCGCGGTAGAGGCCGAGGAAGAAGAGGTAGTGGGTGGTGATGGACTCCGCCTCGCCCGTCTTGGAGATCATGAACAGCTGTGGCATGATGGCCACCGACTCCAGGAAGATGGAGAAGGTCCACAGGATCTGGTGGAATGTGACACAACAACAATAATAATAATACACTCACTTTTTGAGATAATTTTGCTTTGGCCTTTCGAGCTATAGAACCTCCGGCATGTTAACCCTCTGTTTGTATACACTCCCGCAAAAAACAACTAGCATTAGCTTTATGCCAAAACTGACGTTTCACTTCCTTTAACTCGGAAGGGGCCAAAAACAAAGCGGCTGCAACACCAGGCGATACTGCCCTTTGTGACATCACAAAAGGCGTGCGTCAGAACACACAGAGGTGAAGGACGGACTTTTTTTTCCCATCATCTGTGGAGGTCTCCAAACAGGCTACCTTTGGTCAAAACCGAGGCATCCTGCTGGTCAAAGCTGATTTTGAAAAGCTCGGTGGGTTTCAATGATTCTGCCCGCGGTGGGTGCTTGCTTACCTCCAGCGGGGTGAAAGCATAGTTTTCCAGGAAGGAGAGGCCAATGACTGGCACCAGCAGGAACTCGATGCGGAAGGTGTCGTTCTCAGAGTCGTAGGTGTTCCTGAAGCGCATGTAGATCAGGTACACGGTGGCATAGGACATGGCCAGGAACACCACCTGGTGGCAGAATCACAAGGTTTGTAAGCTATGTAGATAAATATCTTGTTCTTTTGGACTTTGGACCACTTTTTGTTGCTGTAGTGCAAATTTCCCCAATGTGGGATTAAGAGAGTTGTTCTATTCTATTCTCCAGGCCAAAAATGGGATGCCATGTTGCGTAGTCTTGTTTCAACAGCTTATTTATTTACATGACCAAGGCTACTGGCCTTGAAGAACAGGCTCAATATTTTTGAATCTGTGAGTGACACTGTGGAAATTTGCATTTTTATTTATTTATTTATTTATTTTTACCTTCATGACGGTGTTATATGCCGAGATGTAGGTGCTGAACAAGTCAAGGTACCTGGTGGTAAAGACAAGGGCAAACAGCACCTGAGATTTCCCAGAGATGCCTGCAGGGGTTGGGGGGATAGAAAGAGAACAACAAGTCACATCTAGTCACAACAACGCACTAAATGTGAAACACTCAAAATTCGGCATCAGCAAGAGGGGATAAATGGCAATTACGACTTTTGTTTGCATTGCAAGACTGAGGCGTCATACGTGGTGCTGGCAGTGGATTGCTCCGCTAACATTGCCACGTCGCTGCCACTTTTTTTTTTTTTTTTGCACAACTATTATGCACTGCGCAACGCAAAAAAATACATGAAAAAACAAAAACAAAAAACAAACACAAAATACCAGTTCCAGAAACTACCAACATAACAAAAACCCTTCAAGCAGCTACACGCCGTGTAAACTGAGGATGTACATTATGCAGCTATGGACCAGGCAGCCTCCGCCGAGTTCCAAAGTGCAGGACCGTGTCAGTGTGTGTCTTGCCTACCAGCGCAGGATTTGGACCTCCATATCTTCACTAACAGGATAACGATGGCCAAGAGGTGGGACACGTCACCGGCCAGACGAAAGATATTCATGTTGTTGAGTTTTCTCCCTCGGGTTGGCTAAAAAAAAAAAAAGGGCAAGAAAACTTTGGCAAAGCAGGAGAGCGCTGGCTAGCAAAAAAAAAACAAAACAGAACACACACACACAAAGTATACAGCAAAAAAGCCGCAGAAGCTAACGGCTACCTCGGCGGTAATCCGGGGGGGGGGGGGGGGGGGGGGGAACTCGTTGATTAGTTTCCTGAAGAAGTCCGGGCGGATATCAACAACACGGCCGTGTCCCTTCCTCAACTCCGCTGATTCTACGCTGATGGGAGAGAAAAGTTCTTCCAGCCGGAGGAGGTGACGTGGCTGACAGCTCGGCTCGGATGGGGCAGCGGCAACTTAAATGGTACTCTCGTTTCTGGTTCTTCTTCTTTGTGTGTGTATTTTTTTTTTTGAGCGGCTCGCAATAGCAGCTGTAGGCGCACACTGCCGCCTACTGTCGTGAAGTACATAAGGCAGGCTAACGAGCAAAACAAGACAAAATAAAAACAAAAAAATAAATAAATGAGTGCAACACGATTTTTTTTTGTGTCTCTAAAATATTGCTGTAGTTTCTAAAAGTTGTTTCCTTCAAATACAATAAGTACAACGTATTTGGACGCGCTCAGAAATTTCCACTCTATTGCATGCAGGGCAACCTCGTGAGTTTGTTTTCCATTGTAGGACAAAACATTCCCACTTTTTGCATTCTTGCAATTGTGATTAAATGTTAATTTACTCAGAACCACCTCTTTCATCTCTTTTTCATTTTCTATTCTATCATCTTTTCAGTTCTGTAATTCTATTTCTGCTTTGGACCCTTTTGTTACAATTTTTGTTTAGATTTTGGTCAATGACCCAATCCTAACCTTTCTAAATGAAATGTCTGCCTTTTCAAACAATCCTGCCTGCATATGCATATCTTTTCTTGTCAACACAACTGGAACAGTAACAACATTCTATGATCATCCCCCATCGTCATAAATCACAAACAAGCTAAGTGCTCTCAGTCTGATTTCGCTAACTGCAGACTTTAAAGTGACGCTTCTGGGGTGAAGCAAAGCCACTCTTGTTGTTGAAAATTTTCATCTAATTTTTGAAACCTTGCCAAAATAAAGGCTTTGTGTCTTAGAATATTGACATGGTGCCTCAAAAATATTATCATTTCAAAAATAATGAGAACTTGTATATCAAAATATTGACATATTGTCTCAAAAACATTGTAATCATAACATTGGGGCTCCGCAAACTTGTGATAGGAAGTAAATAATTTTATTTTTTTTTAATATTTGTATTAAACTGTATTTCAACATACTAAGTTATTGCTTTAGTAGGAATTTTATCTGATGATTTTTTTTTTTTCATATATTTAAAATTTAGGAAAGCCCTGTTATTCCTGTCTCAAGTTTCTCCTGGGTCATTGACGTGTTTTACCCTGCCTGAGCAGCAGATGGCGACAAGCGACTGCTAATAGAAGTAAAAACTATAAACTGCAAACATAACATTCTGATACATTTCTCTCTGTGCATTCTTTTACGCCGTCGGTTAGTTGAAATGCTTCTTCTTATTTCAAAACACTTGAAAACAAAACAAAAAACCCGGACGATTACAGGCTCTGCTACATTGCATTTGTTCCTGAAGATTCAGAAGATTTTCAACTCATTGGGCAATCCTATAAAAGTGGCAGTGTGGGGAAAAAAATAAAAGCATTACAGGAAGGAAACCTTTTTCCCACAAATGCATCTTATTCACCCCATAAAGAGAGAAAACCAAGTCATAATTAATGAGATCATCTCATGACTTGATTGGTTCTCTCGCGCTTTGAATTTTGAGAAACTATGAAAACTATGGATCAAAGTCCGCTGTGCGCAATCTACTCCTCAGAGTTGAACTGGAGGGAACATCCTGTGTACAGAGATGAGCCATACATACAATACTATAACGGGCATGTGCTGAGCTAAAGGTTATGGGAATTAATCTGACACCCAGGCCTGATTAGTTACTATTTATACACATGCACACTGCCCTGTGGAGTCTGTCTACCTGCTTGGTCATCTTCTCCTCTGATGCTGTCTGATCAGTCTGTCTCTGTCACAACCATGTCTCTCACAGTATCTGAAAAACAACAACAACAACAACAACAACAACAACAACAACAACAACAACAACAACAACCTGCATTGTCCATACACTGTTGGGTTTCTGGTTTCTTGGTTTATTCATGTACGGCTTCCTATTATCCTTTTGTGTTTTGTGACGTGTCTCCGTCCGCCTCCTCCTTCCTCCTCTGTGAAAGATGCACATAGGTGCACACCCACATCTCTATTCTGAGGATGAGTATTTAGAATAAATGTCCCCCCCCCCCATTCCTTCTCTATAAGTTAGGGAATGGAGGACAGTCAGAGGAGCAAGGTGCTGGGAGAAGGTGGAGGGAGGCTTTGGCTGACGGCAGAGTGGGAGTTTCCATAGAAACGCTTTGGCTTATTTCATTTTTACTGTATGCCAGTTCTTGGTTCAGAGATTCTAAATAAAACTGGAAAAAAAATCTTTCTCTGGGTTGGTTTTATAATTGAGGCAAATAAGATCAGACAAATTCCAATTAGTAGATTCGCGGATGGGAAATCACTGGCTTTGCCTGTGGAATCACATGCCACATTCAGTTCGAGCTTTTTCAAAACAAAGAAGCCGATGAAAATTTTATTTTCAGCAGTATTTCTAGGAACGTCTTTTCTTCATTGTCCTTACCCTCGAGCGTGTGCCGAGACACACACTTCTGAAAACTAGCCCATTGTGATGTCACAAAAGACCACTGACACATCATCGTGTACCTACACCAGGTTAGCGATGAGTTTGTTTCACCCTCCGAGTTCACTTTGCAGTACTTTCTGTCCTCTTCTGAAGGTGGACCACGGATCCCTGCAGTGTTTTGTGCCTCCACAGCAGTTTTAGTCTTTTTTTGGCACTTCCCTTCCTTCCACAGCACATCAGCACAACCACACCGGACAGACTTAGCATTTGAAAGTTCTGCTTTGTTCTTGGATCCTATCGTCCAACCGGAGAAGGACTCATTTTGCAACCAACAAAAACAACAAAATCAACAGAACAAGTGGGACCTGCTTCAAAAACAGAACTAAATCACATCATGAGTCTGACTGTAAATGACAAGTGCAATTTGCCGTCTACACTCACCGATCCACAGATTTTAAATGGTGGTTATAAACACTGTAAAAACAGTGACTACTGGTCCAACATGTTGAATTCTTTCAAACTGATCTGGTATTAGACATTCTGTGTGCAATAGATTGACTTGTAAAATGAAAAAGAGCCGTTTTCCTTTCTAAATTTTCAAACAATTTTTGACTTTATCAATGCAACCGTCTTGATGGGAGCTGCCCAAAGAGGTGCAGGTCATAAAGTAAGGTAAGTCCCACTTTGCCAACTTAGCTTTTCTGGTCAGCCAAGAGGAAAAAACTGAAGCACCTTGACAACTTTAGTTCTGAGTGACACAGATAATTAGGCCCCATATAATATTTTGCAGAACTTGAGTCACTTCCATTTAATTATTTGATTTAACAGATGCATGACAGCGTCAGAACTTAATGGAATATAACAATGATAGGTATCACTGGGCACACCTTTCTTCATCCCACTAGTTCAGGGTGAATGTGTGAGTCCTGATCATTTGTTAAATCAGAAATGGTGCAGATGTTAAATCCCAACAGGCTGTGGAAAAGGACTCTAAACACAGGGATGCAGAAGAGCATAAAGAGTCAGATGACTCCCACTACTAGCCGTAGGAGGTTAGAAAAGGGCAGCGGTGGCCTGTGAGGATGTAAATACGACGGGGCGTATGTCGGACGGGTCATCACTGTGGTGATGGCAGCTAACTTGAAAGCCCCCACAAGACTCCCACCTGTTGCAGCATCCATGCAGAAGCAGAGACGGCCCCGGCGAGTCATGACTCAAACGAACCCTCTCCCGCTGACACCGAACGGCGGGTGTTATTCACCACCTACACGCGCTCAGAGTGCACTGCAGCCCATCCAGCACGCACTGCACAGCCTCAGCTCCTCTTCCTCACTCTCCCGCCGTCCCCCCTCTCTTTCTCCATCTCTGTCCCGCCACCTCTCCTAATTCCAGACGCAGGCCCCACAGAGGTGGACTGACACAGCGCTCTGAGCCGGAGGGGTGGGGGGCACGAGTGCGCACGGGAGAGCGTGCACACACAGACGGCGGGATTATAGCCGGTGAGTGAAGGAGGCTGGCAGGAGGACAGGAGCGGATTAAAGGAGACGAGCCGCACGGGGAAAGGAATGAAAAAAAGACGAAGAAGAAACTAAAAGCGTGAACTGGACCAGAAGTAGAAGAAGAAGAAGAATAGGAGAGGAGGGAGAGCAGGTGACAGCAGCATCAGGATGTGGGACCTTCACTCTGGTCAGTGAAAAGCAGGAGTTGCAGTGACAAAGAAAAAAAAAAAAATACAAGGTAAGTCAAGTTTATTGTCATTTTTGATCAAGTGTTTCAGTTTCATCAAGATGCATCTGTCATTATAATATCTGTTAAAACAATGTCAATCTTTTTTTTTTAAAACTTTATCTTCCTGATCACAAACATTCTGAGCTATAGCTGTTTTATTTTGAATCTGCGCTTTTCTGACAGCTGGAGCTCTCAAATCAACAATAAGCACGCAGACTGTCAGGTTCAAACATAATGGAAACAGTAGGATCGCGCAAGCCGGCAAACTTGCCCCCCACTAGCTGTAAATCTGATGAGGCCAAGGTCATTGTAAATAGCATCAAATGGGTCGGGGGGAAAACTGATTTCAAACATGTAAATGTTATGTGATATTTTTTACAATTACAATCTGTCCCAGCTGGAATAAAATTTGAGATTTCGCTGTGCACCTGTTGATCATCCTTCCTAACAACATCTCAGAATCCTTTGCAGAGACCAAGATTCAGAGGAAATGTTAGAGGGATGGTACAACAAAAAGAAAAAAAGTCCTGAAAGGAAAGCAAAATGTGTAACTAAAATTTAATGTTAAAAATGTCGAAACCTCAGATCAGATTAATAATCTGTCAATTTTCTTCTCACAGTAGAATCCATCAGATGTTTTGCTCTCTTAAAAGAATGCATTTACCCATGTTGACATGATGTATTTCTATTTCTCAAGAATCTGTCTCAAGACAATAACAGCTTGAAAAATTGCAAAATGTAGGCATCTGTGATGACTTTAATTTTCTAATTGTTTGAAAACTTTGTTGTAAAATCTGAAATGAAGCCAACATGGAGGCTGTCTGCGATGTGATGGCAGTGTGGGAATATTTCTTTGCAGCGGCTGACGGCTTCTCTGTGGGTTGGCTCGTGACAAGCAGAGGTGAAGCCAGTGTTGCTTATCCAGGAAGAAAATAAGGAAGTGAGGCAAAGCAAAATCTATACTCATTCAATTGACTGTGCTTGCATGAAAAATCGGTCTTCACAATTTGAATTAAAAGACACTACAAGCCTTTTAGCACAATTATTTCATACATTATACATTGTATGCCCCTTAACTGGACAATTTCCCTCTTCTTTTCACGCCATGTGGTGGTTTCACTCGTCCCTGACCGTCACAGACGCTCAAGGTACATTTATTTCTGCATCTTAATCCCACAACCAACCTGTTGTCCCCCATCTCTTTCCTTCTTTTGGGATTATCTGTCAGGAAATCTCCCAGGGGCCACGTGTTAAAATGATTTGGAGACATTCTCCCTCACTTCAGAGAGCGGAGATTAGGATGGGTTAGAAGTCTGTGATCCGGAGGATGAGGCAGGGAAACAGCAATGTAGTAAAACAAATAAATAAATAAAAAATAATAAATGTGCAGGTGTGCAGAATCAGAGCGTTTGCAATTTTAGCATGACGACTCTCAGCTGCAACTATGTATCTTGAATCAAATCTAAATCAAAAGAAATGTTGCTTGCTATGCAGCTTGGCAGGGGAAAAAAGAAGCCAAATTTAACCTAACATTGCATATACACTCTGCATAAATGTTTCTCTTTCTCTCTCGGCCACCCAGCTCAGGAGGGGAAGAGGTCCTTCTTGTTGCCGCCTCATTTAGAATCTACTTAAAATCAATCAATCACCCCTTTGCCCCCGTCTGTTCTTCCACGTCTGCCTGCCGTCTGTGACTCATGCTAAAAGAGCACTTAATGCCACGTACAGCTCGTCCGGTGAAGCCACTGCACCCGCGCCCTCCCTTTCCCCCGAAATGAGACAGCAGATGTGTTCCTATGGCAACTGGCCTCTCTGATGGACCCCAGAATTTATTTATTTTTCCCTTCCGGTGAACTACAAACTGTTGCTTGTCATGGCTCTCACAACACACAAATACCTGCCTATTTTTCAACTCTCTCTCCCATAATCAGTCTGACAGACTAATTGGATCCTGGACTTAAAAAAACATTTGAATGTATTTCTGTTACATTTTGTCCCGATCAGCTTCATAAACTTCTGATTGCTCTTGAATAGAATAAAACTAGATGGAACTATGCACTGAGGGCACAGAATGGTTTACAACAACACCAAAGTCACACCAAATGTCTGCTGCTATCTAGTTCCATCCAAGATAGCTAGCGAGCCAGCCAGCCAGCCAGCTAGCTTGCAAGCAAGCAAGCTGGAAGATAGATAGATAGATAGATAGATAGATAGATAGATAGATAGATAGATAGATAGATGTTTTGGGGAAAAACTGTCCTCCCTTTACAATCCAAAAAGTGGTGATTAATGATTTCTGGCTGCTTCCAACTTCCATTTATAGTTACGGCTCGGAGGTGGAAGAACTTTTTTGGCAACTGTGCTGTTCTGTTCTTGTTCCCGAACTAAATACACGTGCATGAGGACAGACTGAACAGAACAGCGTCATCAGCTCATGCACATATCAGACAGGAATAACCGCAGGGGTTCACTGGTTTTTAAGTTGCACATTATGTATATCATTATATAATATGTACTTAAAAACGTATTAATACTAATATTTACTATTTTCTATACTATTGTAACAAATATGTATGTAGGTTTAAATAAAATAAAGCAAAAGACAGAGAAAACACACACAAAAGTACAGAAATTAAAATGCAACTTTAATTCTGAGTGACAAACCGCTTTGTGTCAGGGCTTTTAGGAGAGTGAGATTATGTGGGAGTTTCCTCAGTATTTTGGGAACAGACAGTCTTACATAATTACTTAAAACAACTCCTGAGCTGTGCTCATGTCAAGATTAGACTCAAGATTGTTCTGGAAGACAAACATTATTTCCATGGCGCTGACAGAAAAGGAAGCACTGTGTTGTAACACAAACCAGGGGTTTGGAGACAGCCAGTGATTTAAAAAATAAATAAATAAAAAAAAAAATCACCCAACATGAGCCTCATATATGGGATACATTTTACATGGATGCTTACCTGAACTAGTATATCCATATTTCGAGCAATGTGTCAGTTTATGTCCATTAGAGAAAGAACTTGAAGGTGGTAGAGACAATAATGGGAACAACAAAGATCTATATTTTACAAAAGATCTGACATGATGCTGGATATGTTACTGTATTTGGGTCAAAATTCTGGCCGAGGTGACCATTTAAAAAAAAAAATCGATGTTAGCCTTTGTGCCAGTTTTTTTTCCAGTTCTCAGGGAGGTGGATACAGACAGTTCTTGACATGAATCTTACGGGGTCCCTGCAGCAGGAAGATGTGTAGTCAGTTGTGTCAATCAGGCCGCCAGCGAATCGTGACACAGTGAGCGTTCAACTTACTGATTAAGGGTTGTAAATTTTGTCCACATCACCTGCAGCAGACAAGAGAGAACAGTATTTTAAAAACAGTAGAAAGCAGGTAAAACTGTCATGAAAAGAGAAATATGAAGAATGGAGAATTTATTGAAACATGACCTCTGTGCTCAAAGTTACTGCGTGTAAGTTCAAATGCTGGCCTTTTGGTTTTATTGATTGGACTGATTGGGCTGATTGGATTAACTCCTTCCCGCAGGGTCCAGTCAGTGTCGCATGAACCCCACCCCCATGCAGAACGGAGTCTGTGCCTCAGGCCTCACCCCCTACCAATGAGCACTGGTACCATGGGAACAAGCAGGTGCAACAGGTGAGACCAAAGTCTTTGCGCCCCCCCAATCGAAGGCCATTACGGCCATTACGACAACTAAGCGCTTCGCATGTGATATTGGAGTACTTCATCTTGAATTTTGAAAGTCTTCTGCTATAAATCTGACTAACTGTCTAAAACCCTTCTCTCTATCTGTAGCCATAGAGGAGTTCAGTGTCAAAGTTCAAACACGAAAGTGAAGGCAAGTGATATTTTTTATCTTTATTTTCCTCTTTCAGTCTTTTCATTGTTGAATTTATCAATTGTTGAGTGTGAATACAATGTCTTATCTCTTAAAGTGAAATGACATGCTGCGTTTTTATGGAAAGGTCAGAAAAACTGACCTTAAAATATAAGGACAATTTAACAGGTCGGCATCTTACTGAATCAAATTTTCAATGAGAACAAAACAAGTGGATCAACCAATATTGTTTTTCTCCAAATTAGACATATGTGCACACCTCAAATGAACCCTAACTAGGCTTTAATTGGTTTGCCGTGTTTCATAGTTTCCCACCACCGTCTTTGTGACGAAAAGCCATTCACAATATTAGCATAACAGAAGAACAAGAGAGTAATTTAACAAGAGTTTCAGATGTAATGCATTCCGTGTGATACTAACAGGCTACAGGGGCTCATCCTAGCTCTTCTCTTGTAGAGCTGGACAAATGTTGCTCAATGGAATTCATCCCCTTTACAGAATGAATATCAAGACAAAGACAGTAGTCCAAACAAACTGTGACCAGCACGAGTAAAAATACTGACTGGCCGGACTGTGAATTTCAGGGTTTAATCCTTTGGTGATGTCGCCCTCTCCGGAAGTCTCGACATGGCTTGCACACTGAGTGGACAGCTGTGCTTGATAATCGAGTGAAGCGGTCAGGTTGAGTCATATCAGGACCAGCTCAGAGATATTTATGGCAGACAGATCCCTCAAAAGGCCAAGGCCATCCTCCATTGTCCTGAACCAACGCAAAGCGCTCTCTCCTTCCTTGGCAAGGTGCAGCAGAAATATATGACTGAAGGCTTTTCAACTGCGCAAGAAAACAAAGTGGTAATCTTGGGCACTGCGGCACAGTGGACTTAAGTTTTTGAAGTGTGATCGTCTTTTAGATTGTCTGTTGTTCTGAAAAAGAGGCATTGCTCTGTCATCGATGTAATGTAAAGTACTGATTTATGTCTTTAACACAGATTATGTGCAAGAAAGACTTCACCTTGGTTGTATGAAAAGGGTCTTTGTTATTGTTGTTGTGCCAAGGAATACCCACAAGGAGTACCCACAAGGAATACCCACAATTAGAATGTTGGCATGAACTGAAATGAACACACAACCCAAGGCTACTTTAGGGAAGATGTTCATTTGTTAACACAAAAAGCTAATCAGCCAATCACATAGCAGCAGCTCAATGCATTGCATGTAGACATGCTTAAGGTTCAAAGTGAGCATCAGAATGGGTAAGAAAGTGGCTTTGAGTGCGGTGAACATGGTTGTTGGTGAATGTGGTTGTTGGTGACAGGTGGGCCACGAGTCTGAGTGTTTCACAAACTGCTGCTAATCTACTGGGATTTTTACACTGGCACAACCATCTCTGGGGTTTACAGAGATCCACGCACAAAGAGAAAATATGCAGTGAGCTGCAGTTGTGTCAAGGGTAATGTCTCATCAGGCCAAGGAAGAGAAAGGGCAGACTGGTTGGAGACCAAAGTAAGGCAACGGGAACTCAATTTAACGCTTGTTACAACCAAAGTATGGACAGTAGAATAGTATATCTGGAAGCACATAAAACTTATGTACGTTACAAGCAAGGTGTATCTCAGACAGTGGAGGGTGAGTTCGCATAAATCCATGCATCTTCAAAATTAGTTGCCCCACTGACACTGACTAAGATATAATCCTATAATCTATGTTGACAGCTATCTCTTCTCATGTAGCTAAACTGAACTCACCTTCCCAGTTGCTAATCCGTCATGCAAAGGAGAGAGACAGCTGCTAATCTTAAATAATAGATTTTAATTTCTTGGTCAATTTTGGTTGTTACATAGCTTGTCCCTGACATACTTGCGGTCTGAGTGAGGTCAGTTACTCTTAAATGGGTGACCCTCTTAGTTATGAGGTTTTTATTTGATCTTAGTCATATCTTTCCTTGAAATAAAAGACTGTCTGTGCTTCCATATGTGTGAGTGTCCAGAACGTGGACTCAGACGATCAAGATTAACGGTTGTAAAAGCAATATTTGTGCTGTGTGTTCCTCTTTCCTGAGTTGCTCTGTGGAACCCTTTATTCATTCATAAGAATTCACCACTTCATGGAACCTTATGAAATAAAGTCCTGAATGAAGAAATAAATACAACTATTGAACCCTTTATTAAGGGCATTTTCTAAAACACTGCAAGCTTGAAAAGAGGTCTCTGTTTATCTGAAGAAACTTTTTACATTTTACATTGCAGGTGTAAAGGGCAGGATATTCCAAAACTGAAGTCAGATTGTAAACTAAGTCGTGGATGCTGTAAAAGACAAGCTAGTACACAAGGAACCTTTTGTTTTACAAAATGTACAGAGTGGTGTACCAATCTGACTCACCAGATGAAAGATATCCTTAATACTTTTGATTATTTCATATATGTTAAAGAATTGTAAGGCATTTGTAAAAACAAAAAAGGATAGCACAACGAGTAAAGTAACGACTAGAAAAGTTGCTTGTCACCTCCACATGGCTAGCTGTTGGCACTGCTGTATTTAAGAGAACTTTTGCAAATGCCAGGGAAATTTCACAGGTGTGAAACATCGTTAGTAATTACAGAGAAACGTCATCTTTGCCATTCATTTTTCTTGGTCTTCTTCTATGGTTCTTCATTACAGCTAAAGGAAGACATTTTTGGTCTTGTCCAACCTGACTCATTTTCTGCAAAATAACCTAAATAGCAATGTCAAGAAAGTTGAATTGTAAAGAAATTTATGAAACAAAGTGGACTCATTGAAAATGCTGTGCCTTGTCAGTTGCCAAAAGGGATAAAAGGATAAGATTTTAGTGTGGAACTCATAGTGATCCTGCTGAAGTGCAAAAGTTTTGGTGATGATTAAGTTTCAATCTCAGTTAACATGAGATATTTCATGACATGGCATTGAGTTTTTTTCCCTTCTGTGTTCACATCTCAGGTACAATATAGTGTCAGACGTCTTGCCAAAGGAGGGCCACCAGAAAATATCGAGCTCCAGACTCAACAACAGTCATAAGTCTCCAACTTCCTCTCCGCAACTGGCCTGTCAAACACAGGATATAAGAAGACCAAGAAGCAGTTCAGAAGCAACTGCTATCGTGCCCAGTGTGCACGAACAGGGAGGCATGGTAAACTACAACGGCAAGATTCTCACAAGGGGCTCCAATCAGGTACGGAGCCGGTTCGTAAAGAAAAATGGACAGTGTAATGTTTTATTCACCAACATGGAAGAGAAGAGCCAGCGATACCTAGCAGACATCTTCACGACATGCGTGGACATCCGCTGGAGATACCTCCTACTCATATTCTGTACCAGCTTTATGGTCTCTTGGCTCTTCTTCGGCATTATTTTTTACACTGTGTCATTAGCACATGGGGACTTTCAGGAGCAACCAATGGCGAAGGGTGATGCGCAGTTAGTGCTGGGGATGCACGGACCTACATCTGGACACACAGTTGCAGGGAAGCCCCAAAAGATACCCTGCATCCTTCATGTCCAGGGTTTTGTAGGGGCACTTCTGTTCTCCATGGAGACTCAGACCACCATTGGTTATGGCTGGCGCTGTGTCACCGAAGAGTGCCCTGGTGCCGTGATAACGGTGATTATCCAGTCCATCGTGGGCTGCATCATTGACTCCTTCATGATTGGCACCATCATGGCCAAGATGGCACGCCCGAAGAAGAGAAACCAGACCCTCATGTTCTCCAAAACTGCTGTCATTGCGATGCGTGATGGCAAGCTGTGCCTCATGTGGAGGGTGGGAAACCTGCGCAAGAGCCACATTGTGGAGGCTCATGTCCGTGCCCAACTAATTCGTTCATATGTCACCGCAGAGGGTGAATTTATCCCCTTGGAACAGATGGACCTCAACGTGGGCTATGATGAGGGTACGGACCGCCTGTTTTTGGTATCCCCAATAGTCATAGTGCATGAGATTGACCAAGAGAGCCCCTTGTACGCCATTAGCCGTGCTGATCTGGAGACGGATGACTTTGAGATTGTTGTGATCTTAGAAGGGATGGTGGAGGCCACGGCCATGACGACTCAGTTTCGTAGTTCCTACCTTGCCAGAGAGGTCTTGTGGGGCCACCGGTTTGAGCCTGTGATCTATGAGGACAGGGATCGCTACAAGGTGGACTACGCCCGTTTCCACAAGACCTATGAGGTGCCCTCAACACCCCACCTCAGCGCCAAAGAGCTCAACGAGGCGACGAGTCGAGCCTCTTCCACAGCATCGCCAGTCTCCGTGTGCAGAACCGCACAAGACCTGATCCCCAGGTCAATGAGCGCCTTCTGTTATGAGAACGAGATGGCATTCAGCTGCGGGGAGGAGGAAGGCGACATCTTTGAGTCTTCCCAGACTTTAGGCAAGGAAAGAACGGAAGAAAGGAGAACTTCTGTATCTGTGGACTTCCAAAACATGTTTCAGGACACAGCAACGATGACATCGAGCAACCACAACGTCATGTGCGTCCTGGACATGGACAACAACCAGATGGAGTTTGACATCTTACAGACTGCTATTCCTCTCGATCCAGTAACCTACAAGACTGAGCAAGAGATCTAACTGACAGATGGAGTGACTGGTTACATGTATGAACAGAATTGTGTCCATCCCCTAGTCTTGAAAGTGTTGTTGAACTTTACATTTTTCTTTACGTCTGAGGTCAGAAAATGGGGAGCCATGATAATCAAATGACGAAGGAGCCCTTACGAAAACTGACAGACTTCTTTTGGAACAACCGCAGGGGGAAAATATTTTTCAGACAAGTAATTTGTTTTGTCTCTCTGTAAATATCAGTGTCAGACTTAACAAAATGGCATTAGCACTTTAAATGTAAATCTTTACCATTGTATTGTGGATTTGTGCTCTGATAAACCTTTTCACAGATTATTACCTTCAAAACTATACTTTCACAAATCCAGGACAGCCTATTAAATATTTTCCTTTCAAAATGTTAGGAAACCGCCTTTACTGGCGTACAGAAGAGAATTTCTGAATATAATATCTCCTCTCATCTATGGGGACAAACCACATTACAGAAAATTTGAAAAAATGACCAGTTATTTAAGGATTTCTTAACTTTGTAGTAATATGTTTTTATATAATGTTTTGATGGGTGAAGGATGGAGGCTAAGGCGTTTCTGGAAATGTGCAATAAAACCGGACAGTCTTTTTTGGCAAAACGCAACAAAAAAGCTGCTTTGTGATTTAAAAAAAAAGGAAAAAAAAGAGGACCTCTGTTTTGTTGGATTTTCATTTGTTTCTAAGCCACGTTATTTGCAGATTATTTTTTGGATTCTTGAATTAACTAAAAACAAGTGATACTTTAACATCAAGCCATGGTGTCAACGAAGGTGAAACAATGTTTTAAATGCCCAACCTTGTTTGAGGATGCATTTCTGTTTCAGCGTGGCTATGCTCGAGAAAGACTGTTCGGGGAGTTATCAGTATTTCTCGAGCAATAATGAGCATTTTGAAAATATTCAAAATTAGTCACATTCACACGTTTCATTCTTATAAGTGTCTATATTGCTTCTAATCTAAAATAATTCTTAATTGTCTATTTCCCCAAAGTTTTGATGTTCCAGGCAGTGCAGTTAAAGTACCTTTGAGAGTGTCATCATGCTGTGTGTATATCTTGTGGCTCCCTTGCAACTGTTTGACCAGATGAAATGGACTATGGGTAATGTCATTAATAGTTCCACCTGTGCTGTTCCTGTTAAGTGAGTATGCCTGCTGAGACACGGACCAGCTGGTGTGCTTGTATACTCTAATTGGGACTCTGAAGTGGTTTTCTTTTTAAAGGATGTGTTAACTCATCTGCAAATTTTAATTTACTAAAATCTAAACGCAATACCCTGGATTAATCATATATGATTGGCAGAGTCCTTGTCATTGGTAATAATGGTTATTATTTTCCCATTATCTATTATGAAGGGTATTTTAATTGCAAAATGAAGAGACATTTGCAGAAAAAAAAATTGTAACTATTATGATGCTATTTGAACAACATTTAGGCTAATTTGCTTCCAGCTTTGTATGAATCTGATATGTTTCTGCTTTGAGATGAAAAAAAAAACCCAGCACAAACTATTGAATTTAATTAAATATGCCAGAGAGAAAAGTATGCAATTAAAAAGCACTTTATTCCTTATTCTTGTACATATTTGATGTTGCAAATAAAAATGTATGTGACCAAAGCCTGTTTGTTAGCTTGGCCTTCTCAAAGCATCAACTTGGACCAGAGGAAAAAAAAAAAAATTCTAAAACACATACAAGGGATGGGCCTTCAGAGCTGCCGAATGCCTCTGGGACAACTAGCCGTGCGCTCCCTCTAGTGGCGAGACTTGTAAGCAACACGGAGAGCTGCGAGTATTTGATGTTCACTCACTGAGAAATTCTGGCGGTGCGGATGAGAGGGTCTATTTTTAAGATTGCGGCGGGCGTGGCAGTTCAGGTCATTTTCCAGTTTAGTGACAGAATGACGTGCCAATCACTTAAAACAAACACGTAATTGGTCTGGGATTTCCCCACCCTGTCTTTTTATTTTTTTTATTTGCCACATGCAAGCTGCCTGAAAGCCATCACACTACTATAAGAAGCCAGCAAAATGGGGATAAAACTCTTTAGTTTTTGGCTTTAACTCGTCGAACTCAGGAAACACTATTAGAATCTTACATTTTTGAAGCGATCGATCTCGGTGGCTGCATTCAAGAATTTGATTTTGGTTCATCCTGGCCTTAAATTAGGTTTTTATCAAAACGTTATTAATGGTAAAGACTTTTTTTTTTTTTGGGGTATGCGATTCAAGCATCTGAACACACCTTTAGGCTACTTGCGGAGTGAAAGTTACAGTTAAAAAACGAAATTAGACATATGCAAATCAGAAACCCTTTTCATTAACAACCAAAAGTACATTAAGAAAAGTGTTTACTGGTAATACAAAAAAAGTAATTTGGTTTTCCTAGGCCAGAATCTTATGAGGGCAAATGCCGTACGCGGAACTTTCATGTTGCTGACGCCGTTGTGTCCTGACGCGAACTGCAAATTTACAAATACACAATTGTGATTTAAGACACGCTCTTTAGCGACAAGCCCCATCTGTTCATCGAGTTTAGGCCAGAGAAGAAAGCCCAGCAGCTTTACCAGAAAGTCCTAAATCACGGTCTGGGCTTAGCAGATGTTTCGGACAAAATATCTGGTGTGAACTGCTCAAAAAGAGCCCAAATGCTATGTCGCCCATGAAAAAAAAAAAAAAAAGGTCAGTTAACATAATAACAGCATTGTTGCCCAACACTCAAAGAGTCAGATTGGATTGGAAGTGTAAAGTTAGTGCTGGCACCTCACCATCATGCACCTCTGTAAATGCATTATGACAGAACTCGAAAGTTTAAAATAAGTACAAGAGAGGCCACCAAACAGAATTTTTTTTCAACGTCGAAAAGAAGCAACTTGTTCGAATTGCAACAAACATCTGCTGAAGACGGAGTGCATTGAGATGTCAACACTACTAGTAAGAGCTACTGCCTGTGGTGGGCGGTGAGCCGTTTTTTAAAGTTTTTCTTTAGATGATTAACAGTCCGTGGAAATCTAGTAAAAGAAGGGTATAAAATTAAGTGAAGCCTTGCAAAGTGTGAGATCTGCGACTTAGATATTGACGTATTTTGAGGAAACTTCTTCTCTTCCCAGGTTTAATCACATGACACGTCGCCAGCCTCTATCAGACGTGTTGTAAAAAGGGGTGGGAGGCTCAACTTCCTGATCTCTGACATAGGCTGCGCTCTGCCCTCACAGCTGTTTGCCCAGGGGCCCTTTCCCCTCACATGAGTAGAAGAGCAGTAAAGCCCCTCGTGTGTTATCTGCCATCCCACATCCCCCAGCCCCAGCAACCCCAATACCCTTCCCAAACCCTCCCGGGTCCCGTAATTGAATCATTTATGTCGGTGAATTTAATCGAGTTAAAAAATCCGCCTTTGTCCGACTAATACGAGACTTCCCCACCTTTCTCCTCCTTCCACACTCCCTCTCAGTCTCTTTGTGCCAGTCTGCTGCCGTTCCCACAAGAACTGGCAGCGGGAAGGAAAAAAAAAAACACCCGCCCGCCCAACCGTCTGCTCGCCCATCAGACCTCTGGACCTCAGGACAAGTGGAGAGGTGATTCTGTCGGAGGGGCGAGGACTTGAAAGGGGGGTCGACATGGGAAGGAAGCCGCTCGGGGACCACGGGCCTCGAGGCCATGAACTTTTCATTAGCCTCCGCCGACAGGACTAGCTGAGTGAGTGAGTGAGACAGCGGCGGGCGGGAGGAGCCGTCCAGGGCCCATTCGGGTGATTCGGGGTCTCCCACTGACTCCAATTGTGCATTGTCTTCTTAGTGAGCGAGCCAGGCGCAACACTGCGCCTTTGTGTCCGGACGTTAAACGCCTGTTAGCATGCTAATTATTGGATCTTGCTGTCCTGCTCCGTTCCTTTGCCCGGCCCGGCCCCCTCCCTCCACCACCACCACTTGGGATTCACGCTTCCCTGATTCCTATTTCCTTTTGCTCCTATTTGTCGTCGCCAAAAATAAAAGATTCCTCCCCCGAGGCGTTCTGGCCTTGGTGATTTTCACGATTGCGGCTTTGACCTCTTTTCTGAGCCGTTTCCTGTCGTGTTCCATTTGTCTTTGTTCCCAAAATCTGTGCGCCCACTATCGCTTCCATCGATCGATCAGCTGCTTCCATTTGGCTGTGCTGCCATCAGATTTGGCTTCATCCAATGTTTCATTGTAAATCCCCTTTCACTGGCGGTCTACAGTAATATTTGTAAAAAAAAATTCTTAGAACTTTCACCTTCCCTTCGCCCCCTCTTGAGCCAGTGACTGAATACAACCCCTCCAACCCCGCCTCCCTTCCGCAATCGCGGGATTATGGGTATACGATTACAGATTCCAAAAATATTTTTGGCCGAAGAGAAGACGACCTCCACAGAGGAGGAACTAGGCGAGGCAGGCAACCCAAGTTTCATCAGTTCATCAGTCGCACTTGAAAACCAATCATCAAAAAAAAAAAGAGCTGGCGACACTCTAAGGGGCCGTTTGCACGGTGGCGGATTTTTTTGAAACCGCCCTCGAAAAAAAACAAACACGTTTACACAAAGCCATATTCAAAAAATTCCCATTTACACGGATACGCTGGAAACAACCGAAAACAATGTAGTACCTATGCCCGGTCTGGTGTGGCCGCCTACAGGGAGTTTCCTCCCTGTAGGCGTAAGAAGAAGAAGAACACCCGTAAACAGCCCCTAATTATGTGTAAAATTGGTTTCAATGCGTGAATGTATGTCAGAGCACAAATAAAAATTTAGGGGGGGTACTCGGGGTGGCCAGGCAGATGTCAGGGGTAGCCAGTGCCACCCTTGCCACCCCGCTGGTTCCGCCTCTGGCAATACCCGAAACCCCTCAGCTCAGGACATCCGTCTCCCTACGCAGGCCCTGAAAGTAAGTACATTTTTTTTTCCTTTGACAAGCAACATAACCCCCGACACTCCCCTTGCCTTTTCCCTACCACCTCTTGCATCACTTGTGAGACAAGCCAATCAGCAAATTACATAGTTACAGTGTAGGAAAAGATGACATGAAAAAGATCAAACATCTCTTGAAGTTGGTTAAAATAATGAAGTAGTGGTTCCCAGTTTGAATAAAACTTTCTGGAGCAACCCCTCAGGTTGAATTTGATTTTTTACACAACCCCCCTTGACGCACTATGACAAACAATCAGTTTTTTGATGCGTTTTGAATTTCGCAATGACTGAAAAATGTGATGTTTGTCAGTTTCGAGGCCATTGACAACGTCAAAGAGTCGCACCTTTGTTGCCGGAAGAGTCGGGGACCTTGTGCTTTTAAAATGAAAGTGACCGCTGAACTACATCTCGGTCAATACGCACCATTATACTTGAGCAAGCGTGGCATTCCCTTTTGAAGGCTGTCCGTCCAGCTTTGGTAATACCTTTAGCGACGGGGTTCAGCGACTTCAAGTGATTTTAAAAAGCAAAAGGTCATTTTAATTCTACTGCGTTCAATTCAATCGATGCCACGGAAATAATCAAAAGGGATGAATAAGGGTTCACTTTGGAGTGATGTCTCATTAAAAAAGCAGCTCCATCAACATCCCCGACAGATTTATGCCACCCTTTGGCGATCGTGCTGGGTAACGTGTCCCAAACACACCCCAGCGTAGCATGACGTGAGTCTGACAAAGACCAACATGCCCATGGAAGATCGCTGCTGGCAAATACTAAATTTGGCCCGTAATAAAATGAGGCAATTACTTTGAGAATGCGAGCCGAGCTTACTTACTTTTCTTAAAGGGGCCCTGCTCTGAAAAACTGAGCTCAAATAAACACAAAGAAAGTGCGCATTTCAAGGTGGGACAACTTTTTCTGTGTTCCTTCGCTTCAACGTGCTGTTTGGATTTTGATGATCTGGCTCGACTTGTAGGAAGTCGAGCCAGATCATCATTGTAACGCCTCTTTCTATAGACTTTTTTTCTTAAAATTTGAAAATCCTGAGAGCTAGTTGCCATTTTCCCCACTGGTTAGCTAGCGCTAGCACTGAACGGCGCTAGCTAGCTATTGCAAGGTGTGTACAGCTCTAACTAGGAGTATTTTTTGTTAATTGTTGTACATAGACCACCAAAATGTATTTAATCAATCTGGAAATGGTTATAACATGCCTCCTTTACGTTTGACCCTGTTTCTGTAGCTTGTGAGGCTAATCATGCTGGTCAGTGTCTCATATAACCCACAGTTCCTCGCTGTTCCTTTAAAATGTTTCCGTACTGCACACGCGCACACACACAGACGCACACGCAGACAACAGCATCATGGTTTCTCGTCGACGGCCTTATCGGCATTACATCTTTTTTCTGATGGACTGAAGTCTCATGGTCGACGACCTCGAGCCAGTGACGAAATCTAATCATCAACAGATCTGGAGACGGATAAAGTTTCCGAAATACTTCAACGCTGTAACAGTCCTCCACCTGTCAAAGCCACAGTCAACGCACGCGTTGCACATTTACCTCTCTCGGCGTATTTTTTGTGTGTGTATATTTCTACGTTTTAGCCGTCGGTCTTATTTGTGTTGTCGTACGTGGACGTGCCTGCGCATGTGTGTGTGAGCTTGTGCATGCGTGCGCGCGTGCAGCTGCAGGCCCCGCGTTTGAACTCTCCCTCACATGGGCAGAGCGAGGGAGGGCTGCAGGGCGAGGAGGCGATGGGAAGGCGGGAGGAGGCGGTTGCCCGACAAACTCCCCATCCTCCCTCTTCCCCTTTCATCTCCCTCCACCAACATCGAACAACAAACCCTTTAATTCGGCCATCTTTGCGGGCAGCCACCCCCGGACCCTCGAGGCGCCCACCCGTTCACTCTGCCTAATTCAATGTTCCGAGAAAAACTCATGATTGGAAAGTGACTTTTTTTTTAATCCTCGTCCTTTCTTTCTCTCTCTCTCTCCCCGCCCCCCCCCCCCACCCCCCCCCACCCCCGCTCATCGCTCCCTAAAAACCGCGCCACCCCTCACCCTGTTCTCGCGTTTAGATTTTATTTTTTCCCTCCACTCCCTCTGGCATCAAAACCGCTTCTGTCCTCTGAAGCTCGAACAAATGAAACTCGGGAAAACAAAATCCGAGGATCTCGCTTTTGAAATAGCCAAGGCGCCATAAAGGCACCAGCATTGATGATGATGGGAAAAAAAAGTTCTCGTCAACTTATTTAAATCTGCTGCAATTTTACACAGTGACATAGCCAAGTCAATGCACTGAGCCCCTACAGTTGGTTAGTTTAGTTTCAGGTATCAGAATCAAACATACGCCGTCATCATCATCATCATCATCATCATCATCATCATCATCATCATCATCATCATCATCCCGACGATCCCTGTTCAACCTGGTTCGGTTCCTTGATGAAACTGCATGGCAATGAGCCAGTTCTTTTTCACCTCAGGAGCGCACCAGAAGGCAACTCATGATTCACAAATCACCAAGTAATTCCGAGAGTCCACACAATCTTATTTGCAAGATTTGCCCTGTAGGGCTTTCTCTTTTTCTGTCTAATGCCAAGGTTGTCATACCAACAAACAATAGAAAAGGGCTCAGTGAAAGCTCTGTCCAACAGTCATTAAGGTCTTATTGACGTGAAATTTGGCTAATTTCCTTAGACGGAAAACACGCTGCTGGCCCTTTTTTTTCTTTTTTTAATACAACGTGCCTGTATTGAGATTGAATTTCACTTTGGCACCAGTGTACTTCATGGCGCCAGGGTATATTTAGGTGGCCGCCACCTCCACTGCTTGGTTTTTAATGACACTGCAGGAATAATTTAGTTTTGGCAACGTTGACATGGAGGAAAGAATAGTTGCACCAAGGAACATAATAATTTAAAACAACGTTCTCAATGGAAAAATAAACTTGTAGTTTGTTTCATTGGTGTGTCACGTAAAAACAGCAGTGATCTCAGGAGAGAAACTTTAGAGGCCTTAGAACCATCTTCAACCACCAAGAACCAGTTCAACTGACTTTCGCTTGACTCCAGACTCCGACTGCGATGACCAGGATGACCACGAACCTTCACAACATAAAAGAGCAACTTGTTTTCCACTTTAATTTCCCACTGCATCAGATACAGTTAGACATACGTGCCATTAATAAATAAGTTCCTTTCTTATTTCTTTCTTATTCTTTTCACTTAAAAAGTTACATAATAAAAACAAACCCAGACCGAGGGAACCATTAGTGAACCTGTCGCTGACAACACGTCACCGCGCCCCCAGATTCCTGGATCTGCTCGAGGTTTCTGCCGTCTAGAAGACAATCTCCTCCCACAGCTGCCAAGACCTTGTTCATCCTCCAAAGTGAAAAACTAACACCGCAGGGTGAGTTTCAGTCTCACGTACCATATTTACTGTGAAGTGGCAACGTGAAAATAGAGTAGTCGGCTTGATTTGTCTTCTTGCCTCGATTCGCCTGGTTTTGACTCAGTGGAGTTGCAAACCCAAATTGTAGCGAGGGGCTGGATTCCAAAAATTGAAAGGATTGAAAGTGAAGGATGACAAAATATTGACATTCCCCTTGTTCACTGATGGCTCACATTGCGTCGTCTGCGACTTGAGATGCGCAACCATTTTATTTCAATTGAGCTCACACAGACCTGTTTCTCTGGTCTTGCATCAAGGGAAGACTTTCTGTTTGCAATTATTTTACAGAAGTGTTAAGTTTGACGTTGGATCATTACACATTGTCAGAGGGGCAAAAGAATTCCCCCTCTTTACTGAAGTGAAAGTATGGATACTTGTGTAAAAAATACTTTGGTAAAAGTAAAAGTATTGATTCAACTCCTTTACTTTGCTATCACACAATCAAAATGTAATCAGTAACAGTCGACCAGTGAGCCATTATTGGATATTGACACTTTTATTAAGAATAACCAATGTTATTTTTGTATATTTGTATTTTTCTCTGTACTGAAAATGTAGTGTGACCCCAAAACTGAGGTATTCCAAAATAATCTCCCTATAAAATATGTTCCAGTTTCATTCAATACAACACCGCATTTCAAATAGGTCCAATTCAAGCGACAACCACTGTAATAAGTTAAATACGTTTTAACAGAATTTCTGTAACAAGCATGTTTTTCCAACGTAAGGAGTCGAAAGTACAGGTACATGTACAAATGTGGGGTGCAAAATATGGATACAGATTGATAAAATTGAGTCGTAACAAAAGTAACAGAGTATTTGTACTTCATTAGCTGACAGACAAAAATGATAATTAAGTATCATGTAATCCATTGGCCTTCGCATTATTCTGAGTTGAAGACACTCAAGGCTCGGCTTTCGCTTAAAAAGAGCGTTTGTTCAAATCATTACACAACCAAAGAAGAAAAAAGAAAAGTTGTGACTTGCAGCAACAAACATCAAATAGCACAAAACGGAGATTCTCAAGAGATTTGGAAAATGCAGCACCGAGGCAGATTGCCGGGTAAATTTTGTCTCATCACATTCACGTTAATTTCAGCTACCAGGAAGTCAAGCCGGATTAGACCTTTGAGAACTTTGTTATCGTGCATAAGCGCGGGGGAAGGAGGGTGGGAGGCAGTTCGTTAAAAGTGAACATTTTTCGGGAGGCACATCATCTCTGTGTGATGGAGTCCCAGAACGAAGGCCAGCCAGACATGCAGCGGCAGCGGCCCTGGAACAATGGCCGCCCTTGTTCCCGGCCAGAATTCTTCAACATCATTTTCTGCATTTTCCCTGCAAATGACTCAATCCCCTCCCCCATCCCTCACCCCCCCCCATTATCATTTTTTTTTTTCCAAGCGCGGACACTCATCCCTAGAAGGGATGGCTTGTTTTGAAATTTTGTCATGGGTGGGCAACACGACGCACGGCACAAGCACCTTGGCGCTGCGTCTTGAGGCGTCTGATGAAAGTGGGACAGGGCCGAGTTTTTCCCGAGACGGAGGGACATTTTGCGGACGACGCAAGGCAGCGCTGAGGGTTTCCGTTTAACTTCCCGATTCACGTGGACCGGACCCCTTCCTCCTCCTCCTCCTCCTCGTCCTCCTCCTCCCCCTCCTCCTCCAACCCTTTTGTTGCCATCACAGCTGCAGCAGGGCTCGGCCACCCCCCACATTTAGAGCCTCGGTCGATGCAAAAGGCTCTGATGCTTATCAGTGCTGTGCACCTGTGAGTTTGCGGGAGTTTTCTCCTTCGAAGAAAAAAACAAAACAACAGACATTAATGATAAAATCCTGAGCTGATGAAAATCAACCAAAACTTTGCGGCGTTTTGCCCTAATGGTCCATATGGTCAACTGCAATCATTGTATATCACTTAATTCTCTCATCTGTATATTTCTAACCTGTTATATACCTGCACTTTATTGCAACAGTTAATTATTCATTTGCACTATGTACAGTATGTACATATAGTATATATAAATACACACACACACATTACATAATGTGTATATACTGTACATGTTTATTTAATTCACTGCTCAGCACTTCTGGTTGAATGCTAACTGCATTTCGTTGCTCTGCACTTTGCTCCTGGACTCAATCAGCCTTACAGAATTAATTGGGGGGAAAAAAAATCCACATTTCTCTAGGAAGCACCATGTCTAGCACTCTGTTTACAGCCTGCAGGGGTTCGGCTGACTCAACGTCTGATCTGATATCATTCAAGAGGAGCGTGTGAAGTCCACTTTTCGACAAAGGCTCTGATGTTTTCCACCGTCTGCTATGTCGACGCTACACAACCCTGGTCCTGTGGTTTCCTGAGTCGTCACTTTGCCACATTGCCAGTCGATCGTGTGATTCTCATCGAGCGTCACATGGTCTGTACTTGGCGCAAAGATTTTTGCCATGTCGCCGGCAACATGGCATCCCTCTATTTTGGCCGGTGGTGGGCAAAAAAAAACATCAGAATCTCCATCTGCGACCTTGATTCACGTGTTGCAGCCCAAACATGGTGTCACACAGCACCGGGCGGCAACATCAGTGTGACAGCAAAGTGTGAACAAGGTTTTAATGACGGTGGCAAAAATATCTCCACAAAAAACAACCCGAGGGTGGAACTGGAGAGAGTCAGGGGATCCGCAGTCATTTGAGCGGACTCCCCCTCCCCGCCTCGATGATGGAATAGACGGAAAAAAACCCCGGAAAAACCTGCTCCTGCGGTCGCTGGAAGAAGCTGATTGTTCCATAGTTCTCAATTCGCGCCGCCTGTCCGCAGCAGAGAGACGATGCTATTCAGTGAGCCGCGCCGGGGAAAAGTCAGCAGACCGCCAGTGCCGGTTAGATCCCGCTTCACAATATTTTGGCTGAGAATACAATGTTCCGCGGACGGTCACGCCCCACGAGGCAAGGACACAGGAGCTAAAAAGTCATACACATTTGTTTGCATCCTGACTCGTGCCGTATGCCTGTTCCAAGTTGTGCATATGCACCGTGTCATCAAACAGCATCGCAGATTTCAAATTCTGCAAATCACTGTGATGCAACACAACAAATGAGTTATTTCAGCGAATGCGACTTTTGATGGAGTGATGACAACCCGGTGCGTTGTTGTGTCAGGTTGGCTAAAGTACCCAAAACTACACTTGCATCATCATGACATTGTGCTGAGCACATCCAGGATTAACAAAATTAACATTCATTCCGGCGGCAATGATGATGAATACGACAATAAATAAAGTACTTATAAAGTACTTATCCATCAATCTATCTATCTATCTATCTATCTATCCAATCAACGCAATTGTGTTCACATTGCTCACTAGCGACTCCGTTGATGCGGCCGTTCACCTCACTGCACACACTAAACAGTGCAACCAACGAGAGGAGTTACGAGAGAGTGGAAGAACGCCACTGGGAATCCAATGGTTTCAGTCTGACTTGAAAAAAATCGGTCTGTCACTCTGGAATTGCTTGAAATGTCGTTAAGCGAGGAGTCGGCAGAAGACGAGCCAAACTCGTGAGTCCACCAGATGCCTCCAGGCACACAGTGCCCAAGCGACACTAGGCTGCTGACTTGCCAAGCTCTTCCCAACTCCTCAAACTCAAGTACTCCCCCCCCACCAACACACACACACACACACACACACACACACACACACACAATCTCAACCCCCCCATATCAATTTCCTTTAGATGTTCCCCCTCACACAATTGAAGTAACTAGATTCCCCTTCCCCTTCGAAGCAGAACACACAAGGGTCTATTCATATAGGTAGCAACTCTGCTCCCACACACACACGCGCGCGCGCAAACCACACACACACACACACACACACACACACACACACACACACACACACACACACACACACGCGCACACACACACGCACACACACACACGCACATTTAGCATAATTTGATGGCAAATAATATTGCTGAACTGTTTCGACTGACCGTTGAGCTCAGCAGTGGGCGAAATTTATGACAGCACATCACGGTGAGCGATGGTAAAGGTGGCCTCCTTCATTTCTGCTTTTTTCAGCTGAAAAACAGAAAGAAAAAAGAAATGCATGATTTTTGTGCCCTCACGGCCAGCTAACAAACATCAGCAGCATTCCACAGTTGTATGCATTACATATTCACACACGCGCGCACGAACGCACGCACGCACGCACACACGCACGCACGCACGCACACACTTTTTATTGGACCTCCTCCTCCAAGTCAGAGCAAGACGTGAACACAAAAGAACAGGAACTTTGGTGCTACGGACACAAAGCCAGGATTCACGGGCACTAGGCAGGGGGACCCATTAAAACGTAACACAGCTGCAGGCTCGTCTTGAGAAAGGGGAAGAAAAAAAGCCCCAAAACAGGAAGGTCATAGGGAAAAACGTTTTATTTATTTATTTATATTTTTTTTACTACCTGCTCCAAAGATTCATTCCCTTCACATTTTTACTTGCCGTGTCACTAAGATCAATTCCCGTAATGCTAAACTGCCAAACAGGCCGCTTTCCATTTTGGAATTGTTCATAAAACTGAGTTGGCCCGAGACACTGAGACGCTTCTTCCGTGAGACGGACGTGAATCCCTGCCGCTCGACTCTCTGGAAACAGGGCGGCGAATCTATCACGAGCTCATTATTACTGCCACGATCTGAAACAACAGAGATGCTGAATGACGCTTTAATCACAGAATACAAGGCTGCCCTGATTACATTAGTAATGGCTTAATAATGACTGCCCACCGGATCTCTCTGCATACTTGACTGATCCACTTCAATGTGGTGGGGGTGGGGAGGTTAGAGACACACCTGCTCTGTCCTGCACAGGTGCACACAGGAAGAGAAAAAGAGGAATCTCAATGAGAGGAGCAGGGGGAGGCGGAGGGGGAGGGGGCGGAGACCTGGGAAGGCATCGCACTATAGATGTACATGATAAAAGAAAGAGGAGGTTATGGGATATGTGTCAATAATGTGCCTGTGTCAATAATATGAAAATCGACAAATCTAAATCAAATGACTCAAATTTCAAAATGATTCATCTTTGAAAGGTAAAAAAAAATATCCAGGAACTGAGGTGATTTGGCTGCATTTGCACACCTAAACTTTATAAAAGTAACTTTCACATCTATATCTTAACATGTGAAAGTCGAACAAACACGTCATGTTTTAATTTTTTAATCCCTCTCGTTACCATGTAATGGATGTCCCTGCATGTTCACCGCTGACTGTCTGCTCCACGTCAAGCTGTGTCCTTTGTGTCACATGACAAGTTTGTGTCTGTGGGTCCAGTGTAATTTTGCTCTCTTTTTTTAAAATAGCAGCTGTGAAATTACACAGGGGGGTGGGGGGGATTAATCATGCACAAAGTAAGTTTGTTATTGTGTTTCTGTCTTTTTTTCCTCCAACAATTAAAAGGGACGTGACTGCTTCCTGATGATTGTTTAAAAAAAAAAAAATCATGATGCAAAAAAAAAGAAAATCAAGTTTTTTTTTCCTACTTTTTTGATTAAAAATAGTAAATAATAATAAACGAATAAAAATGACAGGAAAATTAGAATTATCACAATGTAATGAAAAAACACTGTAGGCTTTTTTTGTGAAAATGCTTTTGAATATACAAGCTTGTATTCCTAATGTATTTTCTTTAATAAAAAAAAAAAATCTAATGTAAATAAATTTTGAAATCACAGGGTTAAAAAATAAATAAATATAAATAAGAAATAGGCCTGCAAGATGTTCGATTAATCAAGAATTTTAAAGTAGGCTTCATGTTTGCTTTTGTTTGTTTTTTTACTTTTGCATTTAACTTTTGCGGTTTTAATTCGTTTTAATCATTAACTTACTATAAGCATATTGTCGCCTGTTTTGTCTCTCGCGATATTATCAAGCGCTAATGCAGTCTTTTATTTTGAAAAGAAATCACTATTTAGAAACGTTTTTACTGGTGGTTCACATCAACGACAAACGTCCTAAAACGATAAGAAAAGCTTTTTTGGGCTCTTGCGAGTCTTAAAAAGCTGTCAAGATGAACCTCGGTACTCGATTGGCTTTGTCAGACGAACGTCACCACGACGTGTGAAGATGAGGCCTCTTAATTCCGCTTCATTACGGAGAGCATCAAACGCACCAATCCCTCTCTCTATTGCACACGCACGCACACGCACCAAAACGCAACACTCACGTCAGGACCGAGGCCGCGGTCTTGGCCCTCTGAAGGTCTCCGATCCAGGGCTCGTGCAGCCCGGGCGTGTCCCTGAACGTCTCCCCAGTCCCCGGACTGGCTCTACCTCGCTGCTGGAGTGCGTTTCTCACAATATAGAGAGGAATCACTGATCGGGAGGGAAGAAGAAAAAAGGAGAGAGAAAGTGGCGGAGGAAGGAAAGACACAAGCTTTCTCATTCTTCTCCTTTCGGTTTTTTTTCCTCCCCCAAAAACACAGAAGAGATTCTGTTCACCCCATCATTTTTTTTTTTTTTCGCTGAAGTGAGGAAGTGAGGAAGGGGCCGCGCTTCACCTGAGTCGCAACACACCCAGAGAGACGTTTCAGTTTTGTCTTTATCGCATCGCGCGTTGAAGGGGGGGGGGGGGGGGGGGTGAAGAGACATGTTTTTTTCCTTCCTTTTTTTGTTGATCGGTTGGACTGCGTCGCACGAATTGGCGTGTGTGTGTGTGTGGGGGGGAGGCACAAGGGGGTCTTTGTTGTCGAAGAAGAAGAGCGCCAGTGTTTTGCGGATTAGCGTCCCACCACCACCACCACCACCGCCGCCGCCGCCCCCACTCCGTCTCTATCGTCTCGCTGCTGCGCATTTCGCGCTCGGCGCTTGTTTGGTTTGAGGCGCGCTCGAGGCGTTGATGCAATTATGAAACGCACACGCGGACGCGACGAAAAAAAAAAAAAAAAAAACCTGCGTCGTCCGAGCTGGGATGGTGGTGGTGCCCAACGCAATGCTGCGCATCGCACCTGCGGCGGCCGTCGGTCGCGTCGGAATTGTACGCAACGTGGACTTGATTTGGCACGCAGTCGTCATATTTCCGGCGCAACAAACAAAAATAGGAAGAAATAAATGAGTGCATTTTGTCGTGTTCAATTTTGTTGTTGTCACTGACGCGCAGTCTTCATTTTAACGCGCCAGTCTTTGTTGCCCCTCCTGCACTGCTGGCAGTGATCGGCGGCCTGATAGCGGCGCAGCGTGTGGAACTTGTGGAGCCGCGGGCGGCCGCAATGACTCCGAGCGTGTTCCGACCATTTGCGCTCAGTGCGCTCGTGACGAGTGCGCGGGCGGTGGCCGAATGCGCTCCGAGCGCATTTAAAGAGACCGCCATGTGCGCACGCTGGATGGAACGGGGTTTGCACGTTTTCCCTCGTAAATTACTTTGATGCGCGTGGTAGGCGCGGGGGTCCCAGATAAAGCGCTTCAAGGTTGGAGGTGTTGCACGTTCAGTGAAGCCATTTTTTTTTTTTTTGCAGACTGGTTGTTGTGACAGCCGGTTGTTTGCGTTCCCGTTGCCTCTCTGCGGCCTCCGACCTACTCTGGGTCAGTCTGACCTCTGACCCCGGCAGATCGGCAGTTTGCGAAACAGTCAGGCAGGCAGCCGACTACCGTTTTCGCTCGAATCCCCCCTTTTCTTCCCCAATTTGACTTTTGCCTCGAACTCCAGCAAGTCGTTTACGCCACCAACCAGCGAGTGGTTGCTGCCAATGCGATTGGCTGATTCATTATTTGTACGAAGGAGCGAATCAACCTAATAACAGCCTCCAGGTTAGAGCTGCACAGTCCATTGAACAGTTGAAGTCTCTCTTAAAAACTCACCTCTTCTCCCTGGCGTTTAGTCCCTGCTAGGCAAACTATCCTGGTTCCCCTTCTTTCTATTTTGTTTTGTTTTTTCAAATCTTTTATTTGTCTATTTTGTCCTTTTCTAATCTTGGTCTTAAATTAAGCTTTTACTATTTTATTACTACTTTGTTGTATTGTTGTATTCATATGTATTTGTGTACGATTAAGCCTTTTATTTATTTTTTTTAACTGCACAGCACTTTGTTCGTCTGAAAGGTCTTGTTAAAAGTGCTCTATAAATAAACTTTATCTTGACTTTGACTTGACTAATAAAGTGGCTGTACATTATATTGTCATATTATATTATTCCTCCATGAAGACGTTGAAGGATTGCAACAGGTGGTTAAAAATCATAAAATGAGAAACTGGGCACCGCCTCCTCAAGTCCAAACACTGTGTGTTTGCCAAAAATCGTGAATAAATCACGTATCATGTACTACAGTAATAGGTAGATTGAGAGATAAAGTGAGATTTGGGGCGGTGGACAGAGAGCGTGTGAGGTTGAAACACACCAGCCAATCAGAAACCTCTCAGCTCGCACCAACGCTGTCCCTTTAAGACGACTCCCCCCTCCCTCCTCTTCCTCCTCCCCAATGTCTTCCCCCCCCCCCCCCCACTCCCCTCTCTCGGCCTCATACAAGGAGCCCTTTAAACCCCGGCGCCGAGGCACAGAGCAGGCATTCATACCGGAGCATGCAGCGCGGGCCGAGGGGGCTGGGGATCGAGCGTCACTTTGGAACCACGGGAACTCTGGGATTCTCTCGCTAAAGCGGAGACCTCCTCTTTCTCCCTGCTGAAGTAAGGCCATCGCCGCTATCTCATTCCAATACCTTCATTCCTCCTGCATGCGGGTTTTTTTTTTTTTGTTTTTTTTTTTTTTTGTTAATATATTTACATTTATTCAAATGTTTATTTACTCATTTTTCTGCATAGCGTTTGTACCTGTTCGAGGTTTGACTTTGCGCGTACAGGGTTTGACTTTGGTGCAGCTCGAACTTTATCAGGCGCGTTTAGCCGTTGATCCAATCATAAATACGTGAACCGTCAGATGGTGTTTTATCAGAAAAATACTTTTCGAATCGCCACCAGCGGACATTCAACCGCTGTCATGGTGAATCTTTTATTTTATTGCAATAGGTGCTCCAGGGAGGGATGGGCTCGCTGTATTTATAAGGCATTTATATGGCTTCGTGTGGTTGAATAATCAAAGAATTCTCTATTCTCCGCTTCTCCTTCTACCAGGAGCGCTGGATTAGCCAAGCGCACACTATGGTGCGTTTAGTTGTTTCAATTTCAACATTTCAAAACTGTTATTTTCGAGTTGTACAACTTTGAGTTGTGGTTCCAAACAAGCAAATTAAAATCATCAGCTTCTTCATCTTTCAAACCTTCCACCCCCCCCAAAAAAAGCCCACATCGTCAGGCGTGTAAAGTTGGTGTTTTCAACCCTTTTGTGAGCCACGGCACATCTACGTTGAAAGAAATCCCATTGCACACCACCAACCAGAAATATTATAAAATGACACGTTTTAGCCTAATAATGACAATATAGTCTCTTCATTTATTTATACTCGTGCAGTTGATTAGATGCACACAAAGCTGAGTATCCTGGTAGGAGTTGAAGGAGGAAAATAGACTCACATTCGGCAATGGAAAATTATTATTATTATTATTATTATTATTATTTCTTTTAGATCAATTAAGTGTAACTTGGATAATTTTTAACAGCACACCTGGCATTAACTCACGGTACACTAGGGTGCCGCGGCACAGTGGTTGAACAACACTGGCATATGCCATAAAACACGGAGGACACTTGTTGCTACTGGTGGACTCACCCACCCTCAGCTGCGTCCGTTTGAAACGACCGTCTGTTCAACAGCACAACCAAATCAACACGCGTGTAGTGGTCAAATTCTATTATCAGCACTCGGTCAAATGACCCACGGTCGTCACTGATTGGTTTATTTGATTGAAAGATCAGAAGCTGCGCCTGCACGGTGGACGTCGCACGCGGCTTTAAGTGCGCGCAACGGGGTCTTTAGGGGCGCCTTGCGGGGGCGATCTGAGAATATGCGACAGGTGGTAAATGATGAGTAATGTGTCGGAGAGAAAAGATAAAAAAAAAAAAAAAAAAAATCTCCCGGCCCATCAAGCCAAAGAGCAAAATAATTAAATGCCCTTTTTTTTTAGGGTCTTAATTTCAAGACGTTGGGGACTAGTCACATCAATTAAGTTCTTTATTTATGGGCAAGGCGGCTCCTAAGGTTCAGGCCAAGATTTCGGAGAAGTGCCGTTTCCTCTCCCCTCACGCTTCATGCAACTTGCGCGTTAATTACGCACGTCCTCTCCCTCCTTGCCAATGAATACGCGGTCTGTTAAATTGGCAAGACTCCCCCAGTAATATCGCCTGTCCCGCCAGCTCGCTCGCGCTCTCCCTCGCTCCCCCCGCCAGCGGCGCGCCGGTTCACAGGAAGTTCGGTGATTTAGAACGCGGGAATTGGCCCAGGGTGTTGATTTAATGGACACAACAAGGACGCATTTTGCTCGCACGGCACCGACCAACAACTAGTCTGTGTGTCCCCACATGCGCGCGGTTTATGTTTCCAGCGCCAGCACGGTGTTTATCCAGGGAGGGCGGGTATAAATCCAACGACTGCTTCAGGTTATTCCAACAACTATCTCCCCGGGGAGCTTGGAAAAACTGCCAAACCTTAAACAGTAGCTTGTTTAGGTGGCTGAGGGATTTTGTGGGGGAGAGGGGAGTGTGAGGTGGGGGAGCGCACACCTACAAACGCATGCACTATCCCATATAACTCCACAAACTCACACATGCATGGTTGAACGTTTTTCAAACTTCAACGAAAACTTCCAACTTGAATCTTTGAGAAATTTTGCATTTTTACGCATGAAAGTCTTGGGAAATTATATATGTTTTTTCCTTATGTGTATGTTTGTCTAGTATGCAGTTGAAGTCAAGGTTTTCCTCGGTCTTGTCGGTCACAAAAAAACTCTCCAACATGTATTTTATATATATATATTTTTTTTTTTTACTGTATTTGTACTTGTTTCAGTGTCATATTGACAACATGGCCAGTTGTTTCAAACCTTTTTGATTTCTTTAGTGAAAATAAATAAAACCAAGTAATTTTAATTGTAATAATTTATTTAATAGATTATAGATATGTATGTAAAATAACCTCATCATTTGCACAGATTTCTCACGTAAATCAAAAGGCATCTTACCATCTCGCCCACGGTTCTAACCACTCTGCTGTTGCAGGTCCCCTTTGCTGTTGGATTTAACCTGTGGGAAAACCGGAGGAGAGAGAAGGGGGAAAGTCGTGCACGAAGTGACACTGGGCGGGTTTGGTGCTGACAACTGTGCCTTAGCAGGTAAACTGGGGTCCAAGGTGCGCACTGAGCCGCCTATGATACCAACAACGCGGATGGAAAGAACTTTAATGTGGAACCCTCACAGAGTTTTGGAACGGAGGCTGAGAGTAGAGACAGACTGGCAGTTTATATTATAACTTAGTGGAGGCCAAGGGACAATTCAGGCAGCGGTCCAGTCGACACTCCCCGTGCATCACCCCGAAGGATAAACAGCGAGAGAAGCCCCCAACAGGTAGAGAAATAAGGGTATATAGGAAGCGGCCTTGTTTACATCTGCGCACCTGGAGGCTAGTGTGTGTGAGTGTGTGTGAGTGTGTGTGTGTGTGTGTGTGTGTGTGTGTGTGTAAAAAGAAGATGTCCAGAGAGGAGCAGAGCCTGTCCGAGGTGGACCTCAGTCCGGGAATGTCGGACGACAGTCGCTCCCTGTCTCCGGGACATTCCTCGGGCGCTGCGGGCGGCGGCGACTCGCCCCTCCGCGGCCAGCAGCACGCACACCTGGGCCCACTGGACGACGCGGCGGCGGGCTGCTCGTCCGCCAAATCCGACGACGAGGACGAGCGCTTCCCCGCCGAGATCCGCGAGGCGGTGAGCCAGGTGCTCAACTGTTACGACTGGACGCTCGTGCCGATGCCGGTGCGCACCGGGAGCAAGTCCAAGCCGCACGTCAAGAGGCCCATGAACGCGTTCATGGTGTGGGCGCAGGCGGCGCGGAGGAAGCTGGCCGACCAACACCCGCACCTGCACAACGCGGAGCTCAGCAAGACCCTCGGAAAGCTCTGGAGGTGAGGAGGGGGCCGTCAACAAACTGCCTGCTTTACAGTTAGTCGACATAGACTAGCCGTTGATTGAGTAATTTTTCCAAAAATTGTTATATAATTAGAATTTCATCAGAAAAGTTTTACTTAATTGAATTAAGATAATTCAAACAAATATAAAACATGTTTCAAAGTACTCCAACAATATACATTTGCTTATGAATTTCAAATGTGCTTTAATCAGACATAAATACATGAATAAATAAATAAATGTAGCCACTAATTTCCTTGGTTCAATATTTGCAAAAATGACAATCCCCTTAAGTTCGTAGAAAAGAGGACATAGGCCATCCTTGTCCTTTTTTCCCAAGACAAAATGCTATTTACTTGTCAACAATAAGGTCAAAAAGTTTAAATTCATTAACCTTATGGGGACAGAACACTAATTCGATAAAGACTTGACCTTGGGCTCAGGCCTGATTGGTTAAGTGGCCTGGAGATGCTGCAAACAGCAAGGCACAGTGAGGTCAGGGGTTTCTCATGCCATTCCTGTTGACGTGATGCATATCTGGCCAGTTTTATTTCATTACGGCCCAACAGTAAAAAGCTACTCGCAGGCATGTTCATGAGTTTTCAATAAAACATCAAATATGAATAAAAAATGAAATACTAAAAAGTCAACGAAGCATAAAATTAGGACGACTTCAAGCTACCGTTGGGCTCTCTGGAGATTCCCCTAATTTCTCCCGAAGAACAAAATAATAACCTTAAGTGTGATGTCCAAATTGGCTTACTTCTAAATGGTTTAGTTCAGGGCAGAGAATATCATGTGATGGTCTCATATTCTGCATCAATAACTCATTCACTCATTAACCCTAATAAAACCCTGGAAAACACATAATAGATGAAAATTCAAGAGTTTCTTGGTGTGTTTTAAATAACAAGCCTGTCACTTAACATCCCTTGCAATTTCTCATTCAAGACTCCTCAACGAGAACGACAAGCGACCCTTTATTGAGGAGGCAGAGAGGCTCAGGAAACAGCACAAAAAGGACTATCCCAACTACAAGTATCAGCCTCGGCGTCGCAAGAATGGCAAGCCTGGCTCCGGCTCAGGAAGTGAGGCGGATGCACATTCTGAGGGCGAGGTCAGCCACGGCCAGCCTCACTACAAGGGCCTCCACCTGGATGTTAGCCAGAGTGGGCGAGCTGGGTCTCCACTGGCAGATGGGCACCACCCTCATTCTGCAGGTGGGCTGTCGGAAACCTTCCCCAACAAGCCACCAACACAGTATAGACACAAATACACATTTGGAATCAGAGACATGACTGACATTGCGTCCAAAAGTGCTATCACTGAATATTTCTTGTGTCTCTGCAGGTCAGAGTCACAGTCCTCCAACACCTCCAACCACTCCCAAGACTGAGCCTCAATCTGGTAAGGCAGGGGATGGAAAACGGGAAGGTGCCGGGAGTGGGGTCTCCCGTAGCACAATGGGGGCAGAGGGTAGCTCGGGTGCATCAGCATCTGGGAAACCTCACATTGATTTTGGTAATGTGGACATAGGTGAGATGAGCCACGAAGTGATGGTCAACATGGAACCTTTTGATGTCAATGAATTTGACCAGTACCTTCCCCCCAATGGGCACCCTGGGGTTGGGCAGACTGCCGGGGTCGCAGCTGCAACCGCCTCCCCCTCCTCGCCGTACACTTACGGAATCTCTTCCGCTCTGGGAGCGGCCAGTGGACACTCAGCAGCCTGGCTCTCCAAGCAGCAGCAACAGCAGCAGCAACATCAGCATCAGCAACAGCAACAGCAACAGCAGCAGCAGCAGCAGCAGCAACAACATCACGGTTCCTCCCTGGGTTCTGATCCCTCCAAGGCCCAGGTGAAGAGCGAGAGCAGAGGTGCCAGCGGTCCCTTTGCCGAGGCGGTCTCGGGTGGTTCCCATGTTACCTACACTCCTCTCAGCCTCCCTCATTACAGCTCAGCCTTCCCTTCACTGGCCTCCAGGGCTCAGTTTGCCGATTACGCTGACCACCAGGCTTCAGGGTCATACTACACCCACTCCAGTCAGGCCTCCAGCTTGTACTCGGCTTTCTCTTATATGGGCCCCTCCCAGAGGCCCCTGTACACTGCCATCACCGACCCAGCCAGTGTACCCCAGTCGCACAGCCCCACGCACTGGGAACAGCCGGTCTACACAACCCTGTCGCGGCCATGACAGAGAAAGAGACCAGAGGGCGCCGGTGCCGGTTCAGCCCCCATGCCAGACCCCAGGAGTGGCAGCACCAGCGGCAGTGTTGGCGGCAGCAATATGGAAGGCGGTCTGAGTGCGGGGGAGTGGGCAGGCGCTGGTGCAGTCGACTGGGGAGGCAGGAGAGGAGAGACCCCGTCCTGCTCTCACCCGGAGACGGAGAAGCTGTCCCACCTGATGGAGGACGGAGCGTGGTTCTTTGGACGGGCAGCTGGGGATTTGGGCCACGTAGGCAGAGAATGTAACACGGACCAACATCAACCCAGCCATTGCGGCAGGAAAGTTCCAGTCCAGCACAGTGGTGAAACTTCCAGTGCCAACGTTAAGAAGTGGTAAAGGATCGTGTACCCGTCAGTCGTAGGAGGTATATTGGAGCCTACGACCCAACTCTACCAAGACACAAGGAGCCTTTAGCAACAGGGACTACGGTATGCGCTGAGAATACTAAGAACTTGCTCTACATTGCGGAAGGCGTGGCTGAAATACCTACCCGATTGAATATTTTTGTTGTACCACAAGAATGGAGTGCTTGAGACAGTATTTCACTGAGCACCGTTTACTGCTCGGGCAACACCTTCCATTTGACAGAAAGTCAAGGGTTTGGTATACTGCTTTTGGGGATCAGTAGAACATGTACCAACACACACTGTTGATGTCTGGGGCACATGTGCCTATTTAGTTCCAACTGTTATGCTGTGTTCTATTACAAATGCTTCGTGCACCCACAACAAATGCACTGAAAGACAACAAGATCACAAAAAGGTTTTGTGAGGTTAGATGTCTTCATAGTCAGGAAGGTCATTTGATGACTGCTTTCAGGACACTTATTCAGTAGTATTCAGCAGTGATGAAAAGATACATGTTAACATGTGCGTAAAGAATTTAAGTGTTTGTGAAATTACCAAAGTTTTGAGACCAAAACTTGTAAAGAAACTGTTGAAACGGCTGTTTCTCCCAACGTGAAACTCAAGACTACCTTGCATTTATGACTTACTTCTTTTCTCTGATATGAAAAAAACTTACTCTAAACCTTAATGTCTCTCACTCACACACACACGCATGCACACACACACGCATGCACACACACACACACGCACACACACACACACACACACACACACACACACACACACACACACACACACACACACACACTTTTGCCTTTGTCACAGTCACGTTAACATTAAACTTGGAACATTTTCTCGCATGCGTTTGACAAGTTAATGACGGACATTTTCAGAGTGAGACCTTTGTATTTGATGATGGATTTCACTTACTATGGTTTTTGCATGTTACTTAAGAATACATCAGCGTTTTTTAAAAATGGCTATCTGCTACCCTTTTCCATCTCCTTCACTGAAAGACGGTACCACTTCATTTTCTTCTCCTTGATGTGTATTTTCCTATGATGTGCACACGTCGGATCTTTTAATTGTTGTTTCATTACTTTTGACAAATGTTAATTTTGGAAAAATGACTTTGTGTGGGACAACAATGCGGGAGACGGTAACACTGACAACTAATTACCAGGGAATGCGCAAAATGTGACTTTAAACGCAGTCTAATATGAATTAAAAATATGCCTTAATGATAAGTGCTTTTCATATTTGAAATTCACAAGATCTGTTGAATATTATTTTATTCCGGATCTTGAGCTTATGTGCCTTCCAATAACAATGTTCGCTCATTGCTCACCTCTAATTGTTCATTTAACCCCTATTTTCACGTAACATTTCTCCTTTATCTCCTAATGATGACTTATTTTCTCCTTAGGGAAGAAAAGTATAAAACCTGTTTTCATTTTATTTGATGTAGAGTCTAAATATTATTTTGTCACCACTGGACACAAGCAAAAACTATATGCATGCAGCACTGCTTATTTTGACGCTTGCTTCATTCTAGCATTGATTTTATTTTATTATCCTTTATTGTATCAACTCACCGACCGCCAGAGTTCATTGACTTTGCCCTCACTGCCATGTGCAAAATATCTGCAATGATACACACATCTCTTATTTATATTATTTGCTTTATGGTTGTACACGCTATCATATCCACAGTGAATAAAGATACTTGCTGCCATGTTTGAATTTCATAATTTTCTGTCCTTCTCTAACCGTCGACGGTAAACCCCAAGCAAAAACGACCTTTAAATAACGCCTGGAGTAAAATCCCGAACATGTGATGGTGGCTAATGATCTTTTACTCTCCCTCGAAATAAAAGCCTCTTTATTTTTTACGCCCAGCCCCTTTGGAGCAAACTTACATTGCTACAATATAAAAAGACAAGTGTGGAAATCTGGCATCCAATTATGAAAACCATGAAAATATCCTCTAAATGTTTTTTGTTTTGGTAGCTGACAAGAACTATTTAAAAAAAAAAAAATCCAAGCAGAACCTGTCCCAGCTGCTTAGCTACTGCTCACATTCTCAACATAATCTCTAATGGATAATTCATGTTGGCTGGCCGCAGCAATCCACAGCCAACATGAGTGATGGGGCCTGGAGTGTGTGGCGAGAGTGCCGGTGATTGTCATCATGGCTGCATTCATGCACTCCAACTTATCATTGATTACTGCAACCTAGGCTATTTGTTTATAATGGAAAAAGTTGATATCGGTGTATGAGCACACCTGCACATCTGAGGCCTGCCTATTTGAAACCAAGCTAAGGAGTGCATATATGCGTGTTTCTCTGTATGTTGTGAGTTAAGCCTCACTCCTAATTCCCTCTCTTTAATCGGCTGTGTGATACTTGGGGAAGACAAAGAGGGCCATTGAAGGGGAGCTCAGGGAGGAGGGAACCGGGGCAACGAGAGGGCCTTACCCATAACTGGCTGGCCTGCAGCTTCACCGTGATACAAAAGGGACTCTCATACTCACACCGCACACAGACTCTGCTGCCCCTGTTACCCACTACTCATTTCCCACACTTGCCCCATACTCACAAACCCAAAAACCTTGAAAAAAATAATATGTATTAAAAAATAAAATAAAAACCGTAAAAAGTAGTGTGGCTATTATTTCTGCTTAGGTGAGGCCAGATCCAAGGAGGAGGAAATGGCATGTGCAGCTGATACAGATTTAAATCAAGCTTAATCCTGGTTAAAAACTTAAATTTAGACTTAATTCTGAGGGACAACATCAGAAGAAGAAAAAAGAGAAGCAACAGTGGGGGGTAAAATATAAGCTTCAACTGTTAAAAACAAAACAAAAAAAACCCCTCCTCTTCATGAAACCAGAATCAAGTTTTGAAAACTTTGCAAGATCTACTTTAAAAAGAACTCAAAACAAGTGCATTGAAATCTGAATAGAAATTTACATTGACATTTTTACCAGGAAAACGCATCAAAGCGCATAATGAGCAAAAGAAGAAGTGAGAAGATATCAAACGCACCCCCCTGCTGGGTGGAGGGCCACCCGCTGGTGTTGTCGTGAATGTTTGCCGTTCGTGCTGTTGGCGCTGGCTGTCACATGGCTCAGCCAATCTGTCCTGTAAAAAGAGGTGCATCAACATTCTGCGGCTCAGGCTCCTGCAGTTAAGAAAAGGAATAATAATAAAAAAAAAAAAACATATCTGCAGCCACATACACAATGCTGGTTGGCAGCTAGCAATGAAGAGGAAAAGATAGCGTGCATGTTTTTTTTGAAATAGTTTATATAATTTTGTGATAAACAGCTTTTGTTAACAGGTTTCTTCTATGGCAGTTACTGAACGAGGGAGGGACCATCCGGCTTGAGTACCAGCCGAACAAAATTAGAAAAATAAAAAACCTGTGAACCTAAACAAACTGCAGTATCTCTCGTGACTCACTTTCTATCAACTCCTCTATTTTCTATCACCACCCCTCTTGCTCCGTGTGGTGGGGTTCTGGAGGCCATCCTAGCTGCCATGGGGCAAAGGCAGGGTTATACCCTGGAAAAGTAGCCAGTCTATCATAGGACTATAGAGAGACAAACATTTAGTGACTCGATAAACAGAAAGAAATAAAATTCCACTCACCTGTGCTTAGTTCAGAATTCAACATTTTGTTTGATTCTGAGAGGCTGTTCCAGCCTTGCTGTGTAATAAAAGTAATCCACTTTTAAATCTCTGCGTACTGGTTTGTTCATATTTCAAAAGAAACACACAGTTGTTATTACAAAAATGTTTATTAACAATAATAAAACTATACATCAAAACCAACAAATGGAATATTACAAATACAGAGAGTTCTGTAAAACAAACAGCCAAACGTAAAACTGAAGTTACATTGCCCTCTTGTGGCGCCACGTCGCATTACGGCAGTAAAACCCAGGTAATGCAGAGTGCGGACGCTGACTTGGAATTTTAACTTGATCTTCTTGTGATGAAGTAACACAACTGAATCTGCTTGAGTGGCGGCATAGTGCACAATGGTTGGATTCGCTCGAGGACCTCCGGTTGATTTCGTGCGACCGACCCGAGAGAGGCAAGTGTAAACCAGCGTGTGTTTTTCCTGTGCTGACCGTAGCGGTTGTTCAATCAGTTATTATGAGCTCATCACAGCCCCAGTCCTCGTAGCTCCCGTCAGGGAGGTACCTGCGGATGATGATGGGAATCTTTCTGCTCCTGTTGCAGAGAACAAACAAGACTTAATAATGTATTTAACCTTACAATACTGACAGGAGAATCAGATTTATTATCCACTTACTTGAGTTCTTTCATTGCTATCTGCAAGGGATCCGTCTCCCCCTCCAGCTCCACCATGACTGGGGCACACATCCTGTGAGAAAGTGTCAAAGTCATCTACTTCATAGAGATGCTTAGACACTGCAGGAACAAATACAGCATCCTAATACTGACACCAATGTGGCATAAATTAGGTCCCCCCCCCACAGATCAATGGAATTCATTCAAATCTGTTCATCTGGGACGAAGCAACAGAGAAAGAAGCGCTGGCACCTTTCTCCATTTTTAAATGCATGCATTATTCTAGAAGGTCACGTGTGGTTATTGGCCATTTTCGACACACATCTTTAGGTTCACGTATAAAAACAATACTTACGCAATTTGCAAAGCTCGTGTCCCAAGTACCCTGGCTCTCTCATACTTGGTCATATACGGTGTTGTGATCCTCTTCTGGTTCGCCTGTTGACCCTCTCCTGCCGGCAAGATCTGAACGTTTTCCTGGTCCTCCTGATTAAAAAAAAGGGAACATAATCAGCTATTGAGCTATCGTAGTGGGAAGAATTTGACGGGTTACGTATTAAATGAAATCTAAAGTAAATGATCCATAGGCGACGCACATCTTCCGCGTTCTCCAGGTCGTCTAACCCCTCGTCCTCTTCGGCATCGTCAAAATCTCCATCATCGAAACTAAAAACACAAGAAGGATCGAAACATTACAAGAATAGCAACAAAACGCAAGTGACGCTTTTCAAACTCTAACACACATTCCCACTAAGCAGAGCTAAAAGCTAGCTATTTTAGCTTTGACGTGAGCCCACGTTTTTGCCACAGTAGCGTTTCGATAAATGTAGCATAAAACACAAAACCTGAAAATACTTTTCGTGACTTACTTATCCTCGTTGTCGGACATGCTTAGTCTGAAGTTTGCTTATACGAATCCCACGTATCAAATCGTTCTCCGAAGAGAGTTATGTTGTCAACAAAAACCGGCACGAGCGTTATTTGCCCGAATCTTCGACTTCCGGGTGACGAACGTTATCCGGAAGTCGTTCTTCTTCTTTGGCGTTAGGATCAGATCTGTCGCAATAAAACGCCCTCTGCCGGATGGACAAGAACGTCGACATAAGAAAACCACCACTAACTGTGAATGTTCTCAGCCGTCCAGGTCATCTTAGTGTCGAAGGGTTAAGTCGAGGAAACTGGACTGGTTTTGCTATCTTGATGACGTTTCTCCTCTCACTCAGAAGGCTTCCACAGTTCTACAAAATAAAAAAGTAGAGAGTCCCATGTGTTTAATCACCAGGAGGAGGTTGGAGGTGGGCCGACAAAAGGCCGTCCTATTGGATGAAGGTGTTAAGTTATGTAAATGTTGTTCTGTACATTATAATTAGTTGTTTTCAAAAATAATTAAATTGTCCGGTGTTTCTGACGGTGTTTCCAAATGCATCAACAAAAACCACAAAACCAGAGGAGCATTGCATATCTAACATGTACAACTATAACAGTTTTTGGCTGTCCAGCCAGAAACCTGTTGATCAGATTAAAAGCAGTTCTACTAGTTAAACAACTCACAGTTCATATTAACTATTTAATGGTTCAACCCCTGGGTCACCTTCACACATTCCCAGTTCCTCGCTAGTCCCTCCGAGCAGCCCTACAGCATTGCAGAGATTCCGACTAGTGGCAATTACACCAAATCAACGTGCTGCGAGCCATCATGAAGCTGCTGCTGCTGACTGCTGTGTGTCTGATCTCCACTCTGATCCTCGGAGGTAATGTGTTTACTCTCTTGAAGTCTTCACTCAGACTAAAAACTTTCTGCATTATCATCTTTGTATTGTAGCAGCTACACTTTCTTCAAGCATCCGTTCAGTTTTTGGAGTGTCTGTTTTTTGTACATAGCCTGAGGCAGGTGACTTAGCTCTTGTTTTTATTAGTCATTAATGTGAGAACCATTACTTTTCTTGCACTTTACACTGTCTGGAAATTGAAGATGTGTCATTCTCATTTTTAACCAAAGGGAGTGATGTGATCAAAGTAAATCTTAAACCCAAACCCTTGACATGCATTCATCTAACATGTGAAGTGGTAATAAAACACTGTACGTTATATTATGATATAATCTGTATACTAAAGATTTCCCTTGGCATACTCACCTTCATCTTTACTTGTTCCGTTCAATGGTCATTCTATTGTTCATCACAAGATGACTCAACATTCACTGAAAATACAACTATTCCAAAGTGTATGAATAACTAGTGAAAGCCAAAGTAAACCTAGCCATAGTCTTAGGCAGTCAGAAGGTTTGAATGTATTTATGTTGGGGTGGTACAGGTAGGACTATGTAACATTGTGGAAGGGAAAGTAACAGGGGTATCTTTCTTTGTCAGACTAAGTTCGCGACAAAGAGCGACGACTATGAAATCTCGGTGCAAAGCTGTTGTCTATCTGCGTACCTGACGTTTGAAGCAGAATGGGAAGTGACTGTCACGCTTTGCACAAACTTATCTTTACAGCTGAGTCGCTGCAATGCCACGTATGTGGAAATGAAGAATGCTCCAACACAACCCTTGTTACATGCCCTATCTTGAGTACGGTCTGCTTCACCGTCACAGCAGGTGGGTTTCAGCACAGCCACTTAAACTCACATGATAAGGACAGAATGACAGCTTTATTCTGCTGATGTATTCTTTGACTGTTCTTCCTCGTGTCACAGTGGTGGTGACCGATTCGGTTTCCATAGTGAGCGTGAACAAAAACTGTTCAATGGCGCTGGCCTGTGTAACTCCCTTCAACACCCTGACTGAATGGTCTGTGAATCGAGGTTTCATAAAAACTGCCTTCAACCAACTGTGCTGCACGTCCGATTCCTGCAACTTCCCAACACTGGCTGGTAAAACTTTGATTTTAGCACGGACTTTCTTTGTTTTTTGAACTGTCTTAAAACATTTTTTTAGACAATTTTTAAAAAAAATTCTGTTATGTACACAAACTCACTGTGTAGCCCTATTACTCTTTGTAACAAAGCATATAAATGGTTTGCATGCATAATTGTTAATTTGTACTCCAACATTAACTTAGTAGAAAATCATTGGAAATCACATAGCTTTAGTACTCATGTGTGACCTGTCTTGTGTGTGGACAAGACCTCCATGTTCATTTCTCCCTCACACTCAAACTCCTTTTGGGAAATCAAGTTAGAGTAAAATAACAAATAACCGATCAAAGCAGGCAGCTGAAAACCACAGTTAGTCAGTCGACCTTTGTTTAACTCTGTTGCCCTCTCCATGTCCTTGTCCTACATGCCAATAGCTCCAAACCTGTTGGCCAATGGGAAACAGTGTCTTTCATGTGCCAGCGAAGCTGACAGCCAGGCGGGAACCTGCAACACCACACTGGCCTGTACTGGGGTGGAGGACGCCTGCTTCCAAGGCAATGGTGGGTCATCTCAGTCATGACAAGTCCTCTCTGGGTCTTTGTCAACAGAGGCCGCTGGTGATGATGAGCCACTTACACATGCATACAATTTGTAATGGGGTTAACCATCCATCCATCCATTTTCAATACCCGCTTCTTTCTAAACTCAGGGTTGCTGGGGTCTACTGGTGCCTATCCCAGCTGTCAAAGGGTGAAGGCAGGGTGACACCCTGGACACCCTTGGTTCGATCCCTGTGTCTGCATGGGTTCTACTATGGCTTCCTGCAACAGTCCAAAAACATGCATGTGAAGTGAATTGGGAACTCTAAATTGACTGTAGGTGTGTGAGAGTGCAAATGGTTGTCTTTCTATGTTGAACTGGCGACTTGTCCACGGCGTCACCTGTAAGCTAGTAGGAAGGCTTCCAGCAGACCCCCCCACACACACACAACCCTGCAGGAGGAGGCGGGTACAGAAAACGGATGGATGGGTACATTTGTGCATGTTTCCCTATTGACATGGACTGGTAATGCAATAACAATAGCGCAATAATTGTGACACGAGGTTGGCTCGGAAAAAAAAATATCATCATGCATACACGAAAAACTGGTTTACACGGAAACAAGGTGGTGTCATGCAAAAGAACATTTATTCAAAAGGAGGGCGTGACAGTATTTTGTAGCATTGATTGATGGTTCTAAATCCAAAACTAGAAGCATTGACGCCTACATCTTTTACCTCTACTTATTATTATTGTCAATCATTACACTCTTCTCTCCTGTCCTGTTTGCTTCCATTTTAGCCACAGTCAACTCCAGTCAGGTGCGGCGGCTCGGCTGTATAACCAGGAACCTCTGCAGTTTTCAGTTGGCCTTAGAGATCCTGCTCGGCCCAGAGGCCAAAGTCGTCTGCGGGGCGCCATGGGCTACCAGAATCAGCGGCGTGCTACTGCTGCTTGCTCTTGCAATGCAGAGAGTTCTTGTTTAGACTGAACAACTGCTGCCACGCAGCAGTTTTTTTTATCAAAGCAGACGATCTGAAGTAGGACAAAAGGCACACCCACACGCAAGCAGATGTAATCGCTCTTAGCTTGCGTCATGGAAACTCATTTGCAAACAAATTTTTTAAAAGAAAACCAATCACACGGACGCATTGTTCCAAAATTCACAGGGGGGGAAACCCATAACATTATTTCCTTATTACTTTTTTTTTTTTTTTTAATAAAGGTTTAAATTGCAAAGGACTGTAAAAAAAAATAAATAAATAAATAAATGATCAACAATGAGGGAGCTTTCTGACTACTATACTTTTCTTGGATCTGCAGACAAGACTCATCTGTTTTGAGACAATTTATAACATTTTACATTCACATTTAGTTACATTTCTTGTTTTCAATAGTTTGTACTGTGTATGATTTTTTTAAAAATCAAGTGAAAGATGTGCTCTGTGCCCAAGTCAACATAAAAAGGAGTCATTTGAACAGAGTAAGACACACCTTTACATTTTGTTTGAAAAAAAAGAGAAGAAATTGCTCTGCCTTCATTTCCAGCAGAAATAGTCACATTGACAGATTCGCTTGAGCCTCAACCTTCAACCTTTTAAAAAATATATGTTTAAGTCCAGTTCGTGTTGAATGATGAATAAAGGCTGGTTTCATTGACTTCTTTAGTCGCTGTTTTGTTCCATCCCCTGTGTTGATGTGCTAAACAACAAATGTGTGACAACTCATGCAGTCTCTGCCTCCAACTCACCTATCTGTGACACATCATGTCTCATTAGGTTTAACCTTTCAAAATAGGGTGATTCCACAAAGAGACCGACCCTCAGGGGGTCGCTCAACTGCTGTTTGTATCTATATATGGAAACCCTGGCATTTGCTTTGGGTCATGTAAGCATCAGGAGAGGGGCTTTTGGCCATTTTTCTGCCTGTAAAGTCAATTTATTTTCTGTTCTGCCCTGCGTACACAACATAGAGCAGAGTGAAATTTCCTGTGAATACACAAACATGGTTTAAAACACAAATACATCTATTCAAATGATGTTCCTGATGCAAGAATGTAGAAGGCACGTGAAGGGAAACCTAATTGATTGGCAGCATTACACAATGAAAGCATGTTGCAAGGCTGACCTTTCCAGTTTATCCAGATAATTTTTTCGATAAATTGATTAAACGGTTCAAGCTGGCCTGTCTGAAATAACGATCCCAGCTCACTTTCCAGAATGGAAACAAAAAGTCTGTCCTTTATGTGATATAGTATTGTTTTACTGTACATTGGTAACCCAGTTTGAGTGTTTGGCTGTATTCCATCCCATGTATAACAATTTTTGTTTTTTTGTTTTTTTTGGGAGGGTTCGGGTGTGCGGTGGGTAATGATTAAAATGTACCCTAGCAGCCTGGCAGAGTAAAATTGTTTATCATGCTTGGACATAGACTGGAGTCTTTGGGGGACCTCCACTGGTGTCTTTGTAACTGCTTCTGCTGTCAGATGAGGAAATCTCACTGGGGAGATAATTCAGCATGAGAGGGTTGTCAACATTAATATCGGAAGACGTTAGCATTGATGCTCTTTCCACGAGGTGGCAGTAAGCCAAGTGATAGGATTCACTTTCCCTTTGCCTCCACTTCCTTTTGAGGTTTTAGATGTTTGCGCTTTGCTGGAGAAATTCTGTCTCGTTAAAGAGTACGATGTCACACACAGGTTGTGCTCACGAACCATTTTAAAGATATCATAAAGTCATTAGAATGATTGCAACTAAAAACAGAACTTGAACTAATACTTTGAGATGAATATTCTTAAGTTTTTTTTTTATTCTTAATCTATGGCTGTAGTATTGTCTGTTTTTATTTTGTTTTTTGTTTTTAAAAAAGAAGACAAGTTAAAGTATGTCATTAAAAGTAAATCAAACACTCTCAATCTTTTGTCTGCTTTTCTTACACGTTGAAACGAGGAGGGGACACATTTGTGTTGAAGGGATGTAATCAGCTTTCAGAGAAGAGAGGGAGGTAGCCAAAATTAATCTGGTGGGACAATATCTGAAAAAAGACACAACCACGTCACGGGCACCGCAGCGCTGTGTGACTCTCCTGTTGCATTCATCACCAACCTATTTTCAATGCTGATGTCGCGACGTGTCAGTGTCTTTAAGTGGGGCTGTGTGCATGCACTCTATGCCTCATTGTAAGATGGTAAGGGCGATGTGACACTGCAGCTACAGCTCATGATGTGACAAGGAGGCATGCAGCCCAGCGGTGGCGGCACAAAACCAGCATCCCATGATGCATGACTTCTTTACTGGCGTTGGTGTCACATGGTAGTATTGCTACTTTGATGCTAACCAGCCTCATACAGTTTCAGGTGGCCAAGAGCAATGTCCTGTCCTGTACAGTTTGAATTTTTATTAGTTTTGTTTGCATATTTATCGTACCGTTTGCAGTTATAAAAGTATTCTTGTGACTTGATTCAAGCTTACATTTTGACTTGTGCATTCTTAATTTACCTTAACCCCTTATAGGACACTCAGTCAGTCACCGTTTTTTTTTTTCCCAACAAGAACAATATACTTGGATCAAAGCAGAAGTTATTTGTCATCAGTGACTATTTGTTGCTAAAGGCCACAAACATGTGGTGAACTTGCGGATTGTCCCTTAAATTAAAGGGGTTGCTGGGTCTTTTTCATGTTTGACCTAGAAGTTGAAAAGTAGTTGAAAAGCTATACCAAGGACGACTAAACAATACACATGCATTAAAAGTGCAACCAGCTCGCTTTAAAAAAACGACACGACTAAAAGTAGCTAAACTCTTTACAGTTAGAACTTTTAAGAAATTGCAAGAAATATCCTTTTCAATTCCAGCTAGCTAAGTTAGCGTTACTGACAATTACCACCGGTTGTTTGCTAACATTAACGAGTTTGCTAATATTATTCAACGGAGATGCACATCAGCCAGGACTTTGATGAAGTGATATTACAAATCATCGCAGCGTCACAAAAATATTCCCTGGTTGACGTGCTGGCCGTGTCAACCTGGCCAGCTTTAGGGATAAAGGTGAGAGGCGACCCCTGTAGGCTGGTAGGTATAAATGTTTTCCATATCAAAAGCGCTCATCTCGTCTCTGAAGCCCTCCCCTTCTTGTTGTATGGTCGGTCAAAGATGGGAGGGGGCGGGCACACACACACACACACACACACACACACACTGCTGATGTCAGACTCCAGTCATGTCGACCCTCCTCAGCACCGTCAGCTCCATCATCTTCACGCTGCCAAACAAACGTAAGTAAAACCGGCTTCACGCTCGCTCGCTCGCTCACTCGCTCGGCTTTTTTATCCGACGTTAACCTCGCGTTCCAAAGCTTCGTTTTTTTCCGGCGGGTTCAGCATCCGCGAACAGGTCAGCGGAGGCTGTTTTGGTTGCTGCCGGCGGAGGACGGGAGCTGTGACGCGGTGTCGGTAGGACGGCAGAGCAGCACACACACACACACACACACACACACACACACACACACACAACATTGTGGTTGTAAATGTAAGATTTCAAACATTCCCCAAGCCCGGAGGATAAACTCTCACAGATGTGTGCGGCAGCAACCACTGGGGGGGCGGGAGGGGGGAGGGGAGGGGGGGAGGCAGACTGGGGGTACATCAGATATTGTACATTCGGTCTCTTTTCGTTAGGCACATTGCACGGGAAAACAACCGCGTTAAAAGACAGCGCTTTGCGAACGCCAAGAGGGGCAGTGGCGGCTGCACGTATTGCGTTCAGGTGTCGCCGGCGCTGATGCGGTGATTTTTTTGCATTATAATTTGCGGGTCAGGAGGAAAGGCGGCTAACCTCCATTTCATACCCGCTGGTAGCAAACACCAGCTCCACTCAGTCATTCCCATCACGGGTTAACACCGTTACTGTCGACATGATTTACGGGGACTCTTGACAGAAGGCTCCGATCGCCCTTTTGAGATGTTGCCTGCTGACTAAACAAAAGTTTCTTCAGCTGGCTAGCATCCATGTTTATGTCAGAATGGAAAATACAAAATATGTTGCCCATGTTGCAGAATGTTTTGTCATGCTTAGTGTTGAGAGGGGTGTTGTCATTTAAAAAAAAAAAAAAAAAAAAAAAATCAATAGGCATTGTGTACAAGTGACTTTCATGCTATTGCCCCTGAACAAAGAATTGCAAGTTGGGCTACTCAACACCTCTTGTGCTACTCACATCTGGAAGAGGGTCACATTCGACAGGATGACAATACAACTCATCTTTGACTTCCATCACCACCAACATCTTAAATATAAAATATGAACCCAAGACTCGAGCTGCATTGCAATCAGTCTATGAACATCTGTTCAATAATACCTTGAAGGGCTACTTTGATTTCCATCATTTTCAAAGCTGTGCGCAGACGCTGCAGTCCAGGGCTATTTTATCGAAGATGGGTGTCGCTGCAAGAGTTGAGTAAAACCCCCACATTGCACGGCAGTTCACCACTGGGGCAGTGACACGCTGCTAATGTCGTCCCAGTAAGAAGCCTTGAGCTGTAGCCTTCTGGATGAAGTGGCAGAAAAACAATGATTCATCCAATACTGTAGATCGGATTGATTTCCAAGCTTTCCCACTTCTTTTGAAATGTTTTCTAGACTTTTTCCCAGATGGATGCAAACGATAAGTCTGAAGGATTTGGCTAATATTCTATCAAGTGTGGCTATTGACCATCGGTACGATCCCATCTTAAGTGACCCTAAACACCATGGCTAAGTCGAAGAACACCAGTTAATTCAATGGACTTTGCAACGGACCAAAAACAATCGCACTAATGATTCAGATATGATTTTAATCAAAATGAGCACAAGTTTGGCCACATGGACAGAAAACCTAGGACAGGATTTCTTTATCCCCATCTGCTCCCTCCTGCTGTCATTCCATCAGCGACCCAGACCGCCTCCTGTCTCCTCTTTGCTGTTTAGTGTGACTATTTCAGAGGCAGACAAGCTACTTTGTGCGATGACCTAATAAATTCGCTGCTCGGGCTGTGGTGAACAGAAAGAGCACGTACACAGGTCAATACGGCATACATGGGCTTTAACGCTGCCTTTTCACACATTGTCCAATGGTTGCGGGGGTTTTATCGATTGTAGCTGATTGTGGCAGTTCAGTGTGATTACTGCTGAATGATAATTCCAAAAAACAATTTCAAAAGTCACTCAAACCCTTGCTGCTACCGCAGCGTGTGTTTGGTAGTAGCCATGCTGGGCTGCAGTTCCAGTAAAAGCTACTTATAATGTTCGGTTAGGGATGAAGGTGCTTGCAGCAGTATGGCACCATTAGCTGTGCGTAAACATTTCTGTTACTGTAATAGAAATAATCATTTCAATGCTGTACAAATGAAAAACATGCATGATTGATTAATTGGATGATTCACATGCACACACTATGCTGCAAAGCAACACTTAATTTGCCTCTCAACATGGTCTTTCAAATGTGTTGGTGACTAACCATGGATACAATTAGTCGTCCTATAGTCCAATAGTTTGAAATCAGCTACAAGACCGTTGGACTAAATAGTAGCTCACTGTCGATAAACCATCGACTGAATATAAAGACAGACAGAGATACCGTGACCTCACCCACTGGTTTGCAGATACTCATTCGCCTGAGTGCAGGTATATACCCCAAACACTCGCCCACCTGCCAGTAAGACACTTTGGCAACTCCTGCTAGCCAAACAATACAATGTAGGGTTCCGCATTGTCCTCCTTTTGAAAGCGGAAGTTCGGTCCTTTTTTAAACAGAGTCGTGGGAAAAAACGCTTAAGTCATGGCTAAATGAACAAGTTTTGTATTTATTTCTGAATCGTTTCAACCACAAGATTTTGTCAGAGGGTTTTGCACGGGTTTCATTTAAAATTAATTGGTGCAGGTGACAGGGTTGATTTTGGGTAGGTAGACATGATACATTCTGTATTTTTTCGTGCAAAAGTTGTCTCAGCTGATCAGAGGCATACTTTTAAAAAAGGCCTAACAGCTTTAGACTAGAAGCATCAGCAAGACTTCAGGATCTTTTTCATCACCCAGTAACATCCATGGCTGGAGCAGCGTTCTGTTTGAGACCTACTTTGCGGTGCACTGGCATCTTGTCCTCCACTCACTCCACTTCCCTCCCCATTTTGAAAGCTCCAACCACTTGGAGGTGGGTGGTCGGTTCAATCACTCTCCAGTACAGCAGCTGGATAAAGTCCAAGAGGGCCAGGAGCAGCAAGAGAGCGTCCCCTCACGTGTTGCTGGATGTACCGGCAGCATTGTTTGCTGAAGAAGGTAGAGATGAAGGGCTTTTGAAAGCCAGTTCCAGGAAGGTATTTCTGTGTATCTGAGTGGGAGGAGAGGACAAAAGGAAGACGTAGCGCTTCACAGTGTGTACCCGGTACCGACAAATAGTAACTTCGAAAAAGTGAAGTCCGGCGAGACAATGTAGAATTTTGGAATTATGTTGTTTGGGTTTTAAATTGAGTTTTGCGGTCCCCATTGGCGAAATATCGAAGAAAAAGATGAGAATGTAATTTTTTCACATGTAAAAATACACAAAACAAATCAATTGAACTACACAACTGGACACGGGGAGCACCATAAACCATTTTTTTCTTACAAAATAGTACAAAACTAGGCATGTTTGACCAGCAAATCATGTTCGTTTCATCCTAACAACACTTACTAATTTCTCAAACAGTAAAATGTCAAGTTCCTCGCAACAGTAACCCAGCTGCAAGAATGGAAGCGTCTGCTGTGCCTAAATGCTTCTGGGCAATAATGATTTAAATACCGTGCGGCGGAAAAACATGCAAGATTGATTAGTTGGACTAATTTAAACATGCCATGCTGCAAGGGATACTTAACTTCCCTCTCGATACAAAAGATAGATGGTCCGTTGGAATACGTTTGGCGACATACGGCATAGCTCTAGTCCAACTGCTGCTACGAGACTGAAAGAAGAGACGTCTTATAGGTTTAAATGCTAAATAACATGGAAATGTGGAAACCATATAACTCCAGATGAACACAGCAAAAATAACTTTTTATTGGCAGAGGGCAAATTATTTTGGCAAACTATAAGAACGGAAGGATTGTGAACCTGCAACACTGTATGCCTTAAATCAAGCTGTAGTCTGGCAGCATCCCAGACTTGATGTGAACACGTGTGAGAGCTGAGACTATGGACCCCGAGGGGTTTTCGTTGGCCGCTGAGATGTACTGTCCGCCGTGTCAAACTGTGCTTTAGAATCCCTGGCATTCCTCCTGGCGGCTTCCGTCGGGGAAACTTTTATCTTTATTCCTCATCCAGTGATCTGGACCAATTAGGGCTGAGGTGGAATGGGATGAAAGACCCATCAGCCTGCCGAAAGGGCCCAAAGCAAAGCGACGCATGCCAAGTGGAAAAGGCCTGAGTCAGCAAAAAAATAATAAGTGAATAAATAAATATGATGTTCTCTTGGGAAAATGAGCACGGTGTCATCATTACTGCCGCTTTTGAAGAGGTCTCATGGCTGTCGGTTTGTCGGCAAAGAGATCACTTCCTGCACTTCCGTCGTTCTATCGCTTTTCTGATGTCCCGCTCGTCTATTCTGATTCTCTACAAGTCTCCGTCCCTCTCGTCTGAAGTTTCCTTTGTCTAGCTGTGGCTTTCCGGATCACCGCTCACAATGTGTACTCACACACACACAGACGCAAAACTCTGCAATCGCCCTCGGCTGTGTCCTCAAGGACTCCCTGTCTCGCTCCCTCTATCTTAATCTTTATTTGACTTCCTCGTTCATCACAGTCAGGCTTCTTTTCTTCCATCGCCCGACGAAGACACGCACGGCCCCTCGCAATTTCTTTGTTCTTCGCCTTGCGCCGCGTTCTCCCTCAGCGGCTACGCTTTTTAGGGGAGGACTCCTCTGAGTCATTAATTAGCTCCAAGTGCGTCAAAGGTTTAAAAAGGGGGGAGGAGGGAGGGGGAACATGACTGCGCACGCAAGCAAATTATTTGTACGAGCACTGAAATAGCAGAGTTTGAGTCAGATTGACAGGGGGACGGTGGGTGGACGGTCGTCCACCCTGAAGTTTCCACGCTCTAGAGTGCCATCATGTAATTATAATTTCAGACAATCATTTCTTAAGAGATTGTTCCCCCCCCCCCCCCCACACACCAGACCAGCATCTAAACAATTTGATTGGAGCCTTGATCAATTACGTTGGAAACAAACGGTAAAGTAATTTCTCCCTAACCATTAAAAGCAGGGGTGCACGATTAATCGTATTAACGTCTCAATCTCGATTTATACTTCTATGGGATTTTTTCTGAATGACCATGATTCTGCCATATTTTGCATGAAAACAATCCTTACTCCCGTAACTACAGTATACCGCGGGATTTCCTTTTGTCACGTTTCCCTATGCCGATAATTGCAATAAATATTTATCTTCTTGTGAAACTCGTGATCTCAGCTCCAAACAAAAAAATGTGTGATTTCATCCAGAATTGTGTGGAAAGTAAAGTTCAACAGGGAACCATTTAAAGTCATAAGTATTGTTTAGGAGGAGAAATGACCAACAACGCTTTTGTGAAGTTGTCAACTAATGAAAACACGGACAAAAACCATGATGACAATTCGCGTATCGACGCTACAAAAATACAGACGCGAGGAGGTGCAGTGGGGTTTGGTTTTTTTTTAATGCAAGGGGCTGCGGGTAATGCAGACCGCTAGTCCATTAATAAATGAAACAACCATGTGATGAAGACATATGGCCCTGCTCTGATCTGCCCTTGGCTGGTACCCTGTGTGTGTATGCGTGCGCGTGCGCAAATGTGTGTGCATGCATTGAAAGGTCAGTAGAACTAGATGCGTTGATTTCAACAATTGCGAGCGAGCAACGTACAGATAAATGCTCACAAGCAACGCCAGTGCCTTTTGTCTCCGGCCATTTGTTTGATGGTGCATGTTGCTGCGCGCATGTGTGTGTGTGTGTGTGTGTGTGTGTGTGAGAGAGAGAGCAAGAGAGTGGTGGGCTGGAGGAGTGGGAGTTATCTGCAGCGGGATGCTTTGACCTCCCAGAGACTGCTTAAGGCTGTGCGCTCTCTTTCTCTCTCTCTCTCTCTCTCACTCTCTCTCTTTATCTCTCTCGCTCTCACACACACACACACACATACACACAACTGAACTGAAGCTGCAAAATTAATAGTGATGTACATAATATATATTTCACTTTGTTTCAAATCTATTTTTTAACGCCCGTTTCCACACCATGCAGTTGTGCCGGTCACTTCACCGCGTGAAAACACTGTAAAGAGGCCCTGAGGGGTCTCAAACCCCGTGTCACACGTCTTCTGGAACGGCTGCTGGAAGGCAGTAGCAGTCATTTGCTGACGCAGCCGCCAGAGGTATGTTGTCAGGGAAACAGAGAGAAGATCCTTCACGTCTTTGCGCTCTCATTCTTCCTTCCGCCGAAGACCGTCACAGCCGGAGTTGTTCTGAAACACCGATGCGATAGCCGCGCCGGCTGCTCGGCCCGCGCCGCTCGCTCCGCGAGGATGATTTATGCATGCGCGTCCGCCGTACAGCAAGGCGTCAGGGCTGGTATGAAAATGGTACGGGATGTTCTTATATGAAATGTTAATGCGCTGCGAGAAGCGCACGCTACCCATCGCGCTGGCTCTGGTCTCAGCCGCTCCCTTCATCTGCATCTGACTGAATCCAAGTGGAAATCGTACATATTTAACTTTCTCACAGAACAGGGGGGTTTGGTTTGTGTGCTGCAAAAGCGGACCTTCATGTCACGCGGTGTTCGGGTTTGAGGCAGTCCAGTGGTTATCCCTCTGCTTGTTCAGCTGCTCACGCGCTGTGCGGCTTCAGCCAACTTGTGGACTAATGTTTGAGCACTGCCACTCGTTTCAGAATCAGACAGAATTCCCTTTTCATCAGGTGCCGTTTATCTGTTTTGCTGTTTGAACATCTAAAACTCATAACTTATTGTCAATGAACTTATTATCAATAACTTTGGCGGCATTCATACTGCAGGCGAATCTGTTTCAAATCAGATGCCCTCTCAAATCCGATTGGGAAACGACCTCCCTAAGGTGTTTCCAATCCGTTTTGCCGAAATCGGATTTCATGTGATTTGTGACTGTTCAGACTACAAAAGAGCCATCCGGTTTCAATCTGGATAAGCTAAAAATCGGATATTGGCCGGCAGTCTGAACGAGGCTTTATTGTCTGATAGCAGCCTCTATGTGGAGGTGGCACGTGTGTGCGTGTGGTTTGGTACCAGCCATCGCGCAAAAGGGGTTACACCCTGGACAAGTTGCAAGTTTATCGCGACTTGGTTAAAACAACCATTCACACTCAAACTCACTCCTACGGCCAAGTTAGAGGCCCCAGTTCACCTCATGTGCACGTCTCTGGATGGTAGTAGGAAGCCGGAGAACCTTGAGAATAACACGGGGATCGAACCTGCGACCTTCTGTTGCCACGATAGCATTAGATGTCACTGTAGCATTACATACCGTCAACGGCAACAGAAGTAGGAAGAGAATCTTTGAAACCGTCATGATACAAGCAAACTCGCATTGTCAGTGGCTTCTAAGCCATCTGCACACGTCTATGTGGCAGCCCTTCTTCGTGGAGAGGTTCCATGAAATAGAATTGCACTGGTGACCTTTGACTTATTAGCGTTATTGCTAGTGAACAGAACTGCGAGCTGAGCATTCATAGGACTGTTTTTTTTTTTTTGGTGTCAATGTCATGTCAACAGTCAGGCCAGGCAGCAGGAGCCAGAGGGGCCTTTTCACACTTCACACACAAACTGTCACTCAATTGGACAGTCAGGCCAATCAATGAAGGCAGATTAATCGCAAGCTTTAGCTCACAATGACAACTCACTCACAATTTAAACAGCAAGATCTATTAAGCCGCACAGTTGACTCACAGCTCTGGGACCAGCGGTTGCAAGAAACTCTCGGCTCAACCACTCCACACTAGAGTTGACCTTTTCTCATGGCAACTGTTCAGTGGCGGCCGATTAAGTACGACACCCTTCGCCCCCCCAGTGCAGACTTTCCTCTTACTTCCTCTCCTAGTTTGGCAGTGGGTGGTGTTGAGTGTGTTGGTGTCTGCCGTGGAAAGCCACCAGCGAGCTGCTGGAGATCAGGGAAGACCGGATGTGTTTTACACCAGCAGATGGAAACCATGAAACCTTTGGCTGGCAGGCTTGCCGTGATCCTGGCCCAAGCTTACACACACACACACAAACACACACACACACACACACACACACACACACACACACACACACACTCAAAGGCTGGCTGTCACCTCCGCCAGCTCCTTGGGCTTGGCAGGCAGTAACCCTCCCATTACTGCCCCCTGCTGTCTGAGGTGAAGAGTGCAAAGGGAGTCACTGGACTCACATGGCCGCCTGCTTCCCCCGCCAGTCCGACTTAGCAGCCGCGACACTTCTCGAGCACTAACGCACGACTCCTCCCCCACCTCCCCTGTCATAGGTAACTGACGATGGATCTGTTCCGCAGAGGAGAGCTGGGGCTGCTGGGAGGAGGGGAGGGGCTCAGAGACGACGTGGGCGTGTCGGGGATCAGCTGGTCGGCCAGCCGCCTGCCGGAGGACGTGTACCCGGCGTCCGGCTTGGCCCTGGCCGCCGCCTACCACGACATCAAGACGCGCTTGGCGTGCCTCGAGAGGGAGAACAGCAGCATCAAGAGGAAGCTGAAGCACTACGAAGTCAAGGTTGCGCTCTGACACACGACATGATGAACCTTTTATGTTTCTGCTGACTATATATATATATATATGTATATATATATATATGTATATGTATATGTACACAGCAACAGATTATTTTCCAACCTTCTGCCCTGTCCTGCAGTTTCCCATGATCAGTGAATTTGGGGAGGAGAGGATTCTGTGCTGCTCCTGTGAGCCCTCGATCAAAGACGCCAGCGTCATCCAATCGGAGACCACCAACTTACAGCAGAGGGTCAACTCGCTCACTCAGGAGGTACTCTGTAGCCACACTTTGGAGCGATGAGTCATGCTCAGTTCTGCACTTCAAAGCGTAATCAGAGAATTACATCTACCCACTGCATATGTAATAAAGTGCGTTAAGACTCACTCACAAGTCAAGGCAATTTCTTTTGTCACAGTTGCCTGCAACTAAAATCCTTCCTTCTATTTCATTGGATGCGATGTTATGCTAGAGCAAGACTCTTTGCCAGTAGTACTAATATGTGAGGAAAACATTATAAGAAAGTTGCCACGGTTGGTTACGCAACGTATCGTTTTTTCTACATCAGTACCACAGCTTTTTTATTTTCATTTACAATGTGTAAAATGCAAACAACAGTGTTTTTATGCACATTCACAGGGAATGCGTATAAAGTGATCAGTGGAGCAAATTGGATTTTCTCTTATTTCAGCTCCAGAAGAGTAAGGAGAGAGAGGAAAGGTTGGAGGAGGTCATCCAGGCTTACGAGAAGATCCACTTGGAGAAAAGCAACGTGCAGAGGGACCTGGATAAAATGGTGAGCTTTCGTCTCATTGCGAGTGCATGAAGCAGGCGTGTTTTGGTGCCGTTTTAACCTGTTCATGTTCGTGTGTGTGTCAGACTACTCTGGCAGAGCAGCACATGGAGCGGATCTGCAGCCTGGAGTCAGCCCTCAGACAGAGGGAAAACTCCCTCCAGAAACTCAGCGCTCAGCTCCGCAGCAAAGACTTGCAACAGACTCAGGTCCACGTCAGCCTGGATGTACCCAGAGGTGGGTTCGCCGGGCGTGAGCATTCATGAGAGTATGAGAGAGTATTGAGAAGTATTGAGAAAGTATTGCTAGCAGGAAGAAGCGCCACTGAGACGACCAGGTTTGCACTGGTGAATCTGCAAAGAGCTTCCTTAATATGGGAATTTTTTTTTTTCAGCAATCGTGTGCATGGTGGGAAATGACACTTTTTTTTCTTTCATTTTCATCCCAAAATTGGTAGAACAAGAAATGTAACCGTCGTCATTACGGTAGTAGTAGCAGTTAGAATAGCTTTGTAAAAACTTGTTAGAAAGTGGAATTCTTATGAAACCTAATGTTAATGCTGACGCATGGTGACTTTGCATGTCTTGCACAAGTAAGGCCTCAAACTGTGGACCAGTCAACCCAGTCTGGGTGACTCATATGTTTTTCCCTCATGTTACTGCAGCTGACTGAGCTCAGTGATATGTTAGAGAGAAGAAATGTTTTTTTTTCTTCAGATTAATCAGATTAATTAATTAATCAATATTTTCCCCACAATCAAAAATTCTGAGTTTAAAAATGAGAAAATGAGGTCTTACTTATACTGTGAAATAGCTATATCTATCTATCTATCTATCTATCTATAAACATAAACACATTTTGCCCTTTGTTCATTTAATTATTAAAAACAGAAAAACAAAAACCATTTCCATGTGTGTCAGAAGGCCGCGGGCCAACGCTGCAGAGCTCCCGCAGTCTGGACGCACTGTCGGACCTGAAGCTGCAGCGCCTGGAGGCGGAGCTGGAGGGGGCACGGCACCAGGCCGAGGGGGCGTGTCAGCGGGAGAAGGAGCTGAGGGCGGAGCTGCAGAGGCTGCAGCAGGAGGTGGCCCAGCTGCAGGAGGTGCAGAGACAGGTGAGGAGCTGCAGAGTCAGTCATGAAAGCCACTCCAAACGCAGAGACGGGTACATGTACTGTATCCACAGTGAGCTTTACTGTGGTAAATTGACTGTATACACTACAGTATTTGTTCACTTGTGTAGCTTTCAGAAGAAAAACGTCGCTTATGCACTGATTCAGGTTAAGTAAGTGGCTCATACCAGGAATGCTGCTGCTCCCTTTGTTATATTGAAGTCTTATTGTATTGGCTTTTTTGGCTCTGACATCACTGAAGTCCGGACCGATGGACAAAACTGCACTGCACTTTGATGGAGGGTGAAGACAGATGGCAAGCAGAAAGCCAAACCCGCAGCATCAAATCAAAGCCCAACACTTTAATGTCTGGCGGGCGCTTGGTGAAAAGTCTTAGTTCTGTAGAATTCATTGATGACACATTTTTAATTGTTAGAGAACGTTTCTAAAGTACATTTTAAATCTGTTGGGATACCATTTAGACCACGAAGATTATTCAGTGTTCAAGGCTGACATATTGAATTCTGACTGCTTATTCATAGTCATTATTCAGGGGGGGTTCAAAGAATGTTCAAGGATATTTAGAAGTCAAACCAAACAACGTTATGTTGCGAAATCAACGTGTCATAATATATGACATATACCTTCCTCCGTGTTAGTCACAGGACCTGCCGGCGCACTGCGAACACTGCGACGTGGAATGGATAAAGAAGGCCGGAGACGAACAGTGAGTGGGAGGATGTTTTGACGGAGAAAAAAAAGAAAGAAATTGTGACAACGACGGACCGATTCAGCCGCCTCCTTCCTGTCGCAGGGTCAACCTAGCGTTAGCCTACACCGAGCTAACGGAGGAGCTGGGCCGCATCCGCGAGCTGGCTGTGAAGCAGAGCGGACTGCTGCGACATGTCTCACCGGAGCCCGGTAGGTCGTCTCCAAGTGGCAACAGGTAGACAGAAAAGATCCGAATGCGAGCCGTGGCACCAGGTTGCAGAGCTGGGATCAAAACAAGGAAAACACTCACGCAGGGAAGATCTTGCAGGAACACTCGGCACAGGGCTGAAATACACATGAGGGAAGTGAGGCAGCAAGATACAGGTGAGACACATCAGGGAATTAACCAACAAAAGAAGTAAAGTCAGAGCAAACAGGAGGGAGGAGGAGGAGGAGAAAACTTCAAAATAAGATGGAAAATGACAGACAATGAACAATGACTCATGTAGTCATTGTGGACTACCTGGTGCCCCCTGGTGTAGCGCATCAAACCTCTCATGCTTCTCTTGTGCTGCTGTGTAGCATTGGAAAGAAGGCGGGCTAACATGCAGACGTGGCTCGTTGCTAACGCTGCTCTCTGCTTGTGTCCTCCAGTCCCTCGTCCCCCTCCCGCCCCCCAGCGCCTCTCCCCCACTGCCTCCCAGTGCGCCTCCCTCTCCCCTGACAGGCTCCTGCCCACCACATCTCCCCCTCTGACCCCTCTAAGCGATGGCCCCGCCTCCTACTCCAATCAGCCAACCAGCAGCCGTCTGCGAGCCAAGTTCCAGGGCCGCCGTAGCTACTCCGAGGTGAGGAGGTTCTGAATGAGACATTCCGACTTACCGCAGCTCCGTAGCTGACTACCAACCCTGCCACTCCCCTTTTTTCCCCACCTGTCCCAGGTCTCCGATCCGTCGGCCATCCATAGAGCGCCGGCCCGCATCATGAGGGACCCGGTGTCCACCCTCCCCAAACCCAGGCCCCTCCTGGGGGAGATGCACGACTACGGCCAAAGCAAGGTCCGCCTCCGAACCTCGGTGGTGGGCCTGGTGAGGCCGGCCTCGGCTCACGGAGCCGGAGGAGGTGGAGGACTGGGAGGCGGCGGAGGAAACGAGAGAGGTGGCGTCAGCAGCCTGAGCAGCAGCCCGCATCACTGTGCTCTGAACATGGGCTTCCCCCTCTCTGCTGCTGAGGTGAAAGTGAGAGTCCTCCCTAATTAGATGGCAATGCCTTCTTCCAATCATTCACGTTTTGGTGCGACGGTGGAGGGAAGAGAGCGATGGTTTTGTGTGCCAGGATCCTTGCGTTGTGTTCCTTCTTCCTCCTGAGAACCTGATGGATGCCGTTTTTGAGTTGGGATCTCTGAATCAGGGCCACTCTGGGCCATCCTGTGTGGGGGTTTGCATTGTTTCCTCTCCAGCTCAAATACTAAGGTCTGAGTGGTTGCATGTCTTTCTGTGTGGCTCTGCGACCATGTGGTTACTTGTCCAGGATGTAACCCCGCCTTTACTCCAAGATGGCTGGGATTGGCTAGTTAGTAAAGTAATTATTATTGGCGAACTTGACTTCCAGAACATGAACTGGCCTGATGGACAGTATGTGTAGCATCAGTTCTCTCATAGACTTTCATCATGACACTGTCACATGTCACTTTTCCTCCATAGTAACTCAGTGTTTGGGTCAAATCCATCCATCCAACCGTCATCCATCCATCCATCCATCTATTTGTCATCCATCCATCCATCCATCCATCCATCCAACCATCATCCATCAATCCATCCATCTATTTTTCATCCATCCATCCATCCATCCATCTGTCATTATCCATCCATCCATCCATCCATCCATCTGTCATCATCCATCCATCCATCTGTCATCCATTCATTCATTCATCCATCCATCCATCCATCCATCCATCCATTATCCATCTGTTATCATCTTTCCATCCATTCATCCAGCCGCCCATCATCCATCCGTGCATCCACCTATCCATCCATCCGTCCATTCATCCATCCATCCATCCATCCATCCATCCATCCATCCATCCATTGCCTACCACTGCTTCTCCTTCACTAGGTGTTTCTGCCTCTTGTTGAAGAAGTCACCAGTTAAGGAAGCCGGACAGAACCTGTACAGTGCGCAAACTCCACACAGAAGCCCTGTGACCTTTGTGCCGAGGGGCGACAGAATAACGGCGTTAAAAACACAAACAACTGGGCTGAGTTGCTGATTAGCAGCTGACGTTATGTTATCAGCGATCCGCACTCACAATCACTCTACCTCGAGTGATTTTGAAAGATTTCTATAGCTTCTATACCTTCTGCGTGCCACTCTAATTCCAGCACATCAGGCCACGCCCTGAGAGATCCTCTTGTGTGCATATTGATATCAACCGTAAGTGGCAGCTGGATCAGCTGAGGTTGCAAGTCCCTAATCTTGGATCTCGCCACGAGTCCGTCTGAAGCGGTTTCAGCTGATGATGGTGTAGGGAGAACAGGCGGCAGCTGCGGACACCAGGAGAAGCAGACTGGACTGGAGGCTTGCAAATGATAGTGATTGCTTCGACAGAGATTAGCGGAGAGCGGCCGTCTCGTCAAGGCCAGATGGAGGGAAGAACAAAGGAGGACAGCGAAGGCTCCTCTCCTCTGAAGAGATGTTTTCTCTCTCCTGCCCACCAGCTTTGATAAGAGTTTACTTAAAGGCTGCAGTAAAGTTCCGGCGAACGCTGGCGCCCCTCGCTGCGATTGGCTGCCTCGAGCTGTTGCTAAGTGGTCCAAGTGGTATTGAGAATTCTGACTGTCAGTCTATCAGTCTGATTTGTGCTTTGCTTTTCAAATGCTGCCACCGGCCTGGTGATTGATACAATCATTCTGCCCACTTTCAGGTGCACCACTTCTGCCACCTGGACGAGCCGCCCGAGCCCACACCGCTGGTGACACCCCCGCAGTCGTCTGACGACGAGGAGGCGGTAATGACATTCTCCTTGGCGGCGGCCGCTTCTGAGCGGGCTGACTTGTTGTTAAGAGGACGTCTGTGACGTGTGTGTCGCGCGTGTTTGCAGGATGTGTGTCCTTACCTCTCGCCGGCTGCCAGCCCGCCCCAGACGCTGGGGATCGGCGCCTTGTCTCCTAGGAAACAGCCCCGCCACCCCCCCTTCTCGGCCCCCGAGGGCCCTGCCACCCTCTCCTGCCATCTGCCTCCCTACATGAACACTGAGCATGCTCAGTCGTGGCCCTCCATTAACGTGAGTAGAAGACAATGGCGAGGAATTACATAAAGCGACTAATAGAATCGCCGCCCCCCCCCCCACCCACCCACCCAGTCCTCTCCCCCGGAGGGACGGCACTGCGGCCAACGGAGGATGGAGGGATGGAGGGATGGGGGGAGGTTGCATAAAGCAGTCAGACAGAAAGTGACACAGACGACACGAGGCACACGAAGCGGGAGGGAAAAGGTTGACGGGCATATATTGTATTCTGCTTCGCTTACATGTGTCTTTAAAAAGGGAAATGTTTCATTTTTCATCAGGAAAGCCCCACTGGGCAGCTTTAAGTGGATTAATGAAGCCTAACTGTCAACATCAGGCATCTGTCAAAGTTTGGCAGGTATAATACTCCCTCAGCGGGAAACAGGCTAAACCCAGAAGGACGGGCAGGGACTGTAAATTAAAGGCTCTATTGGCACGGAATGGAATTAAGATATTATTGTATTATATGATTTGCCAATAGCAAACACTCCCATGAGGAAGCAGGTCCACTTGTATGCAGCTAGTCCAGATAAAGATAGAAGAAGAAATCAAGTGGGCCATCAAAAAAACAGGGATTAGCATCAGCAGTGTTGCATTATGCTTGCTGGCCACTAGATGCTACTAAAGCTTCCACACTGGGCCTTTAAATACTTTTATTTGCAGCATTTTGACATGACAAGTCCAGCATCTACATGTATTGGATTGGGAGCAGCATTATAATAGGACTGTAGTTTGCATAAATCGAATGATAAGCAATGTATTCAACAGGTCGTCATCCTTAAAGAATTGTTTTTCTTTTGTTTTTTTTTATTGTATTAATTCTCATTCAAGGTTGAAAACTGATTATGGCCAAAGTGCATTAAACATTGCTGGTTTAAAAAAAAAAAACAATGTCCTGGAGAATTTTACCAGTGCCAACCTCTGTGCCATTGGCCTCTGTTTGCAGTTGTGGATGGAGTCAGAAGAGAGCGCTGTTCGTAGCTGTCCTCTCTGCCAGCTGGCCTTCCCCACTGGATACCCTGACGACGCCCTCATCAAACACATCGACTCCCACTTGGAGAACAGCAAGATCTGACTTTTTAACTTCAGAGAAACATAACAGAGCTCTTTTTTTAAACAAAGAAAAAAAAAAATCTAAGGTTACATCCAGAAATGTATTAATTGGCTTATTTTCTATGACGCCTGCACAGTTTTCTGATACATTTCCACACAACGCTGAATATCCAGGATTCCGTCTCTCTCTATTTCCAAAGCCACCGTCTTCATTTGTACATAGTGCTGAGTGCTATTGAAAACAGCAGACAAAGGCAAAGCAACAGCGCTGTCTCCTGGATACACAAGCGCCGCTGGTTGTGCATCAAAGGGACGTTGTGTCAAGCTGCCTGAGAACGTCACAGTTTTTTTCTTTAATCAACTTAGCTGCAGCTACTTTGTCTGCACATGGTACGAGCATGTGTCATGTAATAGTCAGTTACTTTTACACTGGCTGACAAGTACGGCAGAAATGGCCAAACACTGGAAAACGCAAAAAAATCATGCAAAACTTAAACACACAAACACATCAAACAAATGCAACAGAAAAATGACAAAAACATATAAAACCAGGATACAAAGTGACACAAAATTCCCCCCCAAAAACTCAAGCGAGAAATACCTCATTCAAGACAACGGAAGAGCAATGGCCACTAGGGGGACTTGACCTGTTGTATCAGTCCCGTGGGTCCAGTCCTTATTTAAAAGACATGGGAGGGATGCTTGGATGAAAGTTTAGCTCATTTGAGGTGAAGTGAAACAGTACGCTTTCATTTGTGTCATTTTTAAACACTTGGCTGTAATCTTTTTGCAATTTTTGAAGCTAACGTTAGTGTGCAAGAGACTTTTCAGGTCGAGTCCTCCTAGCGGTCTGGTGCACCTCCGTTTCGTTTTTTTTGAATTCGCAGCATTTCCCTCTTGCATTTCTTTTGTGTCCTCTTTTGTATCTGCTACGTTTTATCCTTTGTTTTCGATGTATGTGTTTGCATGTTTACGGTTTTGCATCATTTCTGTGTTTGCAGCATTTTTCCGTTTGCGCCGTGCTTGCCTTTGTCGGCCACTGTGGTTTTTCTCATATACGATTCTGAAGTTACAATAGTTCATGGTGAATGATGGTTGGATTGAAGGGACAATTCAAAGGGCCAAAACCAAATGTGAACCTAAGAGTGAGAAACGGAAGGAGGACATAATAACATCGGAGCAGACAAGCTTCCCTCTTCTGCTGTGGTGATGAAAGTGCCTTTGTTAAAACTTTGTTGTTTTTTTTAAGGCCATTCGAAGCACTCTGAAATTGATATTTTTTTAAATAGTCCTCACAACTTTTTGTCTTAAATATGTTTCGTCAAATTATTTAGCAGATGATTTCATCAAGGGACGTCTAATAGCTGTCGACATTGCAACGTTTTCCATTCTTTTGCTTTGTTTAGTAAGATTATTGTTGATGGGTGACTTGGACACTTGCATAGATTGTTAATAAATCATTACTATATATTTGGGATACTAGTTAACAAAGCATCCAGACCCACACTGTAATCAGTAGTAAGAGGTATTTAAATTTAGAGATTACCGGTGTTAAATGTATAAAATTTTTTGGAAAACTATTTAGGCAGTTGTGTATAACAACAGTTGGAAATCTGCAACTTATTTGGTTGATTTGTGGCCGTTATTTTAGAGGGGGAGTCGGAGAGTGAAGGAGGAAATCGGTCTGAAGACAAACCCGAATGAAAGTTTGAAATAGTTTGAACAATTACCTTGTCCAGGAGCACGTCTTCCTTAATCAGCTGACATGTATTTAGCTCATACAGTTCTGGGCCTATGATGACTTTGTTTTGCTCTTATTAACTTGAGCCTAGTGGCAGAAACATATATATAAGTATATAGTTTGCAATCTACCTCATCCTTAGATTCAAAATTATTGCAAGGAATTATGTTTGACCACTTGCTTTTTTAAGAAAAACAAAACAAAACAAATGCTTATTAAAATGTTAGGGTTTCTATTGTATTTAACCACATAATTACAAGATGGTAATTATGTCATATAATTCTATTGCATGCTATGTCTTATATTTGTGAACTTGTGTTAAAAAAAACAAAACAACAACAACTATAGCATGACATACCTGCCAGTGGTCAGGGCATTTTATTGTCAGATCAGAGGATCTCAGAATATTTTTTTTTCTGACCCGAGTCAAAGTGGAAGGCCTAACATGTCAGGATCTGTAAGGAAGCTGTAAGAAAAATACGACCTCAGCAAAGCCGTTTAACAATGCAGGTTACAAAATCGCCCACCTTCCTGCCACCTGGTGTGCATGCAGGCTTTTTGACTTCTTGCTGTTATACACTCAAGGGAAAAAAAAAGCCAAGCATACTAAGCAAAAAAAAAAAAAAAAAAAATATACAATATGAATCAGAAAATGTACAAATGACGAAGAATAACCTGTACAATGGCAGGGTTTGGTCACGGGATTGACTCTGGTGATGTGCAGCGTGCTCCACTGCTTTGCTCATGGACACTACATTGGAACACTTGGACGTGTCTGAAAACACATCACTGCTGCTGCTGCTGCTGCTGCTGCTGGAAGAGGATCGAGACACTTTGAACTTGCGTTGTTCTTCCAGGAAGAAATAGAGGGCTGTTGGGAAAATTGTATTTTCGGACTGTGCGGTACAAATGGATTAACCTTTTTTTTTTTTTTTTGTCAAATGTCTGTCAATTTGTTAGCCTCTTTAGTTCAATCAGTGTAATAAGATAGCTCGAACGAATTCAAGGTCATTCACAGACTTGGAGCTCACATCCACGCTAGCACAACTCGTCAGGATGTAGCCGACTTTTTGACACTGTGGTGCCTTGAGTTAAACTAGTCCAGCACTTTAAAGGTCCCATATTGTGTAACTTTGGAAACATTTCCCAAACGTTAGCCATCAGCAGACTCATTAAAAATTAGACAAGCCCATCCTTTTACTTCTTTTGATATATTCTTTTTTTTTTTTTTTTTTTTTTTTTTTAATCAAGAAACTGCACTCCAAAAGATGTCACAAACGGACAGCAATCTCACCTCACTGGTTAGTAAAAAGGCGGCCCAGTGTTTGTCACCCTCAAAATGAGGCCAGGCTAAGGACAAGGCAACCTGTTCATTCATTCATTCATTCATTCATTCATTCATTTAGTTGTGCCATCGTGCTCCAGTGGAGTTCATCATAAAACAAAAATACAGATTTGAAATCGGCTAGTATATGGGACCTTTAAGGCTTAGCTGCTTTTGCGGGTGTTGTATTCGCCAAATTGTTCATGCTTATTTCATTTTAACACGCTAACCAGGGGGCGGAAGTCTTTATTTGTGTTGCTAGTGCTAGTTTTGTCCTCCAGGGGTCCTCAATTCAGATGAATGTGTTTTGTCAGAACTAATTCGAGCAGGTGGGATGGCTGCTAATGCTGGTGGTTAATAGTGGGATCGGGAAGAAGTGCAAAGTTGCATTACATATTTGCGTCAAGTGTCTTACAGTTGAGATTAAGAATGAATTAGCAGGTTTTGTTTTGCTTTTTTTACTCAAGAAAACTAATTGTGTCAACGCTCATCAGATTGGACAGATGTTGCGGTGGTTTGTCTCTCTCTAGTGAAAGAACCGGGTATTACAAGGTCTACACATTCCTGTCAATTCATTTTTGAGTGTGTGACTTGTTCGCACAGATATTACGTAGTTAATGGTTCATGTAGTTGCAGTGAATTCAAAGCACCCAACATAACCTCCCTCTTTTTTAAAAAAGAAAAAGGAAAACTTCTGTCATACAATTACACCTGTATGTGTGTCCACTTGTCGATGTACATAGTAACATGTATATACATTATGTTAACTGAACTGCTATATTGTACATACTGTGGAAATATCCTAGTTTAGGGCTATAGCATTTGCTTCAGGATTGTGTTTATTGGTGCTTTTCTTTGATCTTTTTTTCACACTGGAAAACCTTTTATGTGACGACAGGACAGTGATTCTCTTTAGCGTTTTTTGGTGTGTTCTTTACATGTTGAAATGTTTTTTTTCTTCAAGTCTCCATAAACACGTCACCTGTTTTTGTCATGCAATCATACAGTCGAATTCACTTCAGAGTCTAACATGGTTTTAACTTTGTGGTTTGGGGGAGGGGGGTCATTAAAAAAAATGTAGTTTTAAACGACAATAAACCATTTTTTCATTAACAAAAATAGTTATGTGATACATTGGGTCAAGAAGATTGAACTCAAGTTAAAGAGAAAACATCATGTTTACGTCGCAGTTCCAGCAAGACAGAGTGAATAATAGTGTTTGTATAAATGATAAATGAGTAGCACAATTATCTCAGTTATCGTCCATCTAGACTGATAGCAGAACATCAAGTGAATTTCAGTCTAGAGCCTCTGGATGCTGTTGGACAGAATTAAATATTAACAACGGCACATCGAAACTAAAATAACAAAATAAAGAGGCAGAGCAATGTCAATTTATTTTTTTAAGGCTTTTATTTGAAACAAAATCAGTAAGAAAAATAAAATAACAAAACTCCACTGGTTTTTAACAGTACTCTCTTTTCCTCAGTAAAATCTGTCGTTGAAACATCAATAAAAAAATACTTCATTGTATCAACAGGGAGCATAAAGGTCGGCGAGGGCAAAGGCCGCATTGATTGGTTGGCTCATGAGTGACATCAACAGGTCATCCAGGTGAAGGGATGGGGTGGGGTTTGCCACAGTGCCAAGGGACTTTATAGAGAAAACCATGCATCACTGATGTGTCACAACAGGAAGTACTCACCAACTTTCAAAAAAAAAAAAAAAACAACAACATACACATACATATAATCTCATACATAAGGCTGAACAAGCAAAACAGCACTGGTTCGTTCACCTGGTATTAACCCCTTAAGTACCATAAAGTGTGTTCTGGACACCGTCGTCGCAACAAGTCTCAGCTCGCCATGATGTCGTTAAAATGAGCCCGAGTAAAAAAAATCTGAATATACAGTCGATACGCATGTGTGACGTTTTACCTCCAACACTTGCCCCACAAATACAAAGACACTATATTAACAAAAGAAAAAAGAAAAGAAAAACAGTCCTCATTAGTGACAGAAGTTGATTTTTTTAACACTTGTCCCCCCCCCTCTCAACGGAAGTAACGGCGGAATCATTCGGCTTCTGTCGTGCTTGCAGACTGCGGTGAGGAGGTCTCCATCATGGCGAGAGGTAGGCCACAGGCTGGAGAAACATCTGTCAGTCGTCATTTGTTCCATAGCGGCACCTCGCCTCTTTGTGGCGCAAAAAAAGGCCAAGCGGAGGTTTCATGCGTGCTTCCAGTGGCCACGCGCTCGGACCTCGACACGCTTGAAGCGGCCGTGGGAGCATTTTCAACATTGCATTACAACACCAACATTTAGGCGGTCTTTACAATTTTACCATTTTTATCGTGTGTTTTTGGCACTTGGATCTAGTCGTGTTGCCCCCGCCCCCCTCCCACCCCACCCCCGGCGCTGATCCGGGTGCCATGTTCTACCAGAGGTCCAGGTTGTCGGTGTAAGCGAAGCCCGGTTCCTTGCGGACTTTCCAGTAGGTTCTGGTGGAGAGCCACGCCTCCCTGCCGGCCTCGTCCAGCGCTTTCCTGAAGTGATCCCCCCAAAAAATAGAAAAACTGGTCGTTAAAAGTCAGCCCCTCAAAAATAAAACCGTTCATATGAAGTTTTCCTTGCAGAACGAGTTGGCAGCAGCTTGAAGGAACCTCACCTGAAAAACCGCGGGACGTGCTCCTCCCCCCTCTTGGCCATCTCCTTCCTCCTTTCCCTCTGCTTCTCCTCCACTTCGTCCTTCCTTTTGTCCCCCTCCGCTACCTTCCCCGCCTCCAGGAGCCTGGGAAAAAAAAAATGACAGGAGTCATTACCATTACATGAGATTATGAGGATTGTATCAAATCGGACACACGCGACATTTTAGCGTAGTCGCGCAAGGGTTTTTCACCTCTGGTCTGGCCTGAAGCGGGTGTCCGTCGGTGGCAGAACGGCCTCCAGTTCGGGCGTCAGCTCGTTCAACTCTAGCGCGTAACGCGAGAAGCCGAAGAAATCCATGTGGTCGTCGGGCTGCACGTCTAAAAAACAAAGCGACGTTATCAATCACGCTGCACGGGAGCTGCAAAGCTTTATTTTTTTTTTTTTTTATGCTTTGTTCTAAAAGATGAAACGATTGAAGAGGCTGCGCTCGGCAGAGGACACTCACTGGGCTTCCAGATGCACTTGGGTGTCGGCAGGGTGTCACAGAAGATGCCCTCGTGCCAGAGGCCACCAAAACGGTGGACCACCTCTCCGGCCCGGTTCAGGACCACACCCTGCACCTCGTTTTTACTGTTGTCCGAGCTCCAGTAGCGAGACTGGAGGGGAGGAAGTCTGTGTACATTATTCCGCTCTTGATACACTGGGAGTGTGTGTGTGTGTGTGTGTGTGTGTGTGGCCTGACCTTGACAAAGGTGATCTTGCACGTGCACACGTCGCTCTTGGTGTTCTTGATGACCACCTCGCCATAGTGCTCCAGCCAGCGCTGCGGACTCAGCACATTGTGGACGCAGGTCACCGCCTTGTTCCATTCATAGTGATCCCCGGAGCTGACATGACGGCAGTGCAATAGAAAACTTACTTACTGTACATCATGCATTCAGTTTTACCCTCCAGCATTATTTCCCCAAAACGTCTCAAACAACACACTTCAAAATGTTTGTTTTTTTAAATCTAAAATGGAATCAAATATTAAAAAGGTATGGATGTATTTTGTATGTAAATAATTAAAAAGTAAAAACGCACTGCTGATTTCTGCTGCTATTGCCGTTTCTGAGCACCAGGCATTGTTGGTCGTATCACTTTCCTGCGTTGCCTTTTCATTGTACGTTTGTGTCAAAGTAGGTGTGAAGAGTTTCGGTCTGAACATTTTGTATCACAGCCTCAGCCTGTAATTTTTTTTTTTTTAACACATCCATTGTGTAAAAGTCTGAGGGCAGATGGCTAAGAGTAGCTTTAAGAAAAAAACAAAAAAAAGTGCCATCCGCCCATCCAACGTTTCATTTAGCTTTGTTCCAACATTGAATTTTAAAACTTATTCCAGATCTAACAGACAAAACCATGATGGTCGTGGCAGAAAGGAAGTGCAAACTCACTTGGGCAGGGAGACATTGACCAGTCCGCCAGAGATGATCTCCAGCGACTTCCCCCAAAACTTGTTCTTCCATCTCTGATCTGAGGAGCAGGCGGAGCGGCACAAACAGACGGTCAGTCTCACTTACGGCACAGGATGGCCTCGGAGCTCATCGGCGGGCACTTGGCTCTTACCTTGCCAAAAAGTGAAGTTCTTTGACTCCGCGTGGCAGGCCGAGACGGGGGGGTGGTGGCTAACCTAAGAATTAAAAAAAACAAACAAACACAGACCACATCATTAAAGGTCCAGTGTGTAAAACTTGGCTTGATTTATGATTTTTATATTGGTTAAAGCTGCCATCTTGCACCAACATGTTTTTTTTTTTAAGAAGGCCCAGCCGACAGTGGGCTTCTTTAAATAACGGGTGTTCTCAAACATTTTACACACTGGATCTTTAAATTGCATATACTCCTGTATACTATTCCCGCTTCCTCTGCTGTCATTACCTGCTCGCTGACATAGTGGAAGCCTCTGTCCTCTCTGTGGCTCTCGTAGGTTTCTCCCAGAACTGGGTTGAAGGGTTTGTAGCGATACCTCCAGGTCGCCCAGGCATATCCAGAGATGGAAAACGCTGCCACGTAAACCTGCACCACAAATATTTGGCATCTCAATCTCGGCTCTGCTCGCTTAGGAAACAAACAAACAAAAAAAAAAAGAGTCAAAAATCGTACCATTCTCTCGTAGGGGTCCTCGATGTGGTTGGCGACGTCCAGGAGGTCGGAGTATTCCAGCTCCTCGCTGAGTCTCTGCAGCAGGGACAGCGGCTCGTTGAGGGCCACGGGCATGGAGACCCTGGACAGGTCCTTGCCGATGTTGTTGTACAGGATGGTCATGATGCCGATGTGGCTGTTGTCCGCGCACGGGGCAGGGAGGGAAGTGCGACCGCCTGTGTGGTCAAAAGTCCAGGAGCAGAAATTAGGTACAACTGAAGCCTGGTTTGTTCTGAGATTACCACATTTTTGAATATATTAGAGCATATTAAAGTCAGCAACCAACATGGTGAGGCTCTAACTCACTGTACACACTATGGGAGGAATAACAACAACCACAATAAAAACGACCCATTCATCCTGCAGGGGGCCCTACAAGTCTAAAGAACAGCAGACAAAAAAAATAAAAAAATAGAAAACTCCTTTGACTATGTTTACTGACACACCTTTGCCTTAAAAGATAAAGCCACATGTCAAATGACATTACCGGTGTTGGCAGGCAGTGGGCTGGGGGTTTGGGCGGCGCTGTTCAGACTCGCACGGTAGTTGCGGGTGGCAAGGGCTGTAATGGGGAGGGGGGGGGGGGAGAGAGAGAGAGAGAGGGAGAGAGAGAGAGAGAGTTATGTGTTTATTTTAAATTGAATTATAACCTGCTTAAATTGAGAGAGTCGGCCGTTTCTTATCCGATATCGATAGTATGGTAACAAAAATGGTAACTTCATTATTTAAAATAATTTAAAACATAACACTCGAATACCCATTTTGATGAAAGAGAAGCTGCTGCTAGCCAACACTCACCGTGGCCCTCCTCGGGCTCGGAGTTGCTGGTGGTGGTGATGTCACTGAGGCCAGACTCGTCTGACGCCTCCGCCTCCGAGGAAGTATCGATCGTGATCACTTCGCTGGCGTCGAAATACTCCGCCATGGAGTCGGCCACGGAGGGAGCGCGGTGGCTGTGGCGGCCCATAGAGGGCGTCCTCTGTGAGACAGGGGAGTTGCATCAGGACGGAAGACGTGACATACGAAGGTGGTGTTGGAGGGTTGTTGTTTGTTTTGTTTTTTTTTGTTTGTATGTTTTTTTGGGGTTTTTTTGGGTTTTTTTTTTAACAACCACACGTTTCAACCCTACTACATGTTGCTTGAAGTGACCGGGGGGCCTATAGTACGAAGCGAGTTGAACATACCCGGGGCATCTTCCAGTTACCTTGCAGCTTCCGCCAACTATCGCAATCACGCTGAACGCTAGCTCACGCGGCGGTGGTGATGACAACGCAGGTTTTCCCAATTAAGGTGAAAAGGGTTGAAAAAAAAAAAAAAAAAAATTAGGGAGGGGCTTTCGGCATCTGACCAATTGCGCACCGGGACAAGTTTAGCAGCAGCAGCGGTAGCGGCGGACAATTATCATTATTATTCGGCAAAATGATGAAGTGAAACATGTTTAAAATGTTGTGTAATTTGCCTGCTAGGGCAACCTCAGAGCACGTGACAACTTTATTGATGGCGGTGTTCTTACTTCCGCATTCAGCACCGAGCTCAAATGAAAACGTTGGCAAGATGCATCGAAGCCACAATGCAATGTAGAGCAATGGTGGGACAGTGAGCTCGTTTGTTCATCGTGTGTTTTTGGCCACATTCCACAGATAATACTTGAGCCCACCCCCACAAAAAAGACAAAAAACATTTTAGTTTAAAAAAAAAAAAAAAAAAAAAAAAAAGCTCATACAAACAGACATGAAATGCTAGAGCTCAAGTCAAACACTAACACAAAATTAACAGAAAATAAAATAACGCTCTCCAAGTTCAACAGGATTGTCTTCAAATGGTGAGAACTGATTAGTCCAGAGGTCAGTGCTTTATACCCAGTGATACGAGGTTTGCTGTAGATTCCCTATATGATGTGACACCATCTGAGAACCAAAAAGAAACAGGAAACCCTGAAGTTGTCTGGCTAAACTGCAACCCCGCTTCATATTATAGGCCCAAGTTGTGTTAGTTGCGGTCTTGTTTTTGTTCTTTTTGTTCTTCGGTGAGGAAGAGCCACATTATTATTTCACCACATTATTTGAACTAGACAAAGTCACAGTCTCACACACCAGCGTTAGACACAAGGCGGTACACACCTGGTCTGGAAGGACGGTGCAGAAGGATTCCTCAGAAGAGTCAGAGGACAGGGAAAGCGAGTGGACTTTGGTCAGACGCGACTGTATGTCAAGCTTTTAGGTTCACATGCGCATGAACACAGAGCAGCCATGCAAGACAGGAGGGAGGGGGAGACATAAACCGTCACATCCAAGCAACATTCAAAAGCATTTCGCCTTCAAAAGTACACGATGATCCAGCAGGCGATTGTTCAGTTTTGTACCATAACACAAACCTGGATTTGTGTTATGTGTTGTCTCAACGCGCTACGTACGGTTATGTTAATTTGGCTTGAAAGGTAATTACTGGGGGGTGTTAGCTTTGAAAGGTCCCAGTTTTGCAGTTTCAAAAGTTGGCAAGCATTAAAATGTCCCATACTATGCAAAATTTACTTTAAAAATGATTTTTGTCTAGTAGCACTAGTATAGTGACTTCTGGAAATTGTCAAAAAAGGGACCAATTACTTTGGCCCACTGGCTCAATGGTTGTTCTTTCCACTGTGAATCACAGCTGAAATGTTTTAGAGTCTTTTCAAACATGTAAAAAAGAGCAATAAAACATCAGTTTTACAGCAATTCTGTAATAGGCAGTGAAAAGAGGGTTAAATTTCCTTATTTCCCCAAAATATACATTTTTTTTTGTTTTTTTTTTAGGCAATCAATCCTGCAGGCTTTTCCAATATATTATGGGACCAGTAAAAGCACAATTACATGTAGCCAAAAGCTAAAAAGCTAATATAAACGCAACACTGCAGTTAAGCTTTTTTCGTGCCATTTTTGTGGGAGAATGCAGAATGACTGGCAGCTGGCAAGCAACAAACAATGACTCAACAGCCCACAAACACCAGATGAGGAGCCATTAGCAGAAAAAGACAAACAAGCAACGGGCAGCAAACAGAAGTGCAAAGGAAAAAAAAGAAACTCCTGCAGCAGCAAGGCAGGAGGATTACGGATCGCAGTCGGCTCGACAGCGGGAAATAATGAGCCCGTTGACTGACAGGTTTCAGCGTGTGACAATGCATGTTTTGTGTTTTGTTTTTTTTGTTTTTTGCGTGAGTGCAAATAGAGAGAGAAAAACTTGAGGTGTGTTCCTTCAGGAAACGCCTGTGACAACTGGTGCCTGTCCTGCCTGGGAACAACCCAAACCTGCTCGACAGTTTCACACAGCTCCTCACCAACAGACAGCAAGGGCTCGGCCCCTGCTTTTCTGCAGGGCTGAGACCAACCACCACTGTTTCAACTGAGGCAAGAAAAAGTGTGTGTGTGTGTGTGTGTGTGTGTGTGTGTGTGGGTGGGTGGGTGAAAAGGTGAGTAGAAGGTGATAGAGGGGTAATTGCATTTAAAACCACAAGTTATTGCCCCAGTCAAATTTTTTTTTTTTAAATAGACTGTTGGCCATTTCAAGATACTTGCTCCTATGGGGCCCAGTTTGTGGGAACGTGTGTTACCTCAGACAGGGTGCCGCACAGTGTAGCCAGCTGCTCTGAGGTGTTCTGCCTCAGCTCCGGGCCGGTCCAGGCCTGCCTCACTCTCTCACGCTCCATTGTCAAAGTGTCATGGATGGACTTGAGAGACATGTGTACTGCAGCGGAAAGTTTTGTTTGAAACTTCAGGACTTTGTTCAACATGATGTACAGTATGTATACATATATACATCATGTATATAGATAGATAGATAGATAGATAGATGCACACACACAAAAGTATTAAAAAAGAGTCTTAGTGTTTTGTTCTTTTGATTTCTCAACCACTCTCCGTACCCCTCTGAGAAGCAGTGAAGATGTCCTGGTGAAGCTTCTTGGCCTCTGGTGAGGAGACCTGGGGGCTGGACAGCTGGGAGTAGACGTAGTCAGGGATGGACTTCACAGAGGCCCCCAGCCCACCGCTACCGCTGCTCAGGTAGCTGGACGACAACTGCGGCGGGGAGGGGTGGAATTAGAGTCATTCAACAGAAGACGACTCATATCAAAGATGCGTGAGATGCGACTTCAGTGTCAGTACCAGTCCGCTTCTGGCTTCGAAATTGGACAAGGTTCTGGAGTGACCGAAACCTCTCCCCACCTTCTTCTTGGGTTTTTCTAAGGAGATGTTCTAAAACAGAGAGGAGCAGAATGACAACATTCATGGTTTGTTTAAAGCAGTAGCTTTGAACAAAAGACAAGTGCTCCGGTTCATTTAACTGGGGCAATATTGCAAAGTCGAACAGCCAGTTATGACATGACTCACATTCACGTTGATCCGCATCTCCAGGTCGGTGCTTGTGATTGGCAGGCCTCCTTCCAGCCAATGGAGACGCTGGATAAGTTGAGCCAGTTCGGAAAGCTCCGCCTGACACCGCACCAGTTCTAAAACACACACACGCACACACTATGAGACCATCTAGGACTAGTCTGTTTTTTTAGGGTTTTTCTTGATTTAGACACTTTTGTTCTTTCTGGCTACGGAGGATTAGGGCCACAAGAAGAGAAAAAAAATTACGATCGAATTTTCCAATTCGAGAAAAAAGTTGAAATATCAAGATTAAAGTCGAAATTTCAAGAATGAACTTGGCGTAAAAAGACAAAACTTTGTGAATAAAATCGAAATTTTGCAATTAATGTCAACATGAAGTAAGTCAAAATGTTGAGAATAAAGTCAAAAGGCTCTGCGTGCAAGTCCAGTGGAGTACTTCTGTTCTCGCCAGTTTCCTGATTACTGTGGGTGAACCTTGTGGGAATACACCGGTTTTCTGCAGCTTACTTTTAATGTGGGTAACTGGGTTAATCCACCATCAATCCAGTCTTCTCACCAATTTCCACTTTATTTGCGTCAACTTCATTCATAAAATTTTGTCTTTTTTAACGTCGACTTTATTCAGGAAATTTCCTTTTTTTTGACGTTGACTTTATTCACAAAATTTTGTTGTTTTTTTTAAGGTCCGCTTTAATCAAGAAATTGATTCTTTTTAAGTCAACTTTTTTCAATTAAACTTTAACTTTATTCACAAAATTTCAACTTAAAAATCGAAATGAAAACTTCAATAAAAAAAAACCTTCCTCTAATCTTTTTTTTTCCTCTTCTTTCGTATGCGACACTGACCATTGGAGGTTGAATCGATGTCTTCAGTTTGCTGCAGCCAGGCAGACACTTTGTTGGTCACTCCAGGTTGAGAGGCCACGGCGGGGGCGGGGCTGGCCATCTCCGGTTGGTACACCGATGCGGTGCTGGCGTACTGAGGAAGCTGAGTGGAAAAACAACAAAAAAACACAAAGGTGATCAGGTGAAACGTTTCTATGGTCAAATTGAGTGTCTGAGTTCCAGCAGAGTGGTTATAAACAGGTCAATATGACATAATATCCACTTGCCTTGTACCTTCCAATGATCTTTTTTTAAGGTTTAATTTTGAAAATTATTGAAAATTTTCAAATTTAGGCAATTTAACTGAGTGGCTTTGAAGACCACTGCACAATCTGTGGCTCTGCTAAGAGTTTCATTTGTTTGGAAGATATAGTCCAGGTGAAAGACCATCTACTGACCGAAGCTCTGTTTCTCTGGGCTATGGAGGCCATCGCAGGCAGAGGGTTGGGAGCCAGAGACAGCGCGTGGAGGACACCGTGATGAACGCTCAGGGCTTCATTCTTCTTGAACACGCGGTGGGCGCAGAGCTTGGTCAGCCAGATGTAGAAAATCTCCTCGCTCTTTGTCTGACAGGTAGGAAGACAGAGAGAAAGAGAAACCGAAAGCAAAACTTTGTTGATCAGTGAACTCTCTCCTAAAAGGTGTGTTTAATTATTCCTAAATCATCTAAAGGGATGATAAAAAAAAAAAAAATTGTGATTTTCCTTGTGCGTCTTACCTTGAGGTGGTAGAGGTTGTCCCCGGCGTCCAGGTCTATGCGTTTGTATTTCTTGTTGATAGACATGACGGCCAGGCTGACATCCAGGGAGCCGTGAAGTTTACCCCTCTGGATCTGTTCCACAACAGCAACAGCTGATCCAACTGTTTCTGGAATTCATTTTTTTTATACTGAAGACACCTAAAGTGATGCTAGAATGCCTTTTGTCCTGTACAATGTAACCTATTCAATTTTTATAGCAGTTATATATTCTATTACTTTGTCTCAAAGTAAATGTATAGAAGACCTCAATCTTTTTTTTTTAAAGCGCCTTCTTATACTTACATTATACTTATACTACACATTTGTTACTTTTGTGTTTAAAACACAATATAATGCAAATTCTGTCAAAAGTAATTTGCTGCTGTTGCTTGAAGTGGAGATATTTGAACTATGCCGTTGTGTAGTTGAATATAAGGTGGATCATATTTTAGAGGGAGGTTATTTTACAGTACCACTGCATTGGGGTTACTCCGGTTAGTTCAGTCCAGATTATTAGATTACTCTGTCACAACTTTTTCATTTTTGAAAAATTACAAATTACTGTAATAATACTGTTTCGTTGATGGCAAAAATATATATATATAAATTTTACTTTTTACCTTTCAGAACCTGTACTTTCGTACTTCAGTAAGTACTTTTGCCAGAGTATTTTTTACAAACATATCTTTACTTTTGCTTAAGTTCAGAATGTGAATACTTTTGCCACCTCTGCAGCTCTCAAAGTAACTTTCCACGGCAGAATACACAGGTATGATTGGAATAAACAACAGAAACCAAAATGCGTTATCACCATGTGACTCCGGGTGGATGAAATCTCGTTACATGGTGTTCTGTAAATAACTTACGTCTTGCTGTGTCTTTGAGTACTTCAGAATTCCTTTCTCTAGCAGGAAGTACCGCTGCCAAAAAACAACAATAAAAAAAACACGGCGATTACAGTCAAGCGCTGGAAAGAAAACAATCTCACGTTGCCGTCGGCCAACGTTGAAGGACGGGCGGCAGGGTTCAGCACGTGCTTACCTTGTGCCAGCCTTTCATAGGGTACTTCCTCCTCTTCATCAAGTAGCCCTCGCAGATTCCTGGGATACTGGGGTCGGCAGTTGAGCCGGCCACTGAACACATGTCTAGACGCTGCAAGTCGTCCAACACTTCCCAGTGACGCGACTGGAAGGCCAGACAATTGCGGTGCCACAATATAATGATTAGAATATTTACATTACAATTGGCTAAATGGAGTCAAAACCCTTCACAGCGGGCTGTGTTAAGTGTTGGCACCGGCTACCTGTTTGGTGTGTTTGGCCGAGCCGGTGCTGTTGCTTCGGGAGTGGCTGGGTCTGAACGTGCTGGCCGGAGATTTGTCCGCGCAGCTGATCACCGACTGGCTGCTGTTGAGCGGCGGCGGACACACTTGGGGATCCATTGGAGGCACGTGTTGGGGAAAGTGTTGCATGGAGTTGGTCATGGATTCAGAGCGGGTTGTATGGCATGGTAGAGAGCACAGTACTGAGGGAGAAAACAAGAACAAAACAATCACAGATCAATTTCAAATTTCTCGCAATGAAGGACAGTCTTCAATTTATTTTGAACTACTGCGAGTAAATTCATGGCTACATAACCTTCACCATGCAACATGAAAAGAGCAATAAATGTGGACCAATTTAAAATGATGTCCAAAAATTTTATTATTTTCTAAATACAAGATAGGTATACAAGAGAAGGTGAATGTGCCAATTGCTGAGTTTTGACTTGATTTGATTTTTGGATTTTTCACAGAATGTAAACTGAAATATTTTGTTTTTCTTTTCTATAATTTGTAATTGCGATATATGTCAATATTGGGATAGGACTAGATAAGCTCTGCTTCCTTCTATTCCATTTTGGATTTAAAGAAGCATTATATTTTGATAATTCTATTTATTTTTAAAAGGTTTTGTCTGTATCTGAAATTGTCCGAAATAAAGTTAAAAAATGATGTACATGTGACATGGCTTGTTTTTATTTTGGCTTTTGAAGAGATGTACAAATGAAATCTTAGTTTAGTGAACATTTTCACTCTTTTGTCTTTGGTGCCGCACAAAAAAACATCAACAACAGACGCTGTTGTACTACAGCTCTTTCATCATCAACAGAATCCTATGCCTCAAGACAACTGATGAGGTAACCTTAAAGTAGAACACAATGTCATAAGCTGTTTTTTTCAGCAACCATCGCACAATGTCAGACCCTTTCACCCCTTTCCTTTCCTGCTCGACGTGCCCCCCACCACCCAACCATGAGGTTTCACTAAGACACTGAAATGCATAATTAGGATGAAACCTGGCGCCCGTCAACCGAAGGCCCAAATGGCTTCCCTGCTACACACAACACACCCCACAATCTGACTGGCAGCCTCTTCACAGGGTGAGAACAGACCGGAAGAGGAGGAGGCTGATGTTGAACTTCCAGTCTTAACTTTTTGGGAAGTCATGGACACAAATTCGTTGGTACACGTTGCCGAGTTTTCCAGGAACATATTTAAAGAATGAAAAATAAAATTCCAATGACAATGCTGTCAAGAGTCAGATTTTTCCATTTTCCCAGATGTGCAAATCAATTTCACAGCTCTGACAGGAATTATTTGAAACCGATTTGAGGATTTACAAATGTTTTAACCCATTTATAAAGCCTAGTCCGTGCCTCTATGTAAAGTAAAAGTTTACCAAGTCTCAAAAACAACACTGTTGATAATCTAAAAATCACAAAAAATAAACCACAACACACAAGACACAAGGTCGTCGAAAGAAACATTTCCTTGATGTGATTTATCACTAAAAACACACCTGTGTTGGCCTGTCGTCATACAAGCTGCTCCTTCAGTAATCCACCGTCCTGTCAATCGCAGAGCTGCAAAGACTTCCCCTCGAAAAGTCACCGTCGCTATCGAAATATCCCGGGGGAAAACACCACCTGGGACGACTCTCCTCGACGTCGCACAAAGAGCACTGCCACACCTGACTGATGCCGCACTCGTCCGACGGGTGCATATCAAGGCTCGCAAGTATCTAGGCGGGGCTGAAAGTAGAGCAGCACTCTCCCTGCCCGGACAAACTGGCTCGCCAGCTCTGCCATGAGGCTGACATGACTTCTAAAAGCAGAGCCGTGCACAACTAGCATTCTGAACAACAACAGCAGACTGTAGCCTAATCTTAACACACACACACACACACACACACACACACACACACACACACACACACACACACACACACACACACACACACACACACACACACACACACACACACACACACACACACACACACACAACGTTAGAACAGGATCAAAATCCTGGATTTCTCATTTTCAAACAAAATCAATATATTAGAGATAGATGGTGGTTTATTGTTTTTTTTAAAAAACTAGTCGCAGTACTCAATAGTTGCCCAGTCATAAAAACACTGACAAGTCAATGTGTTGCTCTGAGTGACTGCCATCATTACCATGGATTAAACAAACTCTTGCTTCTCTTCATATTGAGGTAAAAAGCCTCATACTTCCTCCATGCATTGCTTTGTTAAGGGTTGACACATTTGACAAGTAAATCAACTGTTAAACAGCAGACTTCCATTCTGCATTGACTAATGATGCATTGCAGGAAATGTCGGACAAGAAGATCCATTTGCAACCACTGGCGGAAATGTCAGAGTAGTAAATGTAGCATCACCCTTTACCCAGTTGTCTACAGTCACATTTCTGACCTTCTTTTTTGACAAAGAATTATCTTCTTTTTGACTTCTAGCATCTCTGTTCTATGGCATGTTGCTCATCTACTCCTCTGTGACCCTGTTGGGCTGAAAAATCTCAGAAAACTAAAGCTGCCCTACATCCCCAGCTCCCCCCAAGCAACATTCAGGGCAGCAGCAGCAGCCGCATGTTGCTTTTGCAGTATGTGCCTGATACAGCCCCTTCACCGTTAAACAACAGAAGACAGGCTACATTTGCATATTCTGAAGTGTTTAAAAGTATCCTTGTGTCTGTGGTCCCTCACAATTGGTTAAGACATGATGATCGTCTAGTCGTGCATAAGTGTCAAACTCTGGCCCGCGGCCCAAATTTGGCCTGCGAGGCAATATAAAGTCACTAATAGAGCTGGCCCGCCAGTATTATACAGCGCATGTAACACTAATACTACAAATCCCAGAATGCTCTGCTCAATCAGGACAGGACCTTCATTGAAGGATATTACTAATTGGGTTTATTGTTGTTACTTTATTTTGAAATTTATTGGAAAAGGGTTACTTTTGAAATTTAAATCAGAAGGTCCACATAAAAAGGTTCACATTTATATCTTATGGAAGATTTTTTTTTTTGCCCACTGTGTATTTGAGTTTGACACCACTGGTCTAGTGCTTGTGGCCAGCTGGAACAAAATTGAAAACAGGAAAATAACAACAAAATAAAAATAAAAAACCTGCAATTTGAAGATTTTGAAAATATCCGTTTTGAACAAACCTATCATAGTTGTTTTTTTTATATATGTTATTATTTTAAAAAGTTTCTCAGAGTTGACATCATACGGCAGAAAACATTTCCCCAGTCTTGCATGTATCGTGGACACCCTCAGCTGCCCTAATGCAACAATTGAAGGGACGGACTGAGATGAAGCTGACCTGCCCATTTGTTTTTGTTTTGTTTATTGGCAACACCTCCGAGTCCTGCATTAAAGGAAGACAATACTGGTCATAGTGTGACGTATGTAATAGCTGACTAACTTTAAAATTATTTTTTACAAATTCTTTTAGCTTTATTATTCTAATTAATCTAATTAAAGAGGTTTGACTGGGAGAATGGTGATCTGGGTGCAAGTGCCAAAGTGTCTAACAGCCCTTTTTCTGTGCTAGAATATCAAATATAAAAGAAAGAAAGTATAAATTAAATGACAATCTTTAAACAATTTTGAGTATAACTGACTCGATGTTTATGTGAAGTTCTTTATTTTCCACTCAGTAATTATTGCCTTTCTATTTATTGGCCATTTAATAAACTCAAAACGCAAGATTGGGAGATTCCAGAACCTAAATGTGATATATCGTCCTTTAAGACAGATGCTTCAATGACTTTTGACTTATTTCCATCATGTGCATCCGCGGCTGTTTCTCTTTTGCCTTTAAGAGGCAAACAGTCGCTTTCGGCTACCAGAAGCAATGCTCCGTCGCTATCTTTAAGTTATGCTGCTCGTCCTGTTGGTGAGATAATCCTGGGCAATCTTGCTTAAAGCGGCATGAAAGAAAACTTCTCGCTGTGGAATGAGATTTCAATGACACAATATCTAAGCAATGCCAAGTCATCGGCGGGTACGTTCACACCAGCAAATCACCATTGTTGACATTTTTTCGGGTGCCAACGATCAATCAAGTAAAACAATGATGATGAATATTATATAATGACGCAAAACGGGAGAAAGCGTCTGGAACTTCATTTAGCGCAGAGAACTTAGTCCCTCAACAAACACCGCGTCTCCGCCCGCTGTAATTCAGCAAATTTGTATTTTTTTTTACAGTAAGAGAGACTTCTCTTCACAACAAGGCCTCACAGCTGATCTCACAGCGCAGATATGACTATGAAACTTTGAGTCACTGAGCTGGGGGAAGCGGCTCAGAACAACCATGACTGGTATGTGGTCCAACAAGAACCCAGAAGGAGCAGGAGTACGGCGGGGTGGGAGGTTGAGCTCGGATATCGGAGCGTGCGAGACTTCATCAACGCCGCTTTGACCTTGCCGAGAGCACGACGAGCTGTCCTGTGTCAGTCAGCCGTGGAAACGCTTTGTGTGAATTCTGTGGACTCACTGAGCGGCGTGTTTGTCGGGGCTCACCGACCGACGCTGTCTAGGCACGGCGCTCTCCGCAGGCTTCCGTCTGTCACGTTGAGACCTTTCGGAATTCTCACTTGTCTTGATTTAACTTTAACCTCTCAGAGTTGCGAAAGACCGCGCAGACGACTTCATTGTGGTTGGCCCCGACTGAGTTGATAAGAAACCGCGAGGGTTTGCTCAAGCTGTCACATCCATCTGAGCACGGCAAACAGAGATGTGACTTTTGATGGGGCTTGTTATGAACGGGACAGTGCAAGCCAGAAAATGCCTGGTTCCCATTGGGAAACAGACACATTTTGAAACAGTAGTGTCGACATTATGTGGGTCGTCATAATGTTGGAGTCATTGCCGTCTGTGCAGCAGCAGTACCGTATCTCATAATGGTAGGCTCACAATAACAACCCAAGTCCTGCCACCTTTCAGTGAGTCAAGTTCCATACCGAGCATCAGAATGGTAAAACAAGGCAATTTAAAAGTGATTTAATACACAGCGTATTTGTTTAGAGCGAACGGCCAGCCAAAAAAGCCAGGGGGACTGGTTTGTGATGACAGAAAGGCAACAGTAAGGCAAATAACTCCACTTCATTGTGCTGAAACGGCCCACGTCTTAAGTCCAGAAAGTGCAGTTTCAACATGCGGTGCAAGCAAAGACCGGCATCATGGATGCAGCAAGTGTGTGACAAGAGTTTGTCGCCAATTTTAAAGCAACAAATGCCACATTTCAACCAGCCACTCAAGCAAGACACTTGTTTTCTAACCAAAACTAAAATGGCTGCAGAGACAAGACAACACGTCTTCCTGCTTGATGTGCAGCCTGATACTGTGTGAACAAAAATGAAAACCGGATTTATCAGTTGTTTTGCATAACTTTTTCGTTATCTTTGTGATATTAAAACCACATTTGTTCAGTTACTTATTTCCCCCCTGACTATCTGATCATTGCAACAGAATGTGCATTTCGAATTGGTAAGTAATACTGGCAACAAAGTGGGGATGATTATAGAAAAATATACAGTCAGGCAGTTCACATGAGAGCACGTACAAATTGTATTTGATATGCCAACGTGTTTTGGGTTTAATGATGAGTGTCAGCTAGTGTGCTAATGCATAAGACTGAAAGGAAAGGTTTTAGCATTGACTAAACTATTTCGAAATTAGCATTTTTACTTGGACTGCCTATTTGCTTCACTGAGTTTGACATAAAAGACTCACATAGCGATGCTAATTGCTGTTTGCAGCCAGTCGCACGCGCTTTAAAACTCGTGAAAACAAAGTTGTGACGTTTGTCAAAAACAATCCTGACCGAAACTCCAAGGCACAGGTACCAGTGAACGCACCAAACACAACACTCGGCCAGTCCACAAACACCCGTTTTGGCTGCAAAAGGTGTTTTAACGTTTGATTCGCTCACCCGGTGTTATTGCGAAGTGTCGTCCGAAGCAACGTGGATGCGCACCTGAGCTGATCAAAGTCGGCCGCCCGCTCTGCTATCTCTGTGCGCGCGCGCGCTGGCAGCACGCGAGACGGACAGGTGCATCATGGGAACACCTATTGGAATTTTTACATGGATGTGGCATAGTCGTTGACGAATCTGACGAGTTCAGTTCATCGTGGGGTGTATTTCGCATCCTTGAATTAAACAAAGCAATCCGAATAAAACGAATATAAACGAACTAATGAATTAATCGGTTAATGAATCATGCACCTTTGACACAGTAATGCCAAAAATACATTCAAAACATAGCAAAAAAAATAGTTACAGGCTACCTAGAATAATAATCGTAGGAAATAATACTACGGAGAACTAAAATACAACTGGGGATTTTTATTTTTTTTTTTTTTTTTTTTTTTGCAAGATTTTGAGTTTTTGAGTAGTTAAAATCTTATTTGTTAGCCAAAAGGTCAACGAATGACTGTATCTGTGCTATGTATAATTCATCCATCCATCCTCTATCCTCTACCGCCTCCTCTCCCGCACTCACTGTGGATAATTATGTATAATTATGGTTTGCGTTAATTTTCCCGAGCATTTTGTCAGAAAAGCGGTGGAAATGACCCTCAAAATAGACTTGATGCAGACCAGGGCACTGGTCAAGTTAAGCGGGAAACAGAGTTTGGCGCCAATGACTGGGATTTAATGATTTAGACAATTTGAAACTGGAAAAATTCAGCTGGAAAAAAAAATAATCAATGAATCTAAATTTAGATGAAGGCTTAAACCGCCATCTAGTGGACAAATGGAAAACTAAAAGTCTCGCTCTTTGCCAGAAAGGCAGTTGCTGTCTAGACTTCACTCCTACGATACTCCAGCTAAAGAATCGCAGATTTTGCAAACAACAATTTTATCAGGAAGGTAAATTGGAGTCAAGGTTGCCACTTCTGTGAAACGCTTATAGTTCCATGGAGCAACAGCAGAGGACATGAGGTGAAGTCAGTTACTCTTTGTTTTTGTGTGAATTCATACCGATTAGCAATGAATCCAAAGCTGTATGGAATTTCTTTTGAAATATGGTACAATAGAAATAAAGCCTGGCTTATTCCTCATTCATTGGACATTATAGAGTTCCTCTCACGGGTAGTGCATTTTCTTTCAGAAACAAGAGGTACTTGGTTCCACCAAATTAGGTTGTTTAAAGTTGTGTTAAAGAGCAGGATATGCATAAAACAACTCTCACATTTTGTATGTATTTGACGTTTGACACATTACATTCAAATAATGTTAAGTTACTTAATGCCAAAAGTTGTACTTTTATCCAGCAAGAGTTGTAGGGAGCACTTGAATGTCAAAGTTTCATCATATGAGAATGTGGCCAAAATTGAATCAGAGGTAATTTTTCAGAGATGGTATAATCAAAGACAAAAACGACATGCATGTAGCAGGACTGAACATTTTATTTAATTTTCAGCACTTTTCCAAAACCTCTGTACAATACCATTTTTCCCATTGAATGGATTTTTTTTTTCCTTTTTTTTTCTTAAATCAGTAATGTCAGGTTACAGATCCACAGAACAACCCTGCTTTAAGTACAACACAACACAGCCAAACAGGGATAAAGTGTCTTCACTTCACTGCACTTCACTTCACTTCAGGAAGTTCGCTGCAATCGAGCGTTTTGGCAATCCCAATACACTATCTGTAACCAGCTGCTTCTCAACATAGCAACACAAATAACAAGGAATGCCCTGCGTTGTCGCCCCATTTTAAAACCGTTACAACCCTTTTGTGACTGGACCATGTTTCAATTGTTAAAAACAAAAACAAACATAAAAAACAGGGGAAAAATGCTCTCATTTCCAGTCGCAGTGCTTCAGACTGGACAACAGTGAGAGACACAGAGGAAGTACAACCAAGAGCAACTGGCATCCAACAGCCAATAGGCAAAATGTCGCCATATGTTATATTATTAGTTAATTTTCAACCGTATTAATGTTATCATTTTGAAGGAGAAGCCATTCATTTCACCTATAGCCCAGATAAACTTTTCTTGGGAATGGGAAGTTAAAGTAAAATGGTTCATTTTGACAGCAGACAAGACGACAGGTGTCACTCATCTCAAGTCTCAGCTAAGCTGCTTAGCTCATCTGCAGAAGTCCTTGAAGACTTCAGGTCCAGCTTCATTGAACGATACCTCGATAGAATATCTACATCCTGAAGGTACACTGAAGGACCTACAAGTGTTGGCTTCACAGTCAACCCCCCCCCCCCCCCTCCCGCTCTGCGCCCATAATCGCCATTATGAAAAAATAAAATTGAGGAATTTACATTGTGGACCTACACAGTACACACACAGACACACTTGACTGCTGAGAGGAATCAATGCTCTTCTAGATCTGATATATAATTCAGTGTAGGAGCCTTAAACCAGCATTTTTTTTTTGTTAAATTATTAATATTATTATTATTATTATTATTATTGTGTCCAGAAGGTGGAGGATCCAATGACTTTCTTGGCTAATGGCAGAGGAATCTCAGTTGGACCACGTGAAATAGTTAGAATGATCAGCAGCACTTTGGATGGAAGGAAAACACGGGTGAAATGAAGAATGGAAAAAAAAAGGGGTCTTTGCGTTGAGCTCCGCCTGCCAATGACGCCCTCAAACTTTGCTCTGGAGCAAATTCCACACTCGTGGCGGCACCCTGAGTCCGAAGGAGCCGGGGATGACTTGCATATTGTGACACAGGAGAGGCGACGCCCGCTCGGTTATCCCCGAAACGATAGGATGTGATGCGTGGGATGGTTTAATGGGTTTTTTTTTTTGTTTGACAAGATTTTTCATAACAGCCAGCAAACAAAAAATAAAATAAAATAAAAAGTAAACAGTGGGGCCTTCAAATAAACAACGGGGCCCCTCGCACGGCAAATAAACCGTCAGTTTCAGCACGAGAATGAGAAAGAAGCAGGACAAACGTGTAGTAAAAAGTCTTTTTTTTTCCTCTCTCTCTTTCCTAACAGTTTCATATCTGGTTAGACGGATTAAACGGCACTACGAGAACTAGAAAGCTATGTTAGAGCTTGCACGCTAACGCGGGAGTGGTTTGTCGTCAGAACGGCTGAGCTGCTGATTGTTCTGAGACGGGTGGTGGGTTGGGTGGTGGTGGTGGTGGTGGTGGTCCGGTCTAGCCGGAGGACAACAAGGCACCCGGGACTCACATGGCCTCGACCCTGAACGAGCTTCTCAAACTGCCGCTTGAGGTCCGTTCTGCTCGGCCCGCGCCCACCTCTCCGGTTCTACAGTTCTAGGAGTCTTCAGTCTTCTTCACGTTCGGCACGTTGCAGCTGTGATTGCGGAAAAAAGTAACTCTCCAACCCACGAGTGGCGATGGCTGGTTTAAGCTAGGTGGAGTTCCGAAGTTTCAGCTTAGGTGTCGCGGCGACTGCTGGTTGGCTGGACGAGTAGCTTCAATATCTAGCGCTCCGAGCCAAATTAGCCAGCATTTGGCTGGTGGATGGTGATTATGGTTTGCTTCTTTTATTAAATCAAGAGAGGATGAATAATTTCTCTCTCTCTGTCTGTCTGTCTATCCGTCCGTCTATCTGTGAACAGAAACTTTTGATTTCAACGTCACACCCCGGACCGTCAAAAAGCCTCAAACAATGTCGCTGAACGACCTCCTGCGAACCTGTCTCTCCACTGCAAACGCAACAAAAAAAAAAGAAAAAAAGAAAAAGAAAGAAAGAAGTTCCCTTTGCCTCTAATCTGTTGGCCTCAAGAGTCCAAAAAGCGTCCGGGCTGGGCTGGTCAAGGCTGGGAGCTGCCCTGGCTGTCCGGGTCCGTCCCGGAGGAGCTGGTGTCCAAGTCCGAGTCGTCTTCGTTGTGCTCGTCCTCCGCCAGGCTCTTCTCTCGTATCCGCCTGTGGGTAGCGCTGAGGCGAGCCAGCAGGCCCTGGTAGTCGAAGCGGCCGCGCTTCTCGCCAAATGGGTCCTGGTGGTTTGGTTGGAGGGTGGGAAGTGGGGTGGGAGGGGGGGGTTGAGACACGAAGAGCACAATGCAGGTCACGTTTTTCTTTTACGAAAAAAAAACAAAAAACCTCAACCATCCCATTATTAAAATATATATATATATGTATATATATATATATATATATGTATATATATATATATATATATATATATATATATATATATATATATATATATATATATATATATATATATATATATATATATATATCTCGTTAGCCTAATAGCATGGTCGCCTCAGTCATATTTGAACGTTTTCAAAAAACAAGTAAAAACACATTTTTTAGCAAGCACATTGGTAAAGTTAGGCAGATGTCACAATTTGGCCAAAAAAAATGACTTTGGCAATTATGCTATTAGGCTAACGATATATATATATATATATATATATATGTATATATATATATATATATATATATACATATATATACACATATTTATATATATATATATATATATATATATATATAAAGAATATTTAAATAAGATAAAATAAAACAAAAACATAGATGTGACATATTGCGACTGCCCACTGCAGCATACTGCACAGTGCTAATCCATCAGATCAGTGCAGTTCCTGTAGTCGGCAAGTAATCTGGTAGCGGCTAGTTAGCTAATCTTATTTTGTTTCCTTTCTCCAGTTTCTCGCTGTGGTGGACTATTGTGCTTGTGCACGCTGCATAACCATGAAACTCTCCTCAATCTCCTTGACAAACAAAGGGACCGATAGACTTTCTTTTTTTTTTTAACAGAAGGATTATCTCCTCCACCTGCGAGTGTGTGCATAATTTACGGCCTCCTGGGCAAAAGCAGAGAGCCTCCGTGCTTCCGCGGTGCTTTGAATGCGTCACTACGATGTAAAAAAAAATGCATAGACAGTGTAGCTGCGTTTCCATGACAGTTTTTCGCAAAATAAAACCAGTTTTTGATTCCGATATTTCGGTTTTGCGCAATTCTAGGTTTAATGAAAAACGCAACGAGAGATGCGTGATATGAAGAATTTGAACAAATCAAACTACCTGCATGTTCTGTCCCTGTAGGTGCAGCCTCTCTTTGCACACGCCCTCGTAGAAGTCGTAGTACTCCAGGAAGGACTTTTCCATCACACTCCTGGGGGGTTGGGGAGAAAGAAAGAAAGAAAAAAACCCACACGTGTGAAATGAGCAAAGAGAGGAAATGAAAAATAGAAATCAAGAGGAGGGAAATGACCGATTGGTGCAGATTATGCGGCTGGTCTCACCACAGCGCCTCCGGACAGGCGACTTTGCCCTCCAGCATGTCGCACACGGCCACTCTCATGGTCTCGTGGCGGATGCACTCGTTGTAGTTCTTGCTGTCCCCTGGGTGGCGCTCCTGCAAAGGAACGACACGCACAAGAAAAAGATATTAAGTCAAGTTTTTCCCGTCCGAAAAAGATCATCTCGCAAACTGTACACGGCTATGACAGCACAGGGAAGAGACTTTCAGTTCTACACAGTACATGGAAATCAAATGCCTGGAGGCAGGCCAGGTGCACTCAATTGGCAAGTCTGAGTCACAAACCTGGCAACCGCCAACACCTTAAGGACACAGCGTTCAAGATCAAACATTGTTCCATACAGGAAATGTCCTCGGCGCGGTTTGGCCGAGTTAGAATAACAACAAAAAAGAAAAGAAATGGGCGTGTCCATTTCAGTAGGTTTCATCCGGTTGCGCTCGCACACATAAAAAACACACACAAGCGCACGCTACCTGTTCGAATCCGGGTTCGTTGTGATAGGGGTTTTCTGTCATCAGAGACTGAATGGAGATGAGGACAGACGAGATGCTCTGAGCCGGACTCCACGCTGGACCCGACCACGTTCTGGAAGACACAAACCGCGTGGTTAGACTCTGGACCAGGGCTCACCAACACACAGGTAACCCTGGTAGTGGCTCTTAGGTTCAAAGAGGTTAGTGACTAGGGATGTTAACAATTAATCGATTAAATTAAATTAGTCGGAACTAATTGAACATTTTTTACACGGGTAGTTAATATCATTATAACAGTGTAGTGACAGGAAAGATAAATTCACCAGTAGATACTGTGATGGTCATAATATACCTAGAACAAGTTACTTTTAAACGAAATGTGACCCATTAGAAGTCAACTTAAAGTCAGAGGATAAATGTTTAGGGTGTTTTTACTGTTCTCTAATGCAAAAATGGGTCACATTGGAGGGTTAAATAATGTCTTCCTTACATATTTTTACATTGTGAAATTTAGGTTCTCAGGAAAAATTACAGCTTGTCAATTAATCGTTAATCGATGGATAGGTCAATCAACTAATGATTAATGAATTAATCGATAATTTGCATCCCTAGTAATTGACCCCTGCTCCAGACTGTCGACCTTTCGTTGCACTTCCTCCAGTGGACTAACTTCTACTGACAGAATCCAGCTGAAGTTGCACAGCAGCTAGAGCGACTCACCCAAGGATGCTGAGGCAGACCTTGCCATTGCGGTAAAAGTTGGGGTTGAAGCGGACTGTGTTGTGTCCTGTGGTGATCAGCTTGACCCGCGGAGGGTGGATGGGATAGTCCGGGGGACAGCGGAACAGGAAGAGGAAGAAGCCGCCCTCGTACGGCGTGTCAAACGGGCCTGTGATCAGTGCGTGGATCTGACAAGAGGAGAGAAAAAATTATTTGAGTGAGGAGACAAATAGGAGGGGACGTCAGACAGGCTGTCGTGAAATGAGTATCAAATATTTTCTGAACAACAACTTCCTCCTTCCTGGGAAATTCACCTTGGTCAAGCTGCGAGAAAACCACCAGATTCTCAAGAAGCTGCGCTTAACGTCGCTCTCAAAGCATAACATTTAACACGAACTCGCTCTCTTCCACATCAGCAGTCAGAGTTGTCATGGAGAAGGCTACGTGATGTGACATGAGCATGACAGTCGAGACAGACAGTGGAGTCATCCCCATGACAACTGCTGAAATCCATCTACGGCACCAACAGAATTGAAATTGTTTGCCCAAATTATGTACCGACCTCTACTTTCAATACAAAAGAAATACCACTCAGTTGTGACTAGGGATGTTAACAATTAATCGATAATCGATTAATTGTTGATTAAGAATTTAATCGATTAAATTAAATGAGTCGGAATTCATTTAACATTTTTACACGGGTAGTTAATATAATTGTAACAGTGTAGTGGCAGGAAAGAGCAATTTGCCTGTAGATACTGTGATGGTCATAATATACCAAGAATAAGTTACTTTTAAACAACTTTTTTTTGGAAAAGAAAAAGTTGAAATGTGACTTATTAGAAGTCAACTTAAAGTCGGAGGATAAATGTTGAGGGTGTTTTTACTGCTCTCTAATGTAAAACTGGGTCACATTGGACTCTCAACATTATTGAAGGGTTAAATAATGTGTTCCTTACACATTTTTCATTGTGAAATTTAGGTTCTCAGGAAAAATAAATTGCCCTGATCAATTAATCGTTAATCGGTCGATAAGGTCACTCGACTAACGATTAATGAATTAATGAATCATTTGCATCCTAAGGTGTGACTTTTACGGTTTAGACCCTAAAGAGCCAGGATGGGGGTCAAGGCAACGAGGTATCAAGACAATCAGGACAGAGAGGATATCACTGATATCACGGAACTCAACCTTTATTACTGCTATGATACACTAATAAAAGTACAAAGGAAATCAAGAATTTAGAAGGCCGCCTCCCATAAAACTGCCTCTGTAAGCGCCACACAAAGTAAAGCCAGATTGTGAATTCTCCGGTACAAAGTTTGTGAACTCGCACCTGGTGACGCACAGTGAAACCGGCTGCCATTCTGAAGATGAAACAGGTAGAAGGTAGGTTCTGACCCGAGTCAACAGTCGAGGTGCTTCAATAGACTTTCGCTCATTTCGCGATAGGAAGCGTCGCCGTTTGTATCCCCGCAGCACAGTTGCGACAACAAGCAAACATTGTCAAGGTGTTTCTTGCGTGGCCGCAATTTTACAGCGCATCGTCCCAGGGAGTGTCCACCGCGAGCGTCACTAAAGCTGTCCCCGGCGTTGAATGTAACCTTTACTTCCTGTTTACTTGCAGTCAGATGAGATGACAATTGTTTTAAGTGTCATGTGGTTCTTCTCACAAATCATTTTGCCCTATTATGTGTGTCGCGACGAGGCCACTTGACTTTTCAGCAGAAGTGTCCGGAAGGAAGTGAACCGACAGGAAGTGATCTGAAACAGATTTCTTTCCATCTTAAACCTTTTCCTGCACATTAATTTTAGCTGTAGCATCATTATTGACATTCCAAATTGCACTTGCCCCCAGTGTCAGTTATTAGTTTACTTTCATCACATTAAAAACATATGGCAGCTATTTTGGCAAACAAACCCCAGCATAGTAATCAAGAGGACTCCTAAGATGTGTTTTATGCTGGTAAAGGACAAAAACCAAAAAAACACTCAGTGTTTGTTACAATGTGGTTGACCACGAGAAACATAGCACTCGAAAAAGGGACTGACAACATAAATGACGGCCTGCCTCTTTACCTTGGTCATGTCTTGGGGATCTGGCACCACAAACATCCCTGGAGGAGGTTCTTTATAGATGGACATGATGTCCCTGCAGAAACAGAGATGGTGTGTTTAATAAAAACAAAAAAAATCCCTGCTATTAGAAGAGAAGAATTATTCTGAGGGCAGGAGGAGAAACAACTCTCATCCAACTCGGAAGTAACCAAGGCCACGTGAGGAAAGGTGCATGTGGAGAGACAGGAAATGGAAAGTACCCCTTGCTACAACACTAGGTGCATTTTCCCCCTCACTCTTGTCAGTTTAAAGTCTTGATTTGAATCTTACAAGTACTACTTATTTACTTAAATCGAATTCTTGTACTTCGACTTTGACTCCGGTTAATCATCATTCTCTCTACTTAGCCTTAAAGCAAAACAAAACGAGAAGTCAACAAAAGCAAAAAAGTAAACAAATCTGCAACTCGGTGGTAAAACTATAAATATATATATACACACTCAAGTATACATTAACATGTGCATTTAAAAACAAAACAAAAAAAAAACAGATACCTAAAATAAAGACATAGGTGCATCCTCAAAGTTTTAAAACTTACTCATTTAAACTTTCACTTTCGATTTAAAACACCCCCGAGACATTTCAGTGCGTTCACCGAAGACATTAAAACAACCTAACGACAGTTTTAGGTACCTCTTTATTCTCAAGATGCACTGCTGTGAAGCCTTCTCGTTGTCCCAGTCCGTGCTGACGGTCGGATCCCAGGAAGTGGCGTGGATCTGGGACAGGAGGCCCGCTCCTGCCACCCCGCCGACCCCGAGCCCTACGCCGGAGAGGGCGGAGGCGTGCAAGGTGGGTGAGACGGCCACCATGGGCGGCGAGGAGCCGTGGCTCAAGGTGCTCCCGAAGCCGATCGGGGCGACGGCGACAGCGGACATGGGAGGAGGAGGCACCACGGCGGGCAGGCCACTCTGCGCGGCCGCGGCAAGAGGAGGCGAGGCCGGGTGGACGCTCGAGTGAGCACCGCTGGTCGCCGAGTGTCCCACCGGCAGAGAGTTAGCCAAAGTCGGCAGTAGCGGGACTCCACTGCTCGGCGCAGTGACGCCCAAGCCAAGCGCACCGCCGTCGGACTCCTCTGCGAAGGTGTCCGCCATGGCTCCCGGGGGCGGCGCGGGGGGGGCTAACGACGGTGAGCGGCGAGAGGTAAACACTTGGTACGAGGCTTGCTCTGTTGAGGCTAGCTAGCCGTTATACGCATTGACAGTTGAGTTACGAAAGCGAGCCGCGGTTGTTTGGCCCAGAGAGATCAAAGTGTGGACGGGAGGGACCGCACCGAGCACGGAACCGAGGCCAGAAAACAGGATATTTCTTCCCACGACATGGTGGCTACGAATCGTTAGCTTGTGTGCGTTTCCTCCCCCTTCCAGACCTCCCAAAAAGTGTCAAGTCACCAGTAAAATCCACTCGTTCGCCTCCAGATGACGTGAAAGACGAATCAGCACACGGCTGTCCGGGTCTTAGCGGGGTAAATTGTCCGAACGTTTGACGCTGGAAACGAACACTTTCATGCAGCTCCGCTGACGCCGCGCAACTTCTGATTTCTCGCCAGTGAAGTGGCTAAACGATAGAACAACACGCGATATCCGCTTTGGGAGTTTCAAAGTAAAAGTCCCTCCGTTGCGTCGTCATTCTTTATCCCGTGTACGTTGCAATCGCTGGTAACCGGGTGCCATGAAAGCGTTTTTGCCCTCGAAATCGATGACGTCGGTCACTCAAATTTGTGAGTAATTACATCCAACAGATACCGTAATGGGAGCGTTCCGGAGTGGTGCAAGTGTCTTGTTTTGTTTGTTTTTTTGCCCTATTAATCCGTTCGTGCGCCTGGTGTATCACACGAAGGCTCTGAGGAACAACGCCTCCACAAACTTGTGTGAAGCCCCTGATTTGAATTTTAATTATAGTATTGTGCGTTAACGACAAAATCTAGTCTAGCCACAAATTATATATTTCTAACAACCGAATAGCAGGGTTTTTTCTCCCAGGTTTGAGAGCATTAATTTGGTCAGGAGTGTCATTTACACTGCACCACATGCCACTTCCAGGTACAGGTCAGAGTTAAAAATCAGTTTATTTTCTGGTTATTGCACCTGAAGGATGATAAACAATTAACTCAGAATTCTCATCAGTCCTCATTGTCATTGCAAAATATCTTGTGTTAACTAAACAGCTCTTCATAAGTGATTGTGACGCATTTCTAAAAAGGGATTTGACATTTTGAGGCACACTTTATTGAACGAAAGGAAAAAAAAGAATTATGATTGACACCCACCCAACTGGGTCCTGCAAAAAGAGGCTCAATGTGGTAAAAACATTTAACCAGCACATTACATGTGCACAAAGGTTACAATTAAAAGTAGGAAATAAATCCTAGAAAGTTCACTTGCCGATGGCACATCGAAACCTTTAAGCCCAGTACAACCCAATAGTAAAATATATTTTCCCTCTTTTTCCTGTATTGAAGGTTCATTTCAGAACTGAGGCTCTAGTTTAGATGAGTGATTACACCAATTCGCCAACTCTTGTTCTAGTTCCTTTTGCTTCTGACAATCTTAATGTCACAAGTACAGTGCTATTTGCATACAAATCCCCAGTCAATCGCCATTCAGAGTCACTTCTGACATTGAACATTTGAACATCAAAGCACGGGCAGCAATTGGTTTTCATTCTGACAAAAGATGACACAAACGCGAGACATTTAGTTATCCCAACCATTTATTTTGGACAGATTCTGTCAACTGAAGTGAGGTCTTACATAAAACTTCTGCAAAACAAAAATAAGCGCGAGAACATAAAAATGTGGGATTGAGGGCTTTTCGTACCCTAATATTTTTGTAAATATTGTCGCTGTAGTATTTTTTTTCTGTTGATTGGAATGGCCAACCAGCTCATTCTGGGTTCCCGCTCTGGAAACCCTCCCTCCGGATGAAGAAAGGGAGGGAAAGAGGAAACAAGGAAGGAAAGAGACTGGGATGAAAACGGGGGGGCAAGTGATGGGGGGTGGGTGGGAGACCAGGTTTCAGAGATTTACATGGCGAACAGGATGAGGAAAGCCACCATCAGACAGAAGAGACCCATGGCCTCGGACAACGCGAACCCCAGGATGGCGTAGGAGAACAGCTGCTGCTTCAGGGACGGGTTCCTGCAGGGGGGGGGGCAGAGAGAGAGGAAGTGCAGCAGGTCAAGTACACTGTGCAAGACGAAAGCCATGTACAAACAATACAGGAGAGCTGGCACAGTATCCAATGAGCAACAGCCATCTACACATGTTGGGCACAGTAAGAATGGAAATGCTGCAAAAACAATGCAGGCTTAAAAAAAAAATAAAGGGGTTAACTGTTCATCCAGATATGGGTGGATAAGAAATGTTGAACAGAAGTTTAAAACGGGAGTTTTCATTTGATATTCGTGTCCTGGCCATTTGCTTTTGAACACACGTTTGCTATTTTGTTCTCGTTTACATCTACTGAAGGCATTTGGGATGATTGTCATGTCCCCACGTGGTTTCATAAAACCCAACCCGGGTGACTTGACCACAAGAGGACAGTGAAGCATTTTATCTTCTTTCTTGACATAAACATGTTCGGCTGTACCCATTTTCTCTTGTAAACATGTTTTTAATTCATGGGGGCAGCAACGCACGAAACCTGCCTAGTTGACCAAAAGGATTAAAAGAATTTAGGCAGCAAATGAGAGCAAATGGTTAGCACAGATGTTTAAAGCTTTGGCCGAGGATAGTCACGGAACTCGGCAAGACCATCCACTCAACAGTCATTAACATTATAGTATCAATTTGTTTTGAATGGAGTAGATGTTCCCAAGGGAGGTCAGAAAGAGTAGATGGTCCTTCAGACTGACACTAGACACATTGTCATTCCCACTGCTCAAAGAATGCAACCAGTCAGTGTTGCCACTGAACTCATCCCAAATACACTCAAGCTGCATTGAGGATGCGTTCAAATGTAACATAAGGGTGTCCAGTAGTTGCCAAATCACTCAGGAGGACTTGTAAACTCAGAAAGGAAGTGGGACTTTGGCAGTACTTGAAGATTAGTTATACAATCTAAAGGTGAAAATATGTGATGCCTGCTAGTTTGCTAGTGTAGGCTTCTCTAGTACATAAACTAGAAACTTTGGACAATTCTGAAGCAGCATTTTTTTTTTCACATGTAGAAATGCATGTTCCTGCAGGAGAGACAGAACGTATGACAAGAAGTGGCCCTACCTGGCATAGCCAATGATCAGGCTGCCGAACACTGTTCCAATACCAGCTCCTGAGCCGGCCACTCCGACTGTGGCGGCTCCGGCACCAATGAACTTGGCGGCAGTGTCGATGTCCCGAGAGATGGCGCTGGTCTGGAAGGCGCGTGTCACGAGTGCAGACTGGCTGACTGGCAACAGGGCCTGAAGGAGGACACGGAGCAGCAGTCAGTACGGCAACCTGACCTGAACGCTGGGTTTGCTTGCTTTATGATAGTTTGACTCAATTGCAAATTAACGGCATCTTGGATAAACGACCTTCATTACAACAGCTAACCTCAGTAGGCTGTTAAAGCCATGTCTGTTGCATGCTTGTTTACAGGTGAATTCAAATGGTTCCCTTGAAACTGAAGAGTGCACTGCGAAGGACAGCTGAAGGACTTGCCTGCTTCTCCACTGTGGCTTCAGGTCTGTTGAAGACGGAGACGGAGACTGGCCGGGCGAGGACTCTGGACCCCCCACGCAGCTACAAGGAGAAAAAGAAAAATTAAAAATGGATGAACATACTCCAAGACCAGATACTGACACTCGTGTATTGCCAAAACGAGTAAACGATACAATTCTATAAATTACAATATAGCAATAATATGAATATGATATGACGAAGCTTACAGATATTATCTATAAAAAAATAATCTTTGTAATTAACTGCATTAAAACACATTTCAAACCGTGTGAATGGTTAAATGCCACATTCTGAGCAGCCACTAAATACCAAGAATTTTGTGTTATGTGATTATATGGCAACACAACTGCATGGCAAGTGACCCTAGTTTTTTTTTTAATCAAAGACAAAAGTGTTATTACCATGTTACAGGCCCTCAGATATCCATCATATATTTTATACCATATATTGATCAGCATTTCTGCACAAGTGTCGCAAATTAAAAATAATTCATGTAAAAATGTTTCAGAAAAACCTTGAATGACAGGTTAATGGGTCGTGCCTTGGCTGATACAAATGTAGAACCTGACCATGACCGAGATGCCTGACTGGTGCAGGGTCAGATGACACAAATACCACTATATAGCCACCGACACGAGAGCATGGCTCAAGTGTGGCTGTCAGTCGTACCTGTGTCCTTGACGATGAAGATGTTTAAAAAAAACTTTTTAGCTTAGCCGTCAGCATCGGAATTCCAAATCTTCACTGACTTTTCGACTCCCTCGATATAACGGAAACATCATCAAAGGGACTTATTCTCGTGTAGAGCTTACTTACCACAGCAGGAGAAGTGACGAACTTGGCGCAGGCGTACATGGCTGGATGCTGGAGAAAATGGAAATATTTTACATCAGTACTCTTATCATACATCAAGTCGTGCAGTTGATGAAGCTGCAGCAGACAGAAATCAAAACAAATACTTAGGCTTTTGCTGTAGGAAAGGTTTACAGAAGTGAGCCAAAACACAATACATGAGAATTTTTTGCACCAACTTAAAATTTGAGGGTGGTCAAGACGACTGGGCTGTATTGATTTTCAGAAGGGCAGCAGAACTGAGTTTCAGATGGGCTCAAATTTGAGCCCTACAGACCGTCTGTGGCTTTGAGAGCAATAGATGGACACGTAGTAAACGAGTTGCCGGCACAGAGTCAAAGTGCACATGTGGCTCCCAATTCCTCGTGTGTGAAGTTCATATCAATTTGAATTCAACAGCTCTCGAGACAAAATCCATATGTACTACAGGGCAGAATGAAAGAATCAGCATGGAGGTCACGTCTTTCAACACACTGATCGCAATGAGCTAGTGCCCCGTTCACCCAACAGGCTAATCCAATATCACCGACAACAGCGAGGATCATCTCCAGTTAAACCGCTAAAGATCCACAGACGATTCAGAATGAATGGCTGAAACACTACCTCATTTTGACGCCATTACCATATACAGCACGGGCGTTTCTGCTGTAAGATCAAATCTAAATAATTTTGTTATAATGTGCAGCAAGTGCTAAGGCAAAAAAAAACATTTAGTACTTGCAAAAAAAAATACTCTGTTAGATTTGCTGTATTATGCGGCTGACTGAGAGCAGAGCTTGGTTGACTTTCCTTGGACGGGGGTAGCGCCGGAGCTGTGCTAATCTGCTAAGCTAACCAGCCTGCAGACTTGAAGGTCATAAATGAGCCACGGACGGTCACATTGGGCCTGGGAAACATGGACTGTGCTCCCCTGTCCTATACACTTCGTTGCTAACATTCGTGCATGAAAAGCGAAAAACTCAACATCGTCCGAGTCAGATGCGGGTGTCCTTGCAGAGACGGCGAGAACGCAGCACGGAAGGCCCCAGACTGTCAGACATTTTACAAGTGTCTTGTCAAGGCAGCTTGGCCGCGCTGTGACCGGCGTCTGACCTGCTGCCAATGCCAACTGCACGACAACCCCGTTGTCAGACTGTTAACGGCGATTCAACAATACCGCATGGAAATCTTTACGAAGATCACATATCAGTCCACGAAATGTACCTTTCCACCGTTGAATTTCTGATCTAACGTTAGCTTGCTAGCTAGCGCTGAGGAAGGCTAGCAATGACAGCGACTGTATCACATGTACCTTGACAAGTGCAGAGCGAGGTAGAGTTAAAGTTACAATATTTGAACAGTTTCTATGAAGGAGAAAATGAGATATGAAACGTAAATATTACCGGTTTGTTTCGGCTCACGGAGGGTCCCGGGTTAGCTGGTCTCGCACACAGCGGCAGTCAATGAATGTAGGATGAGCCGATTTTCACCTTGTCATTTATAAGCTCAGCGGTTACGTCCTAAACAGCCATTGGTCCGACGGCGCACTCTTTCATTGAAAATGACCCGTCGCCATGTTGTTTCAGTTACACGAACCTACCAGTTGCAGGTTTATTGAACTACAATGTGTGTGATTGGCTTACATGTTTTTAAGGGCGGGACCTAGTTGACTTTTCATTAACCTGATTCGACAATGTTGCCGGGACCGATGAATTGTGCGGAATGACCTTTCAAAGCACATCCAGTGTCCTGTGTCGCCATTGGATGGACGGCAGGATGTCCCGCCTTTACTTCCGTACCTTCCCGTGATTTTTGGAGGGACATTGCCTGGGTCAATTACAGCTGTCACGACGGCTTTGAAGAGTCTTAAAACACTGTAATACTTTTATTGCTGCCATAAGAAGTAACTTCAAGGTAGGACGAACACACTTGCATTAGTCACGAGTTGTTTTTCTAAATGATGAACCATACCGAGAAGAATGCACTCAAACAGTCACAACTTTTTGAAGAAGGCTTTTCTTGTTCCATTCCGAAGAAAACAGTAGCTTAACCGTTTCCACTTTGTGTGTTTGAAAATGTTTAGTGTTTCGACAAAAGTATGGAATGACACAATAATCTCACATATTATCCCCTTAAACTAATGCAAAACCTTTAAAATGTGTCAATATGATATGCTGATGTTTGTGTCACATAAAGCACACGCAAAGCATTTGAAAGTCCATTTTAATTACTTTATAGATACATATGAGTGCCGTTTGTATGACCCTCAATCCTCATTAAAAAGTTGAGTTACTACAATTAAAACATTAAATAACTTCCTAATAAAGATTCTACCGACTCTGTATGCTTTATCACACACACACACACACACACACACAAACTCATTGAAAGTTTTTTTGTAAAATAAATTCAATTATTTAGCATGTTGAAAAAAACAAACTTAAATATTTAAAACAAAGAATGGTCTTTCAAATTCAAGCTGTACATTTGTTTACTTCCCTGTGTTGAACATGCCAGTGATGAACATAATGCTTTCTTAATTTAACAGGTCTCAAGGACATTCTTTGAATTAAACTATATATTTGATTATTTCTTTGACAAATAAACTATAAACAAACTATTTAAGAACTTATCAATTATGGGACATCCATAGCCTCCTTCACTTTCTCTCCGTCATCCCCTCCATAATCACAAACTATAAAATGTTATGCATACCCTTTACCATATTGCTTATGTTTATTTTTTTGCTGATACCACAGTGCCCCCCCACCCCCCACCCCCCACAGTCCTCCCCCATCCCACCAGTGCTATCGCTGCAGGTTCCCCCAAATGAAAACCTCAGCTAAATGTTGGAAATGAAAATGTAAATAATTTAGTGTCATTTATAGGCGCCAATGAACACGGATGGCGAGCTTGCAATTGATTTACGCTCACCATGTTGTCATGAGATTGGCTGATACCTGAAGGCAAAACTTATAAATATTCATTATCTACCTCGTAAAAAAAATAAATATAGAACATTCCTCTTTAGAACACACACGCACACACATACACACACTGCATTTACTCAAGTTACAGAACGTCGACCTCATGTATTTTTATCCACTGACAGCAGTGGGCGCCATTGCGTAAGAATCACAAAACTTTTTTTTTAAATGCACTAATTATTTAAATTAAATAAACTGTTTGATCTTTCATGTAGTTTGTATTTGCTCTTTTTCACACGCTCGTGTACAACTGTCAAGTTTCAAATGTTAATGTTCGTAATCTCTGAGAGATACTGTGTGCGTTGTGTCTGTTATGTTGAATGCTCATGAAGTTGAACGCTTATGAAGTTATGTTGCCCTTGAGTTCAGAAGTGCATCCACATCATTGTGTTCCACAGAAATCAGAGAAAACTGTTGCGTATTGATTGCGCAGCTACTTTGTTTACGTGTTGAAATGCTGCGGTCGGGACCCCCCTATCGCCATAAAGTCAAATCATGTTGACATATGTGTCATGTTTCAAATGTTTTTGGATGAGGCCTCCCAAATTTTGCCTCTCTACAAGCAATGAAGTTACAGTGAATGGTTAATCATTCATTCATTTTCTATCACTGCTTCTCCTGCACTCAGAGGTGCTAGAGGGCAGGTGTCCTCGGGCAAAGGAGGGGTTGCACCCTGAGAAAGTTGCCAGTTTGTCACAGGGACACATAGCAAGACAAACAACCATTCATGCTTGCACTCACACCCTACAGCCACTTTCGAGTTCCAAATTCACCCCACGTGCAGGGACTTTTCGACTGCGGGAAGAAACCGGATTACCTGGAAAGAACCCACGCTGTCACAGGGAAATCATGCAAACTCCACACAGAATGGCCCCAGGACCAGGCATCAAACTCACAACCTTCTTGGTGTGAGACATCAGTGCTAAGCACGGCACCACCACATTAGAACGCCTATCTGGTTATAATGTGCTTAACAAAAGTGAAGCTATGGGCATCAGCAAGTGCTACGTAAAAAAACAACAGATGGATTTGGCAACCTCATTATCATTTTCAAGTTTAAGGATGAGGATCATAAGGTTGATATGTGTTTTGATTGATATGTATTTTGGAGACGGTGCTGCAGACAAAGGTTTGAGTGGCTTTTATAAATGATCTCGACATGCACAGACTATGACTGGCTGGTGCAGGAAGGTTGAGGGTTCAATCATCGGCCTGAGATCTGGGATCATAAGGTTGATATGTAGGTATTTTAGAGACGGTGCTTATTGCGTTCCACAGAAATCAGCGAAAACTGTTGCGTATTGATTGCGGAGCTACTTTGTTTACGTGTTGAAATGCTGCGGTCGGGACCCCCTCAAGTTCACCAGCAACCCAAATGGCGAGACTCTCATCGGCCCAGAATGGGCATTCCAGCTCTATCCAGACTTCTTCCCTGTGCGTGGAACATTTGTTTTTTTGATTCTGCAAATTGGATGTCTTAAGCGGATGCTCCTTCTTGGTGGTTTTTGGCACGTTCCTCCAACTCTCCACCAGATGTCTCTCTAAAACAGGATACAGTAAGTGACTTATACTTTCTCCTGGCGCAGTCCTCAGTCACTGCAGAGCCATTCAAATTAGTGGAAGTAATTCAGAGATTGAAATCTCCTTTGTTGTTTAGTGAATCGTCATTTAACAGTGGAATACACTTTTTGTTTTATATTCTCCAATAGTTGGTAGGTTTTGATCCGACTGTTTACCATTCACAGTTTCACACAATCAAGTTCTTAAATATAACTGCAGTTATGGACACTGGAAATACACTCGTAGGAATGAGCTGTGCCATGAGAAATGGTCTTGCGTACATCTTTTTTGGGTACGATGGCGAAAACAAAGTAAAAACTCCTGTAGAGGACTATCACACCACAGCGAAGAAATTGACAGAGGTATGTATTTTAAAAATCTGTAATTAAAGAATTTACAAAAGAAAATGCAACAGGGCAAAATTTTCAGTACGTATTGGACTTTCCAGAATGACGTGCAGAATGAAATATGTGTAAATGGTTGACAGTGCATACAGACTACTCAGGTGCACCCACTCACTTATCAGGTACTTGATTGCCCACACATGCAGTTGATTAGCTCACATCATGGCAAGTGGAACAACTAGTCAAAGACATGACCTCAAAACGTGGTGTACATACCGTTAATCCAAATTAATATGGCCACCAGGTGATGGGAGACAGAAGGGAAAGTATTACTATAGAAGAACTTTGTCATCTCTCATGACCAATATGAGAATAACTAAACTATATGTAGATTAGACCATCAGGTACTTCAGTTTATATGTATTTAATTTGTCATTATTTATTTACAAACAAACCCAAGCCAGCAGGAATATATTTAAGCCCAAGATTATGTTAGTGTATTTTACCTTGTATTGCATCTTTCTGTTTGCAAGAGCTGAGAGAAAGAGAGAAACAAATTGGATTAGTGCGTATTTTTTTTTCCTTTCTGAATTGCACAGCTGTATTGGGACCAAATCCATTTAAATAAAAATAAAAAATATCCTCTAAATATCCTTTAACTTAACTGAATGTAATTTTGACATTGTTTACTTTGTAACACATTGACATATTTGTCACTTTAATATCTCTTAAACTTGCATGTCTAGTGTAGCTTTTCCCATAAATTTGAAAGTGATGATATTTAACCCAAATGAGCCGCCACCTGTTTTTTTTTTTGGAGGGGGATTTATATGTATTCAAAAATCTTTTTTTTTTTTTTTTTTACAGCTCTGCTGTAATTCTTCTCATTTTTATTAACATTTCAGTCAATTATGAAAGTATGAATTACTAATGTAAAAGAAAATAGATTCAAGGCCACTATTATACTTTGGGATTCAATTAAAAACTTAAAATTGGAGGAATGTAAAAGTGGAGAGTAAGTTGAGTAATGTAGACAACAACTGAATAGAGATGTCATGTTTTCTAATGAATATTGCGGTCGGGGCTGAATAGAAAGTAGAGTCCCATGCAAGAACTGAGCACTGTGAAATGCCATAAGGAAGGAGGACCTCAGGAGACAACACTGCTGAGGTCCCTTTAAGATTTAGGGAATACTGACATACTGGCATGAAGTGGCACTAAGCAGGTATTTGTCAGCACCACAGCAGGCTACCCAGACAAACAAACACCATCATTTGAAATGTTATATTTGTTATTTTGCTGTTTGTTTAAGTCTACCGCTGGTTAAATGGCAATTTTACCCTGTGAGCTTCGTAAAGTGCATTCAGTGCCTGCGTGGAGGTATTACACCAATCAAAGTAATGTAACATTGCAATCAGTCGGTGCCAAATATCGATGCACCACGATGCGCGAATATAGGGATGTGCTGTCGACGCAGAAAAATCAGTCTGTCATCTCAAATGTTTGTCAATAAGCCAAAAAAAACCCCCATGGCTCATTTTTCAGCTGATGAAGTCAGTCTTAATCTCCCAGACACACACGCGCACACACACACACACACACATGCACGCACACAGACGGCCATCTTCATTAGTGCTGAGTGCCAGTGTGGCCTCTGGATTTATTGGCAGACAGAGGGGAAGCAGACATGAATACACGCACGCACACACGCACACATACAGACCTCTTCAGAAAAATCCTCTTCATTGCAGGCCGTAATAATGACCAACCTCAGTGCAGGATCAATGGACGGGAGACCTATGAACCAAGTTAACAAACGCACATATGCACACTGTCGTTTTTTGTTTGTTTGTTTTTGACTTTTTTTGTTTATCTGTTCTGTCATCTGTTAATAAGGTTCTTATTACTCTAGAGCTATTTGGTATTATAACTAAACGGTGAGGAAAGAATATATACAGGTACTACCTAGAAAATTCGAATATCCTGAAAAGGTTGTATTTCTGCAATTCAACTTAAAAGGTGAATTTGACATATTATATAAACAAATAATATGCAAATCAATATATTTCAAGTTTTTATTTCTTTGGATTTTGCTGATCAGGTCTTGCAGCTTAAAAAAAAACCTCAAATTCAAAAACTCAGAAAATTAGTTTGTGGGTTTGTGGTTTTAATTAGGCTGAAAATCTAAATCAGCAAAGTTACAACAAAGAACTGCTTGAGATATGTCAATTTGCGTGTAATGGCTCAATACAATTTGTTGGTTTCATCTTTTATGTTAAATTGCCAAAATAAAACAACTTTTACTTGATATTCTAATCTTTCAGGTAGTACCTGTATATACGTACATCCGCAAATACACCTACACTCACATACAGTTAGATAGATTCTTTATTGATACCAAATTGGGAAACTCCACTGTTGCAGCACTTAAAAAATAGTACAAAAGATAAACTATACAGTAGTTCCAAAAACACTCAAATCAATGTATGCACAACAAACAACCAAAGGACATATGCAAAAGACAGTCAAATTGTGCAGAGGCAGGGACAAGCAAGGTTTCCTAAACCATTAGTGCATTATTTGCCACTAAATCTAGGAAGAATGTTCAGAATGCTATCTGTCACACAGCGGGGAAGAGTTACAGTGGGTAAAAACATTGTTGAAAACATTGGTAAATTGAATTGTTCACAATGTTATTGAAAAATCTTGGATTCCTGATGTGATGCAAGTCTGGAATCATTTCACCGCTAGCCATCTGTACCTGTGACAAATTAAACATCCAGCTGCAAAACTGGCCTCTCTTCTGTCATCTGCGGTCTGATTGCTCATGCTATCTATGTGTCCAAATACTCTAAACTCTGAATTTAAAACACAGATGTGTTTAGCTTGACATTCCTCAGTATGAAAGGATGGACACTACCTCTCTCTGTGTGTGTGTGTGTGTGTGTGTGTGTGTGTGTGTGTGTGTGTGTGTGTGTGTGTGTGTGTGTGTGTGTGTGTGTGTGTGTGTGTGTGTGTGTGTGTGTGTGTGTGTGTGTGTGTGTGTTGCAGTGAGGGAGTTTTACTGGCAATCTCTTTACTGCTTTGTGTGGTGCACACCTACTTTTACTACCCTACCACAGCGAAGAAAGAGCAGGAACACGCACGCACGCACGCACACACATGCACGCAGGCAGCTCCAATAAGCGCCATGTGAATAATATTGGCCGCTCGGTTTGGTATTGGGTTCACTCCGGTTCAGTTTATGAGGAAGCTGCAGGGAGGGGGGGTGGCGGGGGTGCACACATTAGTTTAATTGTAGTCGGGGTCTGAGACGTGAGTGAAATCACCTTGCCTCATGCAGCACATCAGCAGGGTCCCTCTAACACACACATTCTTTTTTGTTTGACCAAAGTTAACATTTAAAATCAGTCATAATGATGGTTCCTAATTCTTATTCCTGTGATGTTTGGTCCTTCAGAGTTCCGGTGGCACTACTTCGGGAGATGAAGTTCCAAACAGAAGCCATCTGTTTAATGCTTGTTTTTCATTTGAAAGCATCACTAGACGGCAACGCTTTCTAAAACAAGGCTCGGCCAGTAAATAAAAACAATAAGGCAGAAATTTTACACTGAAAAGTGAGGCTACATAAACAACTTTTAATGACCAACATTGGTCTCTGTGTGTTTTATCAGTGCGTGTGAATCCAGTTGAGATCTGTCAAAACATTCATCTCAGGATAAGTGTGAGGAACTGTGAAATGCTTTCTTTGAGAGAGTGTGAGAAGTTGGCAGACTAGACATATTGATTTTTTTTTTTTGTTTAAATCCAGTAATTTCCTGACAAAGTTGTCCTGAGCTGGTGTTGCTGTTGTTTTACTACCGCTAGATGGTCTGTCTCCTTTTCAATTATAACCTAGTTAATGTAGTTATCCATCCATCCATTTTCAATACCTACTTGGTGCACTCAGGGTTGTAGGGCCAAATTGTAATTACTCCACAATGATTTTTTAGTCACTTCTGTAACTGCATGGCAAATTCCACAGGTGAGTTTTAAGTTGTTGACCTTTGTGATGGAGCTACATTCTCAGTGGCTGATGCTCTTTCCCCCCACGCCTACCGCCCTCCTTTGGTCCCAAGTCTTTATGATCTGCATGTTTTGTTTTTTTTGTTTTTTTATGCATCTTTGATGTGGCTTTGGAGTCTGCACTTTAATTTGTGACAGGCTACTGCGGCTATAAAAAAAAAAAAAAGGCTTTTGATTTTTCAGTTCACTGTCACATTAGCAGAAAATTGTGTTTGCAATTTGTCATATTTAAATGTATCTAACAAGGTTGCTTAGAAAATGGAAAGTGATGCTTAATGATAATTATAATTATAATATATATCTTATATAAAATCTTATATATATATAATTATACATTATTTTTATTATGTTTTCCTGACTGTACTGACGTAAAACACTTGTATAATGTTGCAGTCCAAAATGATTTACACTTTTCTCCTGTGTAAAGGAGACAGAAAAAAAGTTTCTGTTGTGGCAGTGCAGTCCAATAAGCAGAGGGTGGCAGTATAAAGCCTACAGTCTGTAAGGGATCTGCCAAGAGCTGGAGTGGGAGGGTCCTCCTCTGCAGTTGGTTCTCTCATTGGTTCAGAGAAACCACATCCTTCTACCAGCAGCAAGGGAAGACTGTCTCCCTGTCTGTCTGCCAGTCACTCTTTGCTGAGGAGGTCATATAATGCCAAAGTCAGTCTTGTGGATTCATGATGGATGCAGCACTGATCTAAATTTAGCTCAGCTAATGCATTTGACCTGCACTGAGGACGTTTCCTTCACTGAATCCACATGTCAGCCTCATATATGAGCCTGTGTGTTTTCACCTTGAGTCGAGAGAACTCACTTCACTCGCCAGTGACTTCATGTTATATCGCTATAAAGTCAAATCATGTTGACATGTGTCATGTTTCAAATGTTTTTGGATGAGGCCTACCAAATTTAGCCTCTCTACAAGCAATGAAGTTACAATGAATGGTTAATTATTCATTCATTTTCTATCACTGCTTCTCCTGCACTCAGGGGTGGTGCTAGAGGGCAGGGACACTTAGCAAGACAAACAACCATTCATGCTCACACTCACCCCTACAGCCACGTTCGAGTTCCAAATTCACGCCACGTGCAGGGATTTTTCGACTGCGGGAAGAAACCGGATTACCTGGAAAGAACCCACGCTGTCACAGGGAAATCATGCAAACTCCACACAGAATGGCCCCAGGGCCAGGCATCAAACTCACAACCTTCTTGGTGTGAGACATCAGTGCTAAGCACGGCACCACCACATTAGAACGCCTATCTGGTTATGTGCTTAACAAAAGTGAAGCTTTGGGCATCAGTAAGTGCTACGTAAAAAAAACAACAGATGGATTTGGCAACCTTATTATCATTTTCAAGTTTCAGGATGAGGATCATAAGGTTGATATGTAGGTATTTTAGAGACGGTGCTGCAGACAAAGGTTTGAGTGGCTTTTATAAATGATCTCGACATGCACAGACTATGACTGGCTGGTGCAGGAAGGTTGAGGGCTCAATCCCCGGGCTGAGATATGTGGTGGTTGACAAGTCCAAATTAGTTGTAGGTGTGAGAACGGTTGTTTGTTTCTATATGGGCCTGTGATAAACTTGTGACTTGCCCAGGGTGTAACCCCACCTTCGCCCAAAGACCGCTGGGATGGACTCCAGCACTTCCCCAACCCCGAACACAGGAGTAGAGACAGAAAAAGGGTGGATGTTGGTATTTTTGATGATGAAGTTGTCAGAACTTGTGAGGAGAAAAATGCTTTTTAGCTCGAGCTACTCCTGCCAAGTCCAGATGAAGACAACATGTCCAGCCACATGTTCTTTGACTTCCACAATTTTAGGAATCCTATGAACTCCAGTTTCTCTTCACATGACTGTGTCCGACTTTAGTCAGAATTTGTAGTCAGCCGTTTCTCCACTGACCGATGCGGATCAGTAAAATATCTGCTCCGAGAATCCCTCCATCATTGTTAAAAGCTTGGGCTGGTTTCACGTCCAGCTGGTCTATTAAACTGGGGAGGAAAATTATTTTATGCATCGCTGAGTGGCGGACTTGCCCCTGACCCAGCTCAAGGTTAAATGCTAACTGTCCCGTTGTACCAGTCTGTTAATTACACCAAATTACACACTGGATCATGGCCCCTCCTGTTGATGGAGAAATATGGACTGTGTTGAGCCAGTTTCACAAAAAGAAGACACATGCATTTTAATTTTTTTTACATTTCCGAAACATCCAAATTATGATTTTCCTTGTAATGCAATGGCTGGGTTTTTTCTATTTGTTTTGGCAACTTTGCAATAGTTTTCCTGTAGGATTTCCACTTCATGTTAGGAGTCTCTGCTTATTTTGTGTTTGCACACTTAACTTGATTAAAACAACCATAAAGCAGAAGGTTGTTGTTGTTTTGATATATGTATGTATATGAATTTTTTATGTATATGTGTATACATGTAAATGTATATATTTGTATGTATGTGTGTATACATATTTTATATTTATATATAAATACACGTATATGTATGTGTATATACTAGCTATGTTTTCATAAACACAAATAACAGGAATAGGTCAGGAAAAGTATGACCCAAACAAAAATTACCTCTTTCAAAAATTGTCAGCTCGAGATTTAAGCTGGCCCATTCAGAAAGAACAGCAGGTTTGGTTTATGAAGAGTGCTGCTCAGTGTCCACGTTCACACTCCCTCCAATTGCGACTCCGTGGTTCATGTGAACTGGCCTAATTGCACATGTCAGCTCAACAAATTTCTGTGTTAGTTCCAAGTGGAGTTGATGATTTAAGAAAAAAAAAAAGAAGAGCAAAGCAGAACCGGTTTGTAGTCGACTTATCTTTACTGCTGGTGACTTTACAAGATCTAAGTGGTCGCATGACTTAAAACACCAGGCTGTGCAAACAACTTCAAGGACAGGATGCAGCTCCGTTTTCGAATCAGTAAAGTAAACCAAAGCAAAAAAAAAAAAGGGGGGGGGAGTGGGGGGGTTGCGTTTATAATTTCACATCTTCCTTTTTAGACATTTTTAATAAGACTGAAGAAACGTAAATATGTACAGGTCTTCTAGAGTTTTTTCATCACATTCTTAAACATTTTCTAAAAGTGACGGAACAACTGTCCCCTGCAAGTAAAGCGACCCAGTTCTGCGTAAGAAACGGAAGCCGGTCTCTGTTCAGACAAATGCAAACTGCAACCAGCTGTTCCCAGACATTAGCGCCTCCACCATGGCCACCAGACAGCAAATTATGTCACATGAGAGCCATTTATTCCCTACTTACCTCCCGACATCCCACCTGTGCCAGTACAGACAGGCCAGTCTGCCTCCCCCCTCTACTTATGGCCTTACCTGATTATACCACATCATTATCGTGGCAGTACCCCCTCCGTGTGTCCCGTCGTGCTAAGCCGGGCTCAGACGCGCTCACCTGTAATTAACCCCGCCTGTTTATTGTCCTACATCATTACGTGCGGGCCTGCCGAGGGCTCCTTGCGCCCAAGTATGGCTGTGACGGGGGGACACCTGCCCAGGTGAGTCGGGCGTCGCGTCCCGTGGTTTAAAGGCACACCTGCCGGCCTGGAATCAGCCGAGAGCCGTGCCCGCCGTCTCATGCTTTGCACTCTGTGGGAAGCCGGCGGTGGCGGCAGTTTGCTTTTAAAGGCTGCTGACGGGGATCTGGAAGTCATTGTGCGGAGGGGTGTGTTGGTGGGGAGGGTTTGAGGAAACGAATTAGGCCGCAAACCATCTTATGCATCAGTTACAGCTTTGTTTTGATTCTGTAAACCCCATATTGATTTGCCAGTGAAGAATTACTGCATTGTTAAAAGCCCCAAGATGAAGATGCTGTTTTATTACTACGATGAGTTCATTCTCTAACTTCTGAAACTTTAAGCTCCACTGTGTGCCCCATAAATACTCACCAAGACTTTTCTGTTCTTTAGATTGATGTTAAACAATTCTATTGCCATAGTCCAATATTTTTGACTTCTGACCTTTTTCTTTTAAAGTCCCAGTGATTGTCACATCCCAAAGAATGTGAAATTTCTCCTCCGCATTTTCCCTAAGGGAGCGGTGGGCAACAGCGGTGCGGCGCCCGGGAATCATTGGGTGATCTAACCCCCCAATTCCAATCCCGAATACTGAGTGCCAAGCAGGAAGGCAATGGTTACCATTTTTACAGTCTTTGGTATGCCCCAGTAGGGGATCAAACCCGCAACCTACCAGTGTCAGGGTGGACACTCTACCCCTAGACCACTGAGCTGGTTTAGCTGTGTACACTTTATAATTGAGTATGTACACTGGGTGCCCAAACCGCTAATTGTTTCACATTGTGTCCTGTATATGAGTTATCAGCCATAAGAACAGAGCATTGATAAGATTCAAACAGGAAGAAATCATACATACATACATACATACATACAAGTATTTAGTGCTTTTCCTCTCTCTCTCTTTCTCTCTTTCTCACTTACTTCCCCCCCTTACTCACACACACACACACACACACACACACACACACACACACACACGGAGTGATTCCAATCTTTTAATCAGTTAATTGAGTCGATGGAAAGATTTGTGTTTTCATTGTAAAACTCTGTCAGTCCGCAGAGAACTGTTGCAATGAATCAGTGTTGTTGCGCTAACATGAAGTCATGTCCACAGGATATTTTCGCTGTATCGAGCGAACATGGCAGATTTATGTTAAGAGACATTTACAGCCACGTCGGCTCCGTGCGTCTGTAATGGATTTTGACTGAAGTACGTCTCTATGCCAACGGTAAATTACGACGTGTTGCCTGCCGTTCGATCTCCGTTTAACAAAAGTTAGAGGATGGAGAAACACCTGCTCCTTAGCCTTTTCCGGCCCTACACTAACCTTTTATGACTGTTAACACTTCAATTAACAATGTTGCAAATTATATAATTAATACCTCTAATATGTTTTGCCACTCTTGAATACAGTGTCTGCAAACAGACAGTTGTCAAGACCCCCTCCAACAAACAATTACTTGACTGTTTTGCATGTGTAATAAAATTATTACTGATTTGCGTAAATACATTGTGGTCAGAAAAGATGTACGTAAAGTACCTCTTAACTTTTTGATAAACGTGATTATTCTTGTACAAAGGAGATTGTAGTCTTCGCAAGACAGTCCGTCATATTTTTGAGATCTTGCACATTCTTCTTGTCAAGTTCTAATAGAAAGTACTCGCTAGTACTTTTAGGGCCTTCCCTTTACAAAGGCTTTCTTTGGGACATACCAGGTGGATATATTAAATAAATCCTCTAGATTTAGTGAACCTTCCAGGTGGTACACGGTACTTCTAGTCACCTAATTCCAGGTTAACCAATGAAAATAAAGTCTAATCAAAGGAATATGTTAAAAAATATATTTTCATACTATATCTTTACACATCTAAACTCAGTATTTAATGTGGCGTCAAATTGTAGTGACTATTTACCTCTTGTAACAATAACAGGACAACATGAAAACAAAACAATCATCAACAATCAGTTTAAAATCAAACCAAAAATGTGTGCATGCACAAAACTATAAATTACACTCATAATGACATTACAAAATGCAGTCCCCAGTGGCTTTGTCCACATTTGGTCAAAATATTTTTTATTAAAGAAGAGTTATATTTGTTCTAAAATTTAACTCAATCACTAAACCTTAATGAAGAACATTTTTGAAGGTAAACACTTCAGTCAAGGTTCCTGCACTTGCATCATTGTCTGTTGTGCAACCTGAGCAAACATGCGATGGAGATGTTTGTATGTGTGTGTCTCTGGGTGTGGTTGAAGCAGGGAGACAAAGGCTGCCTCTGTTCTATAGACTTTTATAGCTGTTAACAAGGAATCACTTAACAGCTGGCCAGACGTCAGCCGAGGACAGGGCATTATCAGAACATATCTCACATGCACATGGATTTACACCGCTGCAAAACTGTTAAAGAAACGTTTAAGGCTTGTTCTCGAAAGCTGCATGCTGCAAAGTTGCATTCAACACTCATACTGGAATCTTTTGAATTATATTATGTCAATTTGTTAGGTTTGTTTAAACGTTACTTGATTTTGGAGTTTTGAAAAAAAAATTAGCTGGTGTTATACAGTTAAGGCACTGCCATCACAGGTAGATCGAGCAGTGTTTTTGTACTTCCTGCCACTACCAGAAGAGGGAGTTAAAAGTTGTCTACTGGGCATTTACAGTACAAGTTATAAAGGTCTATTGTTAAACATTTAGTGATTTGACAACTTTGGTTGACGCGCAACAAGATTACCATTTCAACTTGTGTTAAATGCAACTGCAGTCTGGATATTGTTAGTCTAGCATAACGTAAAGTAGCTTCACAGATGGTGGAGCCAGGAAGGCAGGAGACAAAACTAAGCAAAGGAATTCAGAATTTTGCGAGTGACTGATAATTCAGCACGTTTCTAAACAAAACCCTAAAATATCCAAATGTCAGTGCAGAAAGTTGCATTTTTGAGATGCGCAAATAAATAAAAGCAGTAGTCAAAAACATTACAGTAGAACAAAATAGTCCTCCAACCATCCATCCAACCACAAACCATTTGTATAAGACCTATATGGCTAGTATTCATTGAAGTCCGTGCCAATATTTCTTGCCACTACCATTTCTTAACTGGACAAACAGTTTACAGATTATGTACATGTACTCAAAATCAAATCTAGTGGTGGAAGTGATGGTGGCATTATTGCTTAATAGCAAATCGCTTTTAACAACAAATCTAACCATGTACTATTTTCCTAAAGGTTCTAGGTTTGTATACGAGAGAAGTTCCTGCATAGATTTGAATATTGTGAAAAATAATTATTGGAAAATGAAAATTATGGGCTGATGATTAGCATGTATCTTAGTCTGCACTGTCTTGAGTCATGGTAAGAGTGTTGTGTTCGGGGAGGCCTAACCCTGAATTTGGTAAAGCATTAAAGGTCACTTGTTGTTCTGCGCTATTATTTGATCTTATTTCATTCTGAATGTATTTTACCAATGTTTTCTTTCAATAGTTACATCACACTTTGCTTGCTTTATGTGCTTCTTTTACTTATTTTCCTCACTCAATTTTTCGCAAGAAACAGTAGGGCTCATTGTGATGTCATAAAGAGAACAACTGTCTCATGATAGCCAGGTCAGTGACAACAAATTCAGTCTGGTGCAATATTCACCTTGTTACTGTTCCGCTGCCACCCCTTGTTTTCATCTCCCTCCAAACATCTGGAAAGTCCAACAAAGCATCAGTAGACTGTTGCTCACCTGGAGTTAAGAATAAAAAGTAAAAACCTGAAATTTATGTAACATGGGACCTTAAATCGAGGTTGATCTTTGTATTTCTGCAGCGATTGAACAGTACAGTTTGTGCAGTAAAAAAAAATGCACTGGCTTTAAACACATGGCAAATTGTTTGATCTAAGCATCATTTATTTCCGTCAAGATTTTGTGTCTCAGACGATTACTGTAAATCGGCTTCTGTTTTGACAGTCTTACAAGTTTGCCTTGTCCTAAGTTGACTTACTGTTATATCGTATTTTGCATTTTGCCCAGATCGTTGATACAATTTTGAAGTCGTTGTGATCGTGTGTGTCATTTTTCTCAGAGCAGCTCATTTTGCCAGCAGCTTGACAGGGTTCAGGTAGTGTCCCTCCGACATCACACCATCTCCTCCCGCCGTTCTAACCCTGCAGGCTGGATTTTGCCTTTGGGACTCGGCGGTTGGCTCAGTCCCAGCGGTTCCCCTCTGGCTTTGAGCAGCTGTTCTGATCCCCAGTGCAGGCAGAGCGGACAGGGACACGAGGCGGGGTGGTGTACAACGGCGGTGGAAGGGTACAGAGCCGCTGCGGTCGGTGACAGCCCGCCCACTCTGCCGTGGTAGTGGGACAGGCGGATCGCGTCCAGGGTCCTCATGGGCGCCGCGTAGCGACCGTGAGGTGGGGAGGAGGCCGGCGACGGCAGAGCCAGGGGGTAGGGGTGGTGGTGGAGGGGGTGGTGCGGGAGATGGGGAGGGATGAAGGGGTACGGCAGGCCGGAGGGGGTCGAGGCGCGGCTCATCAGGAGCGCCCCCAGCGGGTCAATGAGGGGGTGCGGCCATGGCAGGGAGTGTCTCTGGCGTTTGTCCTTCATCCTCCTGTTCTGGAACCAAACCTGAGAGAAGCGAGGCCAGGAGACGGGGGAGGAGTTAGTGGGGAAAGGGAGCAAGGAAACGTGCTGCTTGTTCCTAATGATTATTGTGAGGGGTTTCAAAAGTGGGTATATGGACGTTGAAAGAAGAAACGGTTCATTTTGATGCAGCCATATCGAATTACCGTCTTCGGATTTCTTTTTATCCTGCACAGCAGTGACAAGCGCTCAGTTTGAGCTTTCTCCAAGCTTTGATGCTTTGGTGAAGCCTCTACATGTTCGGAATTACACCAAAACAAGGCAGCCATAAGGCGGTCTCAGAGAGGAGAACAAAGATTTGGCTTGGGGTGTTGCCACTAACTTGGAAAAGATAACACAAGTTGCTGCTTTCTTCTTCTATCAGAACCGTGTCATTTAGAGCACACTTTCCAAAAAGTCTTGTGCAGATGGGTTGATGGGGTTTTAATCCCAAAAGAACATCTGTAGCTAGGATGTCAAACTGCAACTATCCAGTTCACAGTCACGTGTTCAGAATTCAGTTGTTACTGCTTTAGTCCAATGTCATTCCACTGTATTACCATCGTTTTTCGTCACAAGCGTTATCTGAAAAGATCACCTGGCTAATGCTGATTCCTTGGTAGTTATCTGGCTCATTTTAACATTTCGCTGACAGTTTCACATTTTTGTGCATCAGTTGCAGATGCATTTTTTTAAATTTTTTTTGCATACTTTAACCCTATATGATGGTAACAAAAGGATGCAGAGACCCCGCACAATCTACATAGCAGCAGCTTTAGATGCCGCGTTGGATCTCCGGTAACAAGACAATGTGTCTGCGTAAGTCAAGGCCACTCATGATGTAATTTGTTCCTACGTCAGTCTCTCGTCTTACGAGCGTCCCACTTTTACAAAGTGGGACACTTGGTATTAGAGCACAGGTCCAAGGTGAAGGAGTAACAATACAAATTGGATTGAGTCATGTTTTATTGTTGGAAATGCAAAGTGGATTTAGCTGAACATGAGACCTAAAAAGGCAATCAAACAATTTTCAGAGGCAGCAAAAGTAAAGGTCGCATAAAAAGTTCAAAGTTCACATCTGCTCAATTTAGTCAAACTCTAGCAACCTTTAACTTAAAAAAAAATTAATGTGACTACAGTAAATAGCACTCCAAACACCATCCATGGATTTTCAGTGTGAACATATCCACTATTCTAAATCCCTGTGATTTAGGCTGCCAAGTTGCCAGAGTGTTTTTAGTCCCTGACTATTTTACCAGCGCACTGAATCCCCCGGAAGGCTGTCCTTCTAAAACGTCAGGTGGCAGCGTTTACAAGGCCTCGCCTCACATTCCTGCTCCTTCGTAAAAGACCATCCAGTGGTTGGCAGAGAGGTGGGTGCATTTACTGCGTATTAAAGAGGCTGCACAGGGCCGCTGGGCCTCTGCGTCAAATGCTAAGGCACCGCTAAAGCTGTCACTACTCAATCTAACATGCTGATTGAAATGTAAGAAGAGAGCTGATGAAAGCCTCGGGGGAAATGTTAAAGGGCTGTTGTTGTTTGGGTTAATAGCGCTAAGAGTTCGGCCCCTCCTCGCTTTCATTTTTGACCGCGGGGGTTTTTCTTTTGAAAGCTAAGACGATGGAAACGCAATAATACCGTGAGGAGGTTTTCGGAATTGGAATCGTACACCGTTACGTGTTCTCTTGCCCCAGAGGCAAGTGTTAGCTTAGCGTAAAAACTGTACGCACAGGGGTATGTAAAGACGTCAACAAAAGAATTTCAACTTTCAAAAATGTTTCATAGCTCGGGCTTCCTGAACTGACAGAAGCTAGATCAAGTGTTCCTTCCATATAAAGTAAATCCACAATTTAAGCAGCCTGTTAAAACAGTTTTTCATTACATGTTAATATAATTTGGAACTGAATTCTTCTTTTGATTAAATATTTGAAAATAATCAACCTAATAGAAACTGCAAGACTATCTATTTACTGCACTTCACCTTGATGAACTGCAATGTGAAGTGTCGGCCGATGAACGAGACAATGACGCCTAACGACATGTCCAGTAATACCAATATCTACGTGGCCTTAAGTCAATAACTGGTACAGGACCCGGCTTCATAAAATACTTTATTAGCTCCAATCCAAGACATTTGGCAGTGAAAGGCGATCCGCACTTCACACCACTCTTAGTGCAGGCCAATTTCAATTAAGTGATGCGTTGAATATTTCCGCTAGCCAAGGATCAGACATGTTAATGGGTGAAGTGGGTTGAAAATGAGTTGTTGGCATGTATATATAGGTTGGTTTCAGGATTAAGTAGCTCACTTAATTTATCAGCCCGAACCCAAAAAAAACCTCTCCCAGCTGTTAGCGGGCAAGAGACGCCTACTTTCTCCAACTGTCTTGGAACCACAGGAGCAACAGAGGAACAGGGGGAAGCTGGATGCAGAGCAACCCTCTGGGGTTGGGGGGGGGTCACTTCTGTTGTGAGGAGACGACCAAACCCACCAACCCACAGAAACATTATAGCTGTGCTGTAAACCTCCGTTATTGTCTTAAATTAATCCCTGGCATGTTACACCAGCCCTGGTGCGAAATGCCTTCACGGCCCTGATCAGCTCCTGGCAACTTCTACTAGTTCCACTCGCTGTGTGGCGGCAACATCGACCAGCTGGCTGTACCCGTACCTTTATCGTTGTCTCGGGTAAATTGAGCGCCGTGGCCAGCTCGCAGCGCCGCGGCCTGGACACGTAGCTCTCCTTGCCGTACTCCTGCTCCAGCCGCGTCAGCTGCTCACGCGTGAAGGCGGTGCGGTGCCGCCGGCTCTGGTCGAGCAGGGCGCCGCGCTGGCACGGCTCCGTGCGCTCCTCTCCGCCCGGGCCGTGCGTAATGACGGCGGTGGCGGTGGCGGCGGCCACCCCTGGTGTCTGTCTGCCCTCTGACACTGAAACGAGACACTCGGATTTACCCAGACTGCGAACACAACACAGCGGCGCATGGGTGATTTAAAAACAACAACAACACTTAATCCTCATTGAAAAATACTGAAATTATTATGATTATTATTATTGAGGGTGCAATTAAAATCATTTGTTTATAAATAAAGCCCAAAAAAAAGTATATAACGTAAATTTATTCAGCCCAGTAGTGATTTTTACAAGTGTGATGAGCGAATTTCTGACGTGTTGGCCAAAGGAAACACTCGCCTCACTCAACTCAGGTATTGATTACGTCAGGTCACAGGTGAGGTGCGGACAGTTTGAATTAGTACAATGAATTAAAATACGTCCCCTAAATACGTGTGCCTGTATAAGGAACTTTTTCCCGTCCTGTTTTTCAGCACCTTGAACAAAATACGCATCGCTGCGTTTAAAAAAGAAAAAAAAAAGAACAAGTTTACTTACGCATTGGGATGCAATGAAAAAAAAAGGAAAAACAACTAAACTCTAGTGTCCTTATTTTCCCCCCCCTCCTATTCCAGGATCTGTCCTGCGTAAATATTCCTCCGGTGCGGGCCGCTCCGCTCCAAGCTTGCGCGCTTTCGGTCACGCCGGTGAAGATGCTGCCGTCCTCTGACTAAAAAAACTTCCCCCCTTGTCACTTCTCGCACGCAACTTCAGCCAAGGTGTTTTTGTGCGCCCCCCCCCGCGCGCGCGCGCACGCACACACACACACACACACACACACACACACACACACACACACACACACACACACACACAAAGCACCCCCCTCTGCCCTGCACCACCCCCCTCCCTCTTTCTTCCCGCTTGTCTGTGTTCCCTGGGGCTGCGCTCCTCACCTCCTCCGTCCCCCATCAACACGCGGCTCCAGACGCCCGGGGTCCGTGGTGTGCGCGTCGGCGCGGCGCGGCGCCGCGGCCTCGCTGAGGTGTTAAAGGTGTTTAGGGATGAAGCCTTTGGTCTCCGTCTCGGCCTTTGTACTTTTTGTTATGGAGAATTAGAGACGCGCAGGCAGAGACGGCAGCCAGTCCCCTCATTGTTACCCTGCGTTTGATGTCGGCCCGTTTGGAAGTAAATCATTACAGGCCTAATGGCTCCAAATCGGCCAGGGTGGACCCGGTGCGCCGTGATAATACTCGTGTCCCGCACATGTTGTCATAGGCAGTTTATGATTTTTCATAGTAATGTTTCATATGTTTTTTTTTTTTTTTACATGAATCGGTCTGTTGAAATGAAACACGCCTCGTCATCTCTGGAGATGATCTTTTTTATAACTTTTGTTGGTTTCGTTAATTGTTACATAACACAATGTAGATTGAATCGAAAAATCTAAGGCCAAACTTCATTCATTCATTCATTCATTCATTCAATATACACCTTATTTTCATAGCCCAAATAACACTTAGGTTCTGCGGTAGTCTCTCCTCCGTGCTTGCATCAGATGGGTAAATAATAAGCACCTCCGCCGCAATAAGACTCGACAGGGGAGATTAATTGAGCTTTGCACGGCGGTCTAATATCGGTGCGGTATCAATCAGACGCCGATCCTTTAAGTGTTGCCTATAGCCTTAGCCTGGCCACACTGCACAGGCTGACCCTTGAACCTGTGTTTTGGAATCTTATTATGGCTATAATCTGCGCTGATTGTTAATCCAGCGGCCAGATGATGATAAAGAGGACAGGCGGAGGGCAGAGACAGACAGACGCCAGGTAGGGTGGAGTCGCCGCTCCGTGCAGGAAATTTATCATTATAAAAACACTCAGGTACTATAAAGGGAAACACGTTCAGAGCATTAGCATGACGAATGCTAATACAGACATCGTATAGATTTTTTTTTTTTTTTTTTTCAAGATAATGTTCTGTTATTAAGTGTACTTTGTGACATTACTTCCTCTATAGTCTCAAACCTTGTTATATTATTTTGGTAATTAATAGAAAAAATAATCAAATTGCAATTAACCTGAAAGACTCAAATGGAAGCTTTGTTAGAAAGCTTGTAAATAAAGATCTAAAACAAATGTAAAAGAAAAAAGATGTCTGATGACTGAAATACACTTTCTTTAACGTATGTATGTATGTGTATATACATGCATCATTTTATGTATGTATTTATGTATACATTTACATATGCATATATATATAGGTATGTATGTACATATGTGTATATATATATATATACATATATATATGTACAAATATATGTATACATATATATGTATGTGTATACATACTGCATATATGGATATATATGTGTGTATGTATAAATATCTGTATCTCTCTGTAGATGAATATGTTTACATATATAGTGGAGGTTTGCACCGTAAGTTTAAAAGTTTTTTGGGTCAGCATTGGTCCAGCTTTTTCCACAGTAAAGTGAGAAACCTTGCTGAGGTTTGTGCTCAACAAGTAAGATAAGATTTGCTTGCTGACATTGGTGAATATATGGCATCTCTGTCAGCTACAACATTGGAACTAGACTGTTGATGTCAGTCTGTTAAAATTCCAGAAACGCCTGGTGAAATCCCTAACCAGCACTATTAGCTTGAGCAATGGTTTCAACCAGTTACAAGTTGGATAGCTTGCTTTCAAAAAAATCTTCGACAGATTTCGACAGTAGGTTTGATTTTTTTTAATTTTTAATTCATGTTACAAACTCGAATAATAATACCAGGAAGACGCCTTACTTGACATGCTGTTTAAGTGCTGCTATTCTTGCTCTGGATTATGTTGCCCTCACAAGCACTAGCAAGGAATAGTTAGGCAAGAGTGAGTGTGACACCTACTGACGTGGAGGTATAAATCCACTCAAAACCAGGTTTCAGAATCTCTGAAATCCCCAGGCCAGGGGCAACTTCCTGAGTGGAGTGTACATGTTCTCCCCCTGCCTGGGTTTTCTCTGGGTTTCTCCCACTGTCCAAAAACATTGAAACATCTATGGTTACATTTAGATGGGAACTACTAAATACAGTCAGTGCGTCAGTAATAAACCATGGGAGCAGACCGGAACAAGAACAGACACCTCGCACCCTACTCACAGATTAGATGGTCTTCTTCTCGGCTACAAACAAACGCCGCATACCTCATAATTAAGACCTACCAACTGCTGTAATGCTGCAGCACACCTTTTCATGTACAATTCTCATCGGAAAGTCTGCCAGGTAATGTGCCATTGTCGTTTGTAGTCCTCCTGCTCATACATGTAGTTATTTGATTGAAAATGTGGACCATGACATCACAGCATTCTGGGCTCCCATCCCAGTAAATAGAGGGTTTAATTTTCAAAAGTTTGCTGGTTCAGAGGTGAGGGCAGACTGAAAAGTCAGTCAAGTTTCTGTTGCCTTTGCGGTCAGTGTTTCCTGTTTTTTCATCTTCACTTCCTGTTTTAGGGAAGAAGGACGTCTTCTTCCTGTCATACCTGACCTTGACTTTGCTTCTGTGTGCACACCTCTTTATTGAGCCTTCTTTGGCCTGACCGTCTTCACCTGTTACCCATTACCTTGTGTGAATATATAGTCTGCGTTCTCCTTTGTGTCACTTTGTCTTATGTGGTCATGCCAAGTCTTTTTCGTAAGAGATGAGAGTTTCCCAGGCTTAAAATTTTAAGAAAGTTGTTTGCAAAGTTGGAAACATTTTGTTTTTGGGTATTTTTCCTCCACTGAGTGTTTCTCTTTGTACTTGTACAAAGTAAGACTGATTTTTGTTTGCACTTTAGTTTGGAGTCATGCAGTTGAGTCCTGTTCTCCTATCAGTGTTATATTTTTTTTCTGCAGTTTACTCCTATTGTTTGTTATCAATCACTACTTTGTAGAAGAGCCTCTTATCCATTTTCCAGGAGTTTTGGTTTGTCATATGAATGAAAATCAATGATGAATAGCTCTCCAATTGCTTTCTCAAAACCGGGCACTTAATCCTTTGGGAATGAAGTTTCCTCTGACAAAAACTCAGGAGTCTAAGTTACATGCACCCTTACACACACAACCTCTTGTTTCCGTCTTTGTAACAGTGAGCTGATGGCATATCTTCCTCCCACTACCTCGGTTCTGAGTTTAACATAAAAAGGCCTGAAAACCAGGAGCTCAAAGCATCAGTTCCACAGCCGCTTTGCCATCACTAAAAGCCCAGTAGCTCCATTTATTGCCTTTAATGAAACCAAAGTCTTTCCTCTTCACTCTTTGTAGACACTTGGACTATGTGAAAATTGCTTTTGTGTGTCTCAAATGTTGGTGGTTAGGCAAAATGCTCTGAACTCGAGGAGAAGGCATGAGAATAGGGGGCTCGGGCATGGTGTCATTTATAGCCTCTATTCCCATGAACTGTCCTGTTCCGTCAGGGATCAAACAGTGATATTCACCATGGCCATATCTGAGGGGGAAAATGCACATGTTGCATTGCTTTTCTATGGAACATGTGCAGCGCACATGAAGGCGGCTGCATGTGTTCCTGTAAAAGTTTTAAACGCTCATTCAAGGACATGTGCATTGTCCTCAAATACACCCACACGCCGACCAGGGTTTGAAATGAGCCAAAGTGACGGACATCAATCGTAAGTAATTTTTATTCGGCCCCTCTTTGTCTCGAAGATGCACTTGAAGATAAGCTGCTGCACTATATTGTTTCCACTGTGGCCAAACATCAGAGCTGGTCTGCCTGCTAGCTATTAAATATTTGTTTTTAAGTGAGGATGTTGTTAAAGATTTAATCGACGTTCTTCTGGACTTTGACAGCCCTCATCCTGACAAGAGAACTCGTTCTTGGTCTGTAAAACATTTGCCTCCATCTTTTCCGTCGAGGCCACACAATTAAACATATTTTATGTGCACTTTGAGATATGTCATTCAGATCCGCAGTGCTCCGCTTATTAAGCGCCGTAGTTTATGGTTTCAGTTTTTAATTCAGATTGCGATGAACTAAAACTGATGTGTTTACCCTCTAAAAACATTACACCTATTAGTAAAATAATAATAATGTGAAATAATTAATAACGATCAAAATTAGCCATTAGAAAATGCATTACCAGTAGGTTGTTTTTTTTTTTAGCTTTTCTTTTTTTGCCAATGTCTCAAGCTACTGCTGGAACTTTTTCAGTCTAATGGAAGAAGCATGTAGCACACAACTTCAATACAGGGGGAAAAAAAATCAAAGGGACTTTTGCGGCAGAGTCAAATATTTAATCACTTCTGTATTCAGATATCGAGATAACGGCAATGCCTCTCAATTATATTATGAGAATGAATTTTTAGAATTGAATAAAATAGTATTAAAGTCTTGACGTACTTTTTAAAATTGGGATAAGTGGGATAGGGGATCAAAGGGTCTCAGGAAAAGTAAGTCATCTATTATTTTTTATTTTATTTAATTTAAACAATTTCTCCCTCTATTGTGTCCATTTAAAATGTCCAAATCTGGGAATATTTTAGATGTTGATTTAGTCAAATTTAGAAATACGAACCTTGTAGAGGGCAAAAAAAACTAAATCATCTGGGAACAATTTTGGCCTTTTGTCCATTCAACAGTTCCTCGTGTAAGGACATTGAGGAACCACTGCCACTGTGTGCTGTGATCGTCGTTAAAACACTGGTGCCTGACATGCTGCTTCCCAGTCGCCATAGGACTCTGATGTATGGCCTCCATCTTGGTCCCTCTTCCAACAGTCGCACATCTAATGTGATTAACTTAAGGATTCTGATGGGCTTTAAAACATGGATTTTACAACACTGTAAAATTAGCATTTATTTCAGTGGAGTCTGGTTGATTTGTGGACGGCGACGCAGCAGCTGTTTCTGGTTAAACAAAAAGGATGTTGTTTTTCAATGTAAAAGTCTATCCAGTGGGGGATCCATTTCTGAAATCTTGTCAGACACTTAATCCAACACTGTCACCCTGTTGGCTGGGGGAGGAAGTAGAAAAATAAATTATATATGAACCAGGATCTTTGCTTCTCGCTTACTAAGTTTGTTTTTCATCTCATCTCAAATCAAAGGCATCTTTCAATGCTGCTGACACTTAACACAGACTTTCAGAGCAAAATGACTGAGACTGGAAAATGATGCTGACATTTTTATATATGATTGCGTGCAAATCCAGTTTGGAAAGCTCCCAGCTGTATTGTTTTCTACATATTGTGGTCTACATATGACAGGACGAGATGGCTTTCTTTGAGGGGACGGAAGAGCTTTCAAAAAAGGTGGTGGCTTCAACCCGGATGCGACAGTGACTGCAGTTTTATCAGAACTGTCATCAGAACAGCTCTAAAGTCTTTGCTACTGACTGGATTTGGCAAGAGGATGGTTTACACATTGGATGAAAAAGGAACTTTGGCTCAGTTGGATGGATTAGGTTAATGCTTTGACACACCTACTGTTTGATTACTGTGTCTTTCTGATTGTTTGGTTTGTAAACAGTCATTTGTAGAAGAGTAGAGAGCTGTATTTGAGCCAATATAATATCTACCTATGGCATAGTAAATCTATAATATCAATATCTGCAGGCACCATAGAGGCCATACTCCAGTCTGCACAGTGTGGACTTCCTTCCTTGGGGATACCAGGATCGGATTTAGAGTGAGGCAGCAGCACTCGGCTCAACAAGAGGCAAAAACCAAAGGGGTCTGTGTGTTTACTGGAGAAACTGAACCCTCTGCTGTATCAGCCCTGCAAACTGCAGTTCATTGTAGTTTATAGAGCAAAGAATATATCAGAGTTGGAACACAATTCAAGGCAGGGCATGAGTTGTTCTAGGTTTTTTGTTTTTACATTCAAGGGCCAATCATCTGCCTCCATCCAACCCCATCCTTTTCTCTTACATCAACTCACTTCATGTCCTCTTTCACTACATCCATAAATCTCCTCTTTGCGCTTCCTTCGGGCCTCCCTTCTGCCATTTCCAACCTCAGCATCCTTCCACCCATATATTCACTGTCCCTCATCTGGACATGTTCAAATCATCTCAGTATGGCCTCTCTGGCTTTTGACATGCAATCTCTCCTTGAACATGCTATCCTGGTCACTCCAAAAGAGAAGTATTTTCAATTCTTCTTTCTTCTACCTCCAGTTCTGCCTACCGAGCTTTTCCAGTGCGCCACTTTCTCTAAACTATGCAACATTCATGCTCTCACCGTCTGAACTCCAACTCTTTTCTCGGAATATCGTTTCATTTCGGAAAATGCACTTGAACACAACTGTACAGTTATACTTTGAGAATTTGGCATTGAAAAGCAAAAATCACCATTAATAATTAACGCTGTCAGCGTTAACGCATTAATTGCGATTATCTAAATGCAATACATAACGCGTCAAGCTGGACAGGATATCGCTCAAAGAAACACAAGAAAAATCCAGTAAAGTTTCAAAATAAAAGTTTTCCACGATTGACAAATGCAATCATATTTGTGTATGTTATGTTTGTCAATATCTGAACAGAGTGCGAGAGAGCTTGAAAACAAACAAACACATATGCATGCACACGAAAGAGCTCAACAGAACCCGTAGTCGGCCCCTTTGGCCAATTTCTGGTAAGAAATACTTTACTTTGTGGGGTTAAAACTGCCTTGAAATGCAAAATAACTGAATTTTACACACGCAGTTAACTACGAAGATTCTGTGATTAATTGCGATTAAAAGAAAAAAGATAGTTTGACAGCTCTATTTATAACTAATTGATAGCGTAACAGATGCTGCTAACTATGATATACGTGGCAGATGCAATGTTTCCTTTTCAATAACATTACTAACCACTCTTCACTCTCCGTGCGTTGTGTGCCTCTTAACAGAGGTGAGACGTCTGACACATAGGGGATCAAAAACATTGATAGTTTGGTTTTCCTCAGACCTACGCTCACCATCTATAACACTCTGTTCATTCCGAGGCAAACACATCTGCTCCCGTGAATAGCCCATTGCTCCCATAGCTGTCAGCATAGTGACGAAAGCCTTATGAGAAACACGTGTCACGCAGCAGCAGAAGCAGCAGAGGCAGCCGTTACTTATCATACCTACTGAGCGCATATTTCCCTTAAACGAACGAGTGGCGTCATTTTTGTGACCGTGCATGCTGATGAGACTTTGTGATTGGCTTTGATTTCAGCCTCAGCAACGGGGACCTTCTGGAGACGTAATGCGTTCCATTGGTCCTCGATGTGAGGCCAAGGGCTGGTAGTTTTGATCAGACGATCAAAGTACACTGTTGTATCTGTAAAACACATGTCTGTTGAATCTGTTTTATCGCCGCAACCTCCCACACCCACAATCGAGCCAAGTCTGCCCAGCGCACTCTCGGTGACCCCGATTTTTGTTTAGTTTAGTTTTTGCATTTTCTTGCATTTTTTGCTTGTGGTTTTTACTTCGACAGCTTGCTGGATCTGCCTTTCTTTATCTCAGACTTGGTGTTGCCCCAAGAGGCCAGATTTGTTCTCCAACTTGAACTTTGACCTAACCTGATTTTTACTGCTTCCTATGATGCCGCAGGAATTGAATGCAATTTTCTGATTGACAGTTTGGGCTGACGTGATCTGAAAAGACAGGAAAATGTTTAAAATGCATCTGTCTGGCTGTGGTCCCTCTTGGTTTGTTACTTACCAGTTGTATGATAAAGGTTTCAGATTCTAGTTCTTTATCTAAGGCTGCTTGCACATTCAGGACAATAGTAGACTTCTGGAAATAATACAAACGTCTGATCTTGAAGTAGTGGGACTGCTGAAATTTCAAAGCTGAATCACTGCAGATCCATGTTGCACAGCTCCCTACCGCAGTATTTTAGGACCTTTCATCATTTCATCTTAGACAGGGAGGTAGTAGCTAAAGGCCAAAGCTGAGCTGTGAGGAAAAACTTGTAAATGACGGCTTCTGCAGCGTAGATCTGCCCTGGCAGCATTTCTATAACATCTGGACAGTGTTTCCTCATTTGAAAGAGCAGCGAAAAGAAACAAATAATCAGAAACAAAACCTTGGCATGAAAGGATTTTCTCTTTTTTGGACTGACTTTGGCTGGTTCAACACCGTTGTTTTCCACTGGCGGCGATGCACATCCAGTATGACTTCGCACACATTAATTGCAACAAGTTGTGATTAGCCCATGTTTGCCCAATCACCTTCCATGTTGTCTGAAAGACTTCACTTCTTCCATAAAAATGTTTTTTTTTTGCTCGATCCCAGAGATGCTTTTGATTTAAAGCTGAAGGTTTTGGGAAACTTTCCATCAGGTTGTCAGTTTGGCGAGTAGTTTTGATGCTTAAATTCAGCAGAGCTGCCGTTGAAGGAATGAGTGATCGCTGTGCCTGGCTCGCTCTGAGGGGGTCAGGGAAATCCAAAGAGCAGTTTCATAGTCTTAGGCCCTGTTTGCACTTGGTCATTTCATGCATTTTTTGCTGATCAGAATACGAAAAACGCATGAAATGACCAAGTGCAAACAGTCCAAATCCGTTTTGACATGCGATCACCAATCGCATCGCATAAAAACGCATTCGTCACGGACGTGCGAACAGAATGCACCTTCAGTCCACATTAACGACCGCCTACTCCACTCACCTCTCCCGTGTACGTACTTGGTCGGCGCCCCAACTTCCGCCGTCGTCATTATAAAGTTGCAAACAAGAAGCGAAAACAAATCATTTTTGTTAGACTCGTTTATTAGCATGCTAATAAATTTCATTCCGGATTCGCGTATTTTGTCAGCGGAGCAGCGGTCGCAGTTTCCCACATATGTGATTAAATGTGCGACGTTGCATCCCAAATTTGCCAGCCACCATTGATCCGAAAATAAAGTCGTCACCACTCTGTCCCACCAGTCGTTACTCCTGGTTCTGATCCATACGAGCTACAGTAGAATTAAAACGAGTGACTTGATATAGTCCGCAAACAGGAAGTTGATTCTTATTCGCTGTCATGTAAAACTCGCCGTGGTTTTGCGCTTTACTGCCCCCAGTTGTTAAAAACGGAAATGACGCATGTTGCATTTGCATAGGTTCGGCGGGGGGGGGGTTATGCGATCACAAATGGCACGCTCGAGACGCATGTTAATGGCTAAGTGCGAACAGATGCTACGAGATCCATTCTCGTGATCCAATCACCCAAAACAGTTACAAGTGACCAAGTGAAAACAGGGCCTTACATGCAACATGATTTTCTGATTTCAAAAGACCCTGTTCTGCATGCCTGCATGAAGATGCATTGCTGCTTTCTGCCCCCCCCTCCCCCATTTGACCTTGAAGAATAAGTGCAGTTTGTCACAGGAAAGAAGGTAGGAGGAATGATCCATCATGTTTAAACAGATCAAATTGCTTTTAGATCAGTCAACTGGGCTTTAATTTTGCCTCTTTTTTATTGTGAATCCCAGACAGTGACATACTAGATTGTGCCAAACCTGGACTTTGTGTTCTCCAACATGGGAGTTAGAAATAGTTTTCCATATATAATTTTGTTTTCGGCCACAATCCTCTGTTTATTCCCATTTAAATGCATCATTTATCCCTTTTGACCTGGTGAAATGTTAACATTATAAATCACCCAGGTGAAATGATTCATGTAAAACATATGTTTGGTGCAACGAAAGGACTGGTAAAAGCAATACTTTATTCCAACTTTATGCGCAACAGTGTAAAGCAGCACAGTGGAATCCTCAAAATGCTGAAGATGTTCGCCACTGATTTAAGATTTCGGCAGCATGGTACACAGGAAGTGTGTTTCTTTCTTGCCTCAGTCTTCCTGGCTTGTTTCTTTTATAGAGAAACTGGCCTGGCTGTTTACTGACGACTGAGGACTGCAAAGTACGAGTTCCACGTTTTAACAATAAGGAAAGCAGGGGGCGGGACCTCACATCCAAGAACATAGCCAGAGGACAGGCATGTCTGCTTAACACTGTATATCCCATTTTCGCCGCTGGGTCTCGCGCAGTAGAAGACGGTTTTCAAGCTGATAGACTTTAAGCCTGGTTTGGAATTGATCCTCATTGATGCCACATGCTGCTGATTTGCTTTGTCCTCTCCAACGTGGATAGTGAGGCATTAAAGAAATATTTCAAGATTGTGAAAGTTAAACTGGAAACGCCAGCTGAAGCATTTTATTTCAGTTGTTATTCGTGTATGTTGCTATGACGAAGACTTTCTTTTTCGTCTTCATCTTGGCTGTACCTTGCTTACCCAGAACCGCTGGCTCCAGCTGCAGATGTCGGCCAGTTGGTGTGACCCGTGGATGTATTATAAGAACTGGATACCGGACTGGCAATATGCGGCATGCCAATTTTGTTTCCCAGTGGACACTCGAGGTACTGCAGCAAAAAGAATCTGATGGGCCCAAATAGCATTTTTCCCCATCGACCGCAACACAAAAATAAATCCCTTTAAAACAGCTGAGGGGACGACTGTGACTTGATACGCGATTCATAGCAAATCTTTCTATTGTAGATTTTTCAGTTATGGTCTTTTAGTCATTAAAAAAAAGGCCAGGATATCACCAGGGAAGAGTTTATTCCCAGCGTGACGTCACAACATCGTACGTGCTGTGTCTCAGCTCGTTGACGTGTCTGTAAGTGACGTTCTCCAGAATCGATCTGATTGGCCAAAAAGATCATGTGAGTTACAGAGGCATGATGGGAAGTGACACTACTGCGCATGCTCTATGGGCCCATTAATGCGGAAGTCAGAAACGTTTTCGGCGTGTGCGCTGGGTGAGCGACTACATTGAAATGAATGGGCCGCCATCTTGGAGTCTGGGGGCCTGGTGTGACCTTGGCAGGCAGGCAGCGCAATGCATTCTGGGAGACTTACTTTATCTTCTGTCTGGCCGAAAAATGTGAGTTTCTGCTGTGTTTGCCCTGCCACGTCAAAAAAGTTACAGTCATTTCCGACTTTACGATCACATTTTGATAGATTGTTTATACAAGTATATATAGTTTTCTCAGTTTTTGTGAATTTTTGCATTGACGCTCATTTGGTTTAGTTTGACTTGTTCTGGAATCTGGCCGGATCATATTTCATCCAGTCACTTTTGTCGCTGTTGTTGTGTCTGAGGGGGGTGTAATGTGTTTTTACCATGCGATCATCTCACACACTCACTCCCCTTCAGCGCTAATTACATTAGTCAGGTGACAGGTTTCCGTCCGTGCCTTGCCTCGGAGAAGAGCCACGGTCAGCAGAGCTCTGTCTCATTTAATCACCGAGCGCCTCTCGCCGCATGCGTCGCTTGAGGCGTCCAGCTGTTCATTATCCGCCAGTTTGAGCTGACTCCGCTGCTGCCGATTTCACTGCCCGCCAGATGTTCGTGTATTGTTTGCTTCACAATTCTACGGCCTCAGTGAAAACAGCTGCTCCTACGCACAGCGCAGCATGAAAGGCTGAACCCTCAGAGTCAGAGCCCAACAATCAGACAATCCCACACAGTGTTTTACAGCATGTTGGAAATGGTTTGTTTTGGCCACTGTCAATTTATACGATGTTCCTCATTCTTTGGTACTTAGACTCGATCTTTTGTTGTGGCGTCTCTGTTATGCAAAATGTACGATAGCTCGTGCATACGGCTCCTGAACATAAAGCAAAGCACATGTCGACATGTTGCGTGTAAATTCAAATGTCAGGCGTAAGGACTTGCTGCAGCTTTTCAAGTTTTTTTTTTCTGGAATTTAAAATTTCCCTTTTTTTCCTGCATCCTCATTATAAACTCTGTTCTTTGCCCCTTTAAATAGTTTAGATAGATTTAGAAGTCCTTTTTTTTTTTTTTTTTTTTTTTTTTTAAACTGAAAAGTGCCCAATGAAGTCTTCTATGGGCATGGATGCTGCAACCGCTACCATTACTCATCCTTCCTCTTTTCCCCTCTACTATTCCCTTCGAAGGTGGCCGCCTAACCCTCTAATTCTCTGCATCCTCTTCTCTCGCGTCATCTAAATTCATGTCCTCTCTCACTGCACCCACAAATCTCCTCTGTGCTCTTCGTCCAGTCCTCCTGCATGTGTGCCACTTCCAACCTCCGCGTTCTATATATTCACCGTCCTTCTCTGCATGGCCAAACCACCTCACTCTGGCCTCTCTGGCTTCATCACTGACATCTCTCACATGCTCTGTCCCTCTGATGTCCTCATTCTGGATCCTGTCCATCTTGATCACTTCCGTGTTTTAATCTACGCTACCTCCAGCTCTGACTCTTCCGACTGTCTCTACACCAGACTAACGTCACATCAAAGTTTTTGCAACACCTCTCCTTTACTACTCATAAGAGTAACCATCATAATAAGAGGAAGTTTGAGTTCCATCATGTAGTGATCCTTTTCGCTGACCTTGGCTCAGCAAGCTTTGTCACTCGTTGGCCAATGTACCTTTTAAAAATATATATTCTTACACTTTTGTTGCCCAGCCACTTAGTGTGGTTAATTGTGATGGGCACTCAGCCGTAATGCTGCAGTTCCCCTTCCCAATGGTGAGTCAGAGAACAACTGCTAATGATTAGTTCTCAGTTTGTCATCTTTCTTCTGTTCTGTTTCCTGTCTTTTTGGATTTTTCTCCCTTTTTCCACATCTGTAATTTGTCAAGCAAATTGGACTTACGGTTGGACTGAAACACACAGTTTCAGCAGATAAACAGTTGACCTTATCAAGAGTCAGCGATCCTGCCAAAACGGTTGCACGGGTGCTACAAGATTTGACACATGGTTTTAAATGTGGTCACTACGATTCGCGGAGGGCCTTTTAACCCCTCGGTTTGTGTCTGACTGTGTGTCCAACTTGCAAAATACAACTGGTTCAAGAAACCAGCGTGTTGACGGCTAAATATTATTTAAGCCCTTAATTCAGATTGAATTAAGGGCAAATTTGTGACTTGGGTCCTTAAAACCTTTAAATAGTCTTGATCAAAATTATGTTGAATGGCTGTAATTTGGAACAATTGGTGTTGATTTTACAGTGAAACTATTTGAACTAGACATTCCGCAAGCACTTCCTACAACCACATCGACAATAATCAAATCCTGGTTTGTTGATGATTTTCTAACATGACAACGCGATTTTTCTCCTCCCTCAATAGTTTTGTTTCATTAACAATCACTTTGTCGTCCGCTATAGGCCACATGAGTCTTTTCTGATGAGTGAGACACTGAGACTTTTTTTCTTTTACTTCTCCTGCGTGTGAGCAGGAGGGTCACCTGAGTCGCTCACTGAGGTACAAGGCTCCCTCCTATTGGTGGCAGAGGGAAAAGAACATTCTTTACCCCCAGGTTGCGTTAACATCAAAAACTCTCACTTGAGATTCATTCATTCATGTTTCTAAAATCTTGGCGCTGTGGATTTTATGCTAATGAAAAATTAAGCATTTCAATTCAAGTTCAACAAAATGTTTGGAAACCAATTCAACAATGCTGATATATTTGAATGTTAAACACCTGCGAGATGCTTCAGGTTAAAATAATAAATGAATTTCATTGAATGTGAGACCTCTCTATTTATAACTTTGTGCAAGTGTTGAATACAATACGAAGAAAACCCTGAAGAACAAACAAGTGGTGAAAATCTGTTGTGCTGTTTTAAAAAGTTTCATTATCTCGAAATTAAAAACTGAACTTTGGTCAATTTAGCTATTTTAGTATAGACAGAAAATCAGTTTATGTTATTGTTATATTATTTTTTAAGAATTTTGAGAATTTTACATGTAATCAAAATAACAATCATTAGATCGTTTAGTTGTTAATTCTGCTTCCTGATCACACTTTGTTGAAATAAGTTTTTTTTTTTACCCAAAGGCCTGAAATATATAATTTTAAAGACATCGAACCTAAATTTGAAACTTTATATATCAAATCTCATTTTAAAAGCTGACACAAAATTCTATATAAGTCCTTAAATTAAGCAAATGCGCACTCAAACAATGACGAAGAAGTCAGTGTGGCAGCAATTATATAGGTTTGTCGCCTTAAATGCGCTTATTTCCTAGTTTCAGTGCACACAAGCAGAAAACAGAATAGGATTTTAAATAATATAGTTAAAGTCGCACCGTGGGCCTGCAGACCGGTGACGTACCTGAGGCGGGGAAACTGCTGCGTCGGCTCCTGAAGCGGCTTTGTCTCCTGAATTAATGAATCCCTTACATTCCCGCTGGTCTGGATTTTCTTTCAATGTGAGATTGTGCTGCTTCCCTTTGCCACCAACAAGCCCCTGTCACTGATGAGAGCAGACTTGGAACTGACGCGGTTAATTTAATCTTTACGCGTCACGGTATTTCTCAGCGCTTTGTCGAGCTCGTTTTTTCCTCTTCAGGTGTGAATGTTTGTCCAGAAATGTTGCATTTTCATTCAAGTGTCATCGCACAATTAGTTCCCGACAAGTTCATTTTACCCATTTATCCGCTGATTATATTGCAAATGAATCAAATTAACTTATCCGATGTGCAGAAAATAATCACCAAACTTCATTAGTCGACAAAAAACCTCTTTGAAAATAACTCCTGGCAACGTTTCCAGAAAATTCCCCCCTTAATATTCACTCCTGCCCCCAAATTACTGCATTTTACCTGTCACTATTAAATGCATTTAACGACAATTTCTTTCGATCTGCTGCCGATCCACGAGCCATGGCAGATTTTTGGATTTCGCCTCTGAAAACGACTCACGTCCGCAGCTGCTCTGCTCTTGTTAAATGCGCAAGGTCAAGCCTAAGGAATTAAGGGAAGGGTGGCTGCTGAAGTCGCAATCGTGAGCCGATGCGGGCGGCTGCGTCTGGCGAAAGGTCGTTCATTTGTGTTTGAAATGATCATTAAAAAAAAAAGAAAAAAAGCAGCTTTTTCATTATGATTGCTGGAAACGCTATTAGGTGCTGTTCATTGATGTTATGATACAACCAAGCCACCGACCTAATGAATACTGCCGCTCGTTCCATAGCCGTATTCATCTGCTTGCGTGATTGTATCATCTTATAGCTTAAATTAGACCCTAAGGAAATCAACCCTGCTCTGTCTAAGGGGCTGCTTAAGATATCGCCCGTGCTGTTCTCTCTGCCCTGCACGGTTTCCTCTTCAATTCCCCACAGAAAAAAAATTAAGCCTTAAAGGCCATCGGCAGCCTAAAAACGTGCTTAAATTTGCGTCATCAGTTTGCAAAAAAAACAAAAAACAAAACAAAAAACCCAACAACTCCGATCTATAAAACACAACATGTTTCACCTTCTGTTTGCAGCCTTCAGGAAGCTTTAGCGTTTGTGCTGAAAACGTTTGAAAAAGGGGGTGAGGCGAGGAGTCTCCGAGGGGTTGACAAACACCTGCCCTTGGGGTCCGATAGATGTACTGTTCCCTTTGTGACATCATAAAGGGTATGTCCTTTTGGCACACCCTTAAAAAAAAGCAGACGAGCAACTGCAGCGGGTTTCTCTTGGCTTTGATGAGTTTATTTATAATTAAGACATGAGTTGTTGTTGTTGTTGTTAGTGAATCTTCACTATAGTTGAATGTTATTTGTTCTGTTTTATTTTGGCTCAGACAGTTGACTCTGGTTGCTACTTTTTCTTTTTATTGCTTTTGCTCCAATTTCCAAGGTGCGCTTTGTTGTTGTTGTTGTTGTTGTTGTTATTGTTATGGTTTTTATTCGCTTAATCTCCAAGTAGATACAGTCTTTCAATATTACACATGTTGGACCTGAGAGCAAAATCGTCGACTGTTTGCCTCACATTAGTAGTATCTGATTATGAGGCTTTAACTTGCAGAAATCATTTTTCAAAAACAAACAAAACTGCAATTCTCGAGTCCAACTACTCTCAAAAACGATTCTCTCTTTGGCTTCTAAATCATAATTAGGCGACTCCGCAACGCTGAATCATAGGTTGACGCCTGTGACATCAGGTTCCACTCAGGGCAGCAGCCGCAACTGTCCCCCGCTGGTGCTCATCCCGGGGAGCGGCCTGGAGAAAAGAGCCGGACACCAGTTGCACATAGAGCTCCGATTTCTTGTTTCGTGACCTGGTTTCAGACAGGCGTCAAGCGCGGCTGCAGCCGCTTTAATGAGCCGCAGTAATAAGGCAGAGAGGTGGAGGGTGAGGCTGCATGCGTGGTGCACTCTGTGCACTCTGGCTGCAGGCCGGGCCGTGCAGCACGCAGGTTCACCAAGTCTTTTTCGCCCATGCAGACACGTCCTGCCAAGCAGCTAAAGGCTAATGCGCTCCCCCGCCTTTTTCTTGATGAAACTGACTTTTAAAAGCGCTCTAAACTGCACAGTGTTTGGTATTTAATATTTTATGAACCTTTAAATGAGGGTAGATTGTTCTAACCTGCAGAACTTGTAAAGTCTAATTAAGTTAAACTTTAAGCTACTGTACAGGGGACAAATTCACGCCAAATTCCCCGTCATCTCATTGGTCTTCTCTCAGGGCTGGTTGCCATGGCAATTTTGTTCCTCTTGACAGAAGACAAGGGAGACGCCCAACTGTAAACAACAGTAACAACAAAATAATCTTAATGATAATAACAACAAAACCCGTTTAAATCGAAAATCATGTAAAAATTAAATATAGTTTCTCCTCTCTGTCCACTTGTGTAGAAATTAACTGATACTAGGGAAACAAAAATGAGCTGCAGTTTAAAAGTTGAAGGTTACAATATGTGGTGCAAAGCCACGACCAAATAAGCACATTCTCCATGACAACTCTATTCTATACAAAATTAACCAACAGCAAAAGATATTTAGCAATTGATTCCAATAAGTGATTTTCATTTGATTTCGCTGAATTGTCTTTTGAGTGCTGACAGCGGTTGAAATGATGACATAGGCGAGGACGATCCGCTCAAATATTGCACTACTGATCTACTTGCGGATCAGTGGTTCGGTTCATGCTGCTTGTTTTTACTGTTATATGGCAGAGATGTATGTATTTAATTATGCAATGTAGGCTGAACGCATTAATACGGTTTTTCGAGATGAAAAGTAGTATTTAGAATATTATTAATTACCTAGCCTATTTGGGTTTGTGAATTCGAGGCATTACCTGCTAAAAAATGTTTCAGGAAACTGATCAATTATATAATATTTTTTTTCTCTCTAACGCTGTTTAGTTTTTGCGAATATCTTGCACCAATCACATTTTGCCTAAAAATTCGAACGTAACGAAAATTATTCATGCATCGCTTAAACCTACGGCGGTGCCTTCCGTTATAATTCAGTGTGCAGGCTGCTTCTTTAAGCATTTTTGCAAAGTTACGGTCTTAAAAAAAAAAACATTTTTTTTTTGTTTGTTGTGTGAATGTCTTGGGTGTATCAGGTTTCCCGTGTCACAAACATAATCCACAGCCCGGTAGACGGACGTAAAGTTCTAAAACATACAAAACATAATTATGAAAACAAATAAAATCGACATAATAAATGTATATATTTATAATTTTTGTTCAGGATTGAAGGTATTTTTCATTTTTCATTGATTCATTCCTGACTGCAAACTTAAAATGAAAAGGGTGTTCAGGTAAAATAGTATCTCGTATAGTATCACACTAATATCTAACAGTATTTCAATAATATCTAAACATTTACAGAATAATTCTCAGTCCGTCTTTGTTCGGGAAGTTTTTAATTTTAACTGACGACATTAAATCTCTCACTGTTACCTACCGTGTAAAAAGACTTAGCCGAATTTAGCCGAATTGTGAACAAGATGTTTGTAGAATCGTTATATTTGGTTTCAGTTTCCCCTCCACCGAATTTCTCTTATAGTTTTAGGTTAGTTGATGACTAATAGAATGAGCATCGTGTCCACGTTCATCCTCATGGAGATAGACGGTGCCATCTCCGCCACGGCACTGTTTGGCGTCTAGACGCACACAAACACACACACACACAGACACTTCAAGGTGTGTGGCAGCCTTGAACTTGAGCTTTTTACTTGAGCCGTCTGTCTGTCTGTTTGTTTGTCTGTCTGCAGTCTGTGTTTCTGGCCGCCCATCCCCCACCTCCAACATCCTTCCTTTGCCGTGTTAAACTTGACCTTGACTCTCAGGGGCCAGTCTGACCCCCACCCTAAAGAGGACCGCACTATGGGAGACGGACTGTCTGGGTGGGGAGTGTTGTGTGTTGTACGGATGTTTTGTCGGAATGGCCAAAGGTGTTTGTGTTGTGTCGTCGGGTGCGTTCAATGTCAGAACGACGGGAAAAGACCTTAACACTGGACAATTGAAATGATAGAGACTGTACAGTCTTACCTTGACTACCTCAGCACCCATTTATTATTTGTTTCAATAATTGCACAATTCTAAAACCCATTATATTGTGCATTTGTGCACGTGTTTTTAGTTTTCATACCTTTTAGTTGCGTATTACTTTCTGAGCGGCTAGTTTTGTTTTATTTTATATATCTTAAACGTGAAATTCCATCCTGAACTTCAAGCAGAAAATCTCCAACTCAGAGAGCTAGCGGACATCTCACCGTCAGGAAAATAAATAATAGGGCATTTTAAAAAAGAAATTGACCAAATTTTCTTCAGATGTAAGTCGGTTTTTACTCAAAATCCGATTAAAAAATGTAATACCCCCCCCCCCCCCCCCCATTCCTTTATGCACTTGCAGCACGTTGCTCTTATCAGATTGTTTTCCATCAATAGAAACTGGCTCCTCTGTCCATATGGTCCTAATTAGGAACCTGATAAAAAAAATTAGAAAGTTTAGGATGTCTCATCCTCAGCTTCCTTCTGCGTCTCATCATTTTTAAACCAAAAAAATCCGACTAAATTCTGAAATTCTAAATGTAACCAAAGCATGACGAAAGATGAAAATTACGTTTTCTTGTGTTATATTCAGTTGTGAAGCGCTTGTTTAGCCACAACACAATATTTGTCAGTAGTGTTTTTGATCTATATGATGCACTGTTTTTACTTCAATGACCAAAGCGACCGGCAGTTTAACTTAACTACCGCTGCAGCACACCCCGGCCTTATGAGTAAATGTACACGCATCCTGTATTTATGCGTCATTTTCAGCGTCGAACGTCCGGCAGTGACAGCAGTGCTGCCGATAGTCGTGTGGAGTGAATTGGTTTGCCCTAAAATCCCCCCAAAAGTTCCTCGTGAAAGAGGAGCGTCGGCACCTGGCGCAGTTTCACGCCACAGACTCACGTCATCCCAAACCTTTAAGCACGTGAAATGATGAAACGCAACCGGGGGAGAAAATAAAATTGCTCGGTGTCAGCGTGAAAACCTTCTCACGATTCTTTGAACCAAAGCCACATCTCCCCGAATCTTAAAACCCTCCAAATCCCGTCCATAAACCGGCTTTACGCTTCCTTCAAGCCCGGGTTTGCGAGGGTTTGCACGGAGCAAAAGCGCACATAAATTCAGCTTGGGGAATGTCCAAGATGGGGCAGTTATATGCATATTTAAATTCCAATGAAATTCAAATTTTTTTTTTCAGTGGAAAGTTTTACCTTATTTTTTTGATTTTTGATGTTTTAGAGGGTAAACGTCCTACGTTTGACTTTGCCGGTTAAATCTTTAAATGATTAAAATTCTATTCCAGGTGGAATATCAGAATATTTCCACCTAGATAGTTATAGGCAGGTTATCATGAAAAATAAGAAAACCATTAAAATACATGGGTTATATTCTTTCTCAATGATTTCCATTACGCAAAATAGGCTGCACTGCACTCACACGTGTCACTCCCCTCTTTGCGTCCACACTCAGCCAAATGTTGCTTAAAGACACATTTTACTGAACCTGAATGAACGTGAATTCAATGAACAGCCTTCATTGCGCCAGACAGACTGCACGTTGGAAAGCGCGCTCATTGTGCGCCCTTTTTCGAACACGTAACACCCAAAGACTTGCGTTCAAGTGGTTCATCCTTTCTCAACTCGCGCCGATAACGACTCTCTTCCTGGCAACCGCACGCACGTCACGCACTTGTGTCTGTCTGACAGAATGCAGCTGCTACGGGAGCGAGCGCAGGGGGGGCCGAACGCCTCACCGAGCTCGCGCGCTTCTCGTGCCACCGCTCGAGCCTCATAAAAATATTTTTCTTTGACTGACAATCCCCAACAAGTTTCGTCTTCCCTTCCTCGCTCTCTCTCTCTCTCTGTCTCTCTTTTTTTTTTTTTTTTTTTTTACCTCTTCCCCGACCCACGTGATCAGCCCGTCTCGTCCAATGGAAACGCGCCCTCCCTTTCCCCCCTCACACCCCAGGTCTCGAGGGCTTGTTGCGTCAAGGCTGCGGCTGGGATGTAACCAGCGCTCCCGCCGGTGACCGGGACTCTTTGCCACCGAGCGAGCCGCCGTGTGTTCAAAACACAGCGCGGCACGGCGAGGCGAGGAGAGGCGAACCCACGTGTGCTATGAAAGCGCGCGTCCCTTTGTGCGCGTAATAGCCGAGCTGCGCAACTGAGAGAGGTGGGGAGAAAGCAGCCGATGTTAGCCGCTTCTTTAGCGCCAAGCACCGGACGCGTTCTGAGAGGGAACCGGGGGACGACGAAAGGAGGCCAGACCGCGCCGAGGGGAGGGGGGAAGGAGCGCATATGACCGCCTCCCTGGTCCTAAACCCACGCTGGCCAGCGGAAGCGGTGATGTTTGTGTATGAAAACAACCTGGACGACCTGAACAAGAACATGGAGGGGCTGGTGGGCAGCGGCAACTTCGCCGCCAGCCAGTGCCGCAACATCATGGCGCACTCGGCCGCGGCGGCGGCTCTCGGGGGCCACCCGACCGGCCTGGTGCACTCCTCGGCCGGCTACTCCACGGTGGACATGTCCGCCTCCGGTTCCGGTGGCGAGAGCGGCGCGTCGTCGGCAGCCAAGCAGTGCGCGACGGGGCCGTGCCCGGGTGCTGCGGTGCCCCACCAGAGCTCGTCCGCCACCGCCGCGCTCCCGTACAGCTACTTCGGCAACGGCTACTACCCGTGCAGGATGGGGCGGGGCTCGCTCAAGTCGTGCACCCAGGCGGCGGGTGCCGCGCTCAGCTCGCAGTACATGGACACGACGATGAGCTCCGACGACTACACGAACCACCGGGCCAAAGAGTTCGCGTTTTACCACGGCTACCCGAGCCCGTACCAGTCCATGGCCAGCTACCTGGACGTGTCCGTGGTCCAGACTCTCGGAAATGGCGAGCCGCGTCACGACACCCTGCTGCCCATGGATAGCTACCAGCCCTGGGCACTCACCAACACCTGGGGAGGACAGATGTACTGCTCCAAGGACCAGGGACAGGCTGGACATCTCTGGAAGTCCGCACTGGCTGGTAAAATATTATTATTATTATTATTATTATTATTATTATTATTATTATTATTATTATTATTATTATTATTATTATTATTATTCAAGGTGTTCAGAAAACAGTCTTGGTTGGTGTGCATGCTGCGATAAAACATAAAATAATATGACACAATGTTATTGGTACAGGAAATTACAGACTCGACGTGATTCATACGCTCGGATAATTAAGAACAGCGCTCGTAAATTTGAGACGAGGCTGCATAGTTACTATGACAGCTCTCGTCACGGTGCTCAGCATGCTTTACGCAGACCTGCGGCTGATGTGCACTGGCTGTTCAAACAACCCCGGCATGGTATGGCAAGGGCAGGGCGGCAGCGGCGGCAGCGGCGGCGGCGGCGCTATGTGCAACTGGTGCGCAAAAGTAAAATAAATAAATAAATAAATAAATAAATAAATAAATCACGGTGTTTGTAGCGCGCAAATCAGGCGATGACAGTTGGAGTGAAATTGTAAAAACCTGGGATTTTTTCTGGGTCGTTTGCAGTGCTCCTGAAGACAGCGTCGCAGTTTATTGCTGTGAAGGTCTCCTCAGCCGACGCGATAATTAAACTGCTTAATTATGGGGGCGACACGAGCTCATAATGTAGGTTATTGTGAACATGGCGCGATATGATTCCATTGACTGTTTGCGCTCCTCCCTAGTAAAAATCCATCGCTCAAATGATGCACTGAAATAAAAGAAACACAGCTATTAAGCGGTTCGATCGAATAGAAATTAGCGCACGTTTGAGTGCGTTAAACTGGGTTAAACTGAGCTAGCAGCAGCAGCAGCAGCATCAGCGGCGTGGTGCAGCCGCTGCTAGACAACAGACGCCCACCATATTGCCCACCATGACGCACGGCAAAGTGAAGGGGGTTTCCCCCTCACAGTCGGGCCCACTGTCACGCAGTCACCGCCGACTCACGCCTCTTTGTCCTCCCGCTCGTGCAGATGTCGTGGCGCACCAGCACGACGGCTCGCCCTTCCGCCGCGGCCGGAAGAAGCGGATACCGTACACCAAGATCCAGCTTAAGGAGCTGGAGAAAGAGTACGCCGCCAACAAGTTCATCACCAAGGACAAGAGGAGGAAGATCTCGGCCGCCACCAACCTGTCGGAGCGGCAGATCACCATCTGGTTCCAGAACCGGCGGGTGAAGGAGAAGAAGTTCGTGGCCAAAGTGAAGAGCAGCGCTCCGTAGCGGGAGTTTTTTTTGTTTGTTTGTTTGTTTGTTTTTTGTTTTGTTTTTGTTGCGCATTGCCACGCGCAGGACGGTTCTGATTTTGCGTGTCGTTGGTTTTGAGAGTGACTGAAGAAAATGCGAGAAAATACGGCGAAATAAGCTCAACGTGGTACTTTTTTTGGTGGGGGCGGACTGGGGCGCCTCAAGTGGAAGAAAGAGACGAATCATAATAATAATGTAAAAAACAAACAAACAAAAAAACGGACAAAATAAGGTGCAAGAGAAAAAAACCAAAGCCTTCTGGATGAAGCTCTTCGCCTGGAGGCGACCTGTAAATACAGCACTTTCCTGCTTGCTTCTATGTAACCGTCCTGTCTACTGTCTGTGTTTTACTGTGTCTGTGTTGTCTGTGCGCATAACCTATAGCCGAAAAAAACACCTTATTATACGGTTCATATTGTTTATAACTCATGTAAACCAGTAATCCAAGTATAGTGCAACACTTAATAAATTCTTTTAATCCTGATGTAAAAAAAAAAAAAGAAGAAAAACCCGCAGATCTTTGACTGCATAACTCATTAATACAGGCGCCGTGAATATGAATTCCTGCGCGTAATTCGCCCTTGGTTATCTGCCCGTAAAACGCGTCAACTCCACACACATCCAGTTCCCATCAAACGTTGGAAAGTGACACCCGCACACTGGACAGAATCACCAGTAGGATCCTCTTGTCGTCCAAACGTGTTTACGAGAGCCCGAGTTGGGATTTACATTGGCACCCCACCCCGAAACAACAGTGATATCAATGTCTTGCTATCATCTCTCAGCCCCACGACTAGACCCGTGTGAACAAAACGTCCCACAGATCTACAAGCCGGCCTAGTATTAGCATTTAATTCTGAAGTGAACATCAGCGCTCCTTGGCGCTGAAGATGAAATTATGTAGTTTCTTAATGGCTGGAGAAAAATTGCAAGGGATTTTCATTTTGGAGTTTTAATTTAACTTTGTTTATTTTTTTTTCTTCAAGCTTCTATCTAACTCTTCCAAAAAAATAGTGCATGACCACTAAAATCCAAAATAGCTACGGAATGATTTAGTTTAATGGTTTAATTTATCTTAAGATAAAGTCTTCAACATATTACATATTTTACACCCTGCGCTTGGTCCGGGGCGAAATTCTGTTTTCTGAGGTCTTGCTTGATCTCACGTTTCAGCTGTTTGTAGAGTTAAATAATGAAACTGAGTATATCCATATTCTGGACATTTGCGAATATGTAGTGGTGCAATATACAGTCCCCATAATGAACTGTATGGAAATATAAATGCCTTGCATCGATGAAACCACAACTAAGATAAGTAGGACTACGTGAATATTTTTTTTTTTTTTTTTTTTTTTTTTTTTTAAACGTACAAATACCGGGCAATAATAGCCTACTATCCTTTAAAGTTAGACAGTGGACCTTCAAAATAAAAAGCCTCCCCTGATTAGAGAAACTGACATTAAATAGAAGATTATGGTCCCTTTATCTAGACAGCAACGATCTACAAACATTTACTCACACAACACAACACACTGTTAAAAAAAAAAAAAAAAAGGTGCACACACGCATTTTCGACATTTTCGAGAGGAACTTACACAGAATATTTTCCCACACATGTCAGGGACTTGGCAGGAAATGATAAAAAACCGAGTTGTTGTAATTAGGCTGCCGTTTGTTTGGAGCGCCTCCAGCAGCATGCGGTAGTAGTAGTATCTGTGTGTGTGTGTGTGTGTGTGTGTGTGTGTGTGTGTGTGTGTGTGTGTGTGTGTGTGTGTGTGTGTGTGTGTGTGTGTGTGTGTGTGTGTGTGTGAGAGAGAGAGAGAGAGCATTTGTGTGTAAAGACCTTGACCTTGACGGTCACGTGACCATCTGTCGGCGCTTCTCTCTTCCGCGAACACATTTACGACAGCAGAGCGTTTTGTCGTCTGCCCTTCACACACACACACACACACACACACACACACACGACGGCGGCAGCAGCAGCAGCAGCTATGGGATCTCGGCCCCCGCACGCCATTCATAAATTGTGTGGCGTTCACGGTCGCATAGACTGCAGAGTGACGGCTCGCTGCGTCATCACATTTCACTGAATTTTACGCTTCTCACGAACAAATGAAAACAAATAAATGGAAAACATGTCAACAGTCAGGTCCCATAGCAGTGATATTTTGGGGGAGAAATGCCTTCAAGATTTTCCTTAAAGCAGAGAAGAGAATTGTTCTGCACTTCCTCAATAACATAATGTAGATGGTGTCCAGGCCTGTGCTCGGACTTCATGACTGCCAGGTGCAGCCTGCGTCTGATTTAGTAGCATCACGGACGCATTATGTGGACCAGCAGATGGCAGAAATGCAGAGTTCGAGGGAGCGTCCAGAACCCGGAAGTGTTCTCTATCGCATCGTCGCTAAATTATGCTTGTTATGCTTTGTTTGTGGTAACTCGTATCCACGCTGCGTCGAAATCCACAGAGCGACAACATGGGTATGCGCATGCTCGCGGCTTCGACCGTTGTTGACTGGCCCTTGCTATGCTGATTGCTAAGATGAAGAAATGCTTGTCTTTTCGCCCATAAAACGTCTGAAGAGAAACTCGTCTTCCTCACGGACAGTCCAAAAATTATATTTTCAAATGTCCTGTTCATTACACCGTAATGTAAAGCGGTAAACAGAGCAAGCCCGCCTGCAGTAATGTTAATTTTTTTTTTGTTGCCTATTTTAAAATAAATATTATTAAATCAAATAAATAAATAAACGGTGGCTGCTTGGTGAATAGACTTTATTTATTTATTTTATTTATTTGTTGAAATACAGACAAGTTACTTTCGGTCCTCTGTTGTTTTTGTTTATAAAGAAAAAAAAATATTGCTTGAAGGAAATTAAACATAAGCTTTTTCTTTTTATGACAAGTGATGATTCTGAATATAGAAAGTGGAGTTTGCTTGCGAAATGTAATATATTTCTTAAGGAATCTGCGAAAAGTTTTTGATCCAAAATCAAGCTAACCCAAAACAATTGACTCTGGCAAGGAGCAAAATAGAACATCAATGCTAATATGACGTTATCCATTTTAAAAATGACCGTACGCTCATTGGAAATACAACACAAATGTCCATTTCCTGCGTGCGTGTCTGCGTTTCGAGTGTGTGACTGTTAAACATTAACATTGAACTTGACAAACGCCGGCGTGCTCTGCCGGCCTGTTGACTCTCTTTACGGCTCTGTCTCTGTCCTCCTTTAAAACCAACAATACGGACGGAAGCCCTGGAGCTCATAAAGGTCCTTCTCCCCTTTACTCCAAATTCCAGACAGAGGAGGAGGTGCAGGAGGCCTGCGAGCTGCTCCCCGCGCTCCTCATGTGGTCTCACTTTATTGTAGCAGCCCAGCAACATCACGCCAGCTCCTGTTTGGGACAGCTGAATATGTATACAGCTGAATAATAGAGAGGAAGAGAGATGGAGAAGTAGAAAACAATAGACAAAAAAAAAAAAAAAAGGACAATGACTGAACTGTTGAATACATAAATTAACCCTTTGTTTTTCTATATTTACACTCTGGCCACGTTCACTTTGATTTCAAAGATTTATGAATTTATTTTTTCTCTTATATATACATTTTATAGAATTATAAAATATACTAAATATTTTTTTTACCTTAAAGAAATTTGTTTTCACATCAGTGCTCAAATTTAGTATTAAGTATTCACCATTATCATAACATCATTTTTGCAAACCATCCAACAACAATCTGCAGCACAGGCTACATAAAGTAAATAACTGTGGGACAATTAGCAAAATTTCCAGTACTGGTAAAATGAAAAGATTGTAATATGCTGAAGGACATGAAATTAAGGTGCATGTCTCACATAGCTATTACACCTTACTGAAAAAAAAAAAACTGCTTCTAAATAACATGCATATCATCCAGTTTGTTTTGTGTGCAGTTGGTGCACCCCCCCCCCCCCCCCCATACATTCGTCTTTGCAAAGTAAAATAATTTAGGATTTAGAAAGGACAGGTTTTTTTTCTTCTTTTAAACAGTCTATTCATACACATTTGAAGTATAGCCCAATCCTAATATCTGGAACTGTTGGCAATTCACCATTATTATCACTATACTTACAGATAACATTGACCATATATTAAGTTATAGGAATGGAAAATATACCTCTTAATTTCAATAAGGAATTTACAGAATTAAAGCTTTGAGAGGAGATTTTCACAAGTAGGTCAACACTGGAACACAACATATCACAAAATAATCTCCTCTGATCAAATTACGCCATAAAATTCTTATTTCCTGGATCACAAAACATTTCTTTGTCCGATTCAGACTCATCCTCGACGTGACGAGGTAAAAAGCCAAAGTCCCACTCCCTTCCGGTGTTGCAGTGCTGGCGTGGTGGCGGAGAGGCCGTGCAGGCAGGCAGGCAGGCAGGCAGGCAGGCAGGCAGGCAGTGCTGTTTAACAACGACTGCCTCGGGCTCACAAGCCGTGGTTCTTAATCGTGGTTTATAGTCGAATGCGGCGGCAACACATCTAAATTAGACCTGGGTGGAAGCCGGCAGCTGTTAGGGAGCCACTCGCTTGAATGGCTTTCAGACGTTCTGGGAGGGGAGCCAACGGGGAGTGAAAACGGCAGCGAGGACACGAGGGAAGTGTGTGTAGACAGGACTTTAGTTAACTGTGGAGGATACTTAACACCACTAACAGCCTAAAGGTCTAAAATAACTCTGTTTTTTTTCCTCAAGACTGTCAAATATTTCAATTTTATCACACCCGTGATCCTTTTACACTTAGACTTCTACTACAAAAAAAAAATATATATATATATATAGTGTCCCTGTGTGGAGCACTTCAAGGGCTCTCCTGGTATGAAATGGAATGGAAAATACATTTTGCGTTGTGAGATGGCCAAAATCACCGGACAGAAATAAAGAGCTACATCGAGGATTGAAGTCTACATAAAGGACAGGAGGCGGCTGTATTGCCCCACAACGCAGCTACAGCAGCCAGAAATGGAGGTGAATATAGACCCTGTTTGCTTTCTTGTTTTGTGTTATTATAGATGCAATATATTGGCATTAAAGTAGTAACCTGGATGCGGAAGGCGGCATTCTACCCAAAAGGCTACAATCATTGATGATCACAAACAGTAGCAATGACTCATCCAGGCTAGTTGGTTCACGAGTTGTCATAGTTTAATGGCTGCCTGAATTAAAACGTATGAATCTAATAAATTCTGGATGGTTTTGTATCATACAGGTTTGACTTGAAATAGTAGCCTGATGCTCTGTGCAGTTCAAATTCTATTCTATTCTATTGGCTGGACAATAGTCAAGAAGAGGAGGGCCCACCTCCTGACCAGCACGCACTCACACACACACAGACACACACACACACACACACACACACACACACACACACACACACACACACACTGCTCCCCAGAGTGTACTCTGTGCCACAGACCTGGAATGCAGGACGAAGCTCGTTTTTCTGTCTCAAGTTCATGTCCATCAGACCCCCCCAACCCTCAACCCCGCCCACCAACACACACACACACACACAAACCCACACGTATACACATACACACAGTCGCACGCACGCATTTGCTCACGCAGACACTTTCTCTGCCGTTTTTACTGCCTCCTCGCCGCTCTTCCTCCTCCTCCTCCTGCTCCACCTCTCCGCTCCTCCTCCTCCTGTCCCTCTCCCTCCCATCCTTCCTCCCTCCCTCCCACCCTCATTCCGTCTGCATTGCGGACTGTCTTTTTGTTTTCCAGGTTAGACTTTTGCAGTTGAACTTGAGACAGACAGACAGCTTGTAAACAGTTAGTAGTCTGGCCCCTGTCTGGATTGGAATGGCCTGGAATGGCCTGGAGGGGGGAGGGCCAAAGGGCGGAGAAACGGACGCTGGTGGCGCTCAACAGTCGTGTCCGAGGCTCCTCCAAGGAGAATGAAAAGTTTGGACTTTTGCTGCGGGTATTCTTCCTTCCCAGGGAAAAAGACTTGCGCCACTGCAAATAAAGCCAATATAATAGAAGCAGGGAAGGCGGAGGATGGTGGAGATCCAGTTGAAGTGTAACTTTAGACATTTCATCTCTTTATAAAATCTAATTTTAAGGAAAAATGGGGGGTTGTAGCTGTTATGGCTTTTAAATGGGACAATCCAGTCCAAATGAGTAAAATACAGAGACGTGTGTGTGTGTGTGTGTGTGTGTGTGTGTGTGTGTGTGTGTGTGTGTGTGTGTGTGTGTGTGTGTGTGTGTGTGTGTGTGTGTGTGTGTGTGTGAGAGAGAGAGACAGAGAATTTTAACAACAGAGCAAAAAAGGAAATGACCACAAACAGCACACAGCTGGACAGACCGTCCACAAAAAGTGTGTGTGTGTGTGTGTGTGAGAGTGCGAGAGAAAGCGAGAGAGTGTGTGTGTGACTGTATGTGTGTGTGTGTGTGTGTGTGTGCGACATTCCAGACTGTTTTAATGTACACGATATCTTATTTACCTCAATAGAAAACTCTACTATTCATTAATTTAATTAGTTCATTTAAACCTTGTAATTACTAATATTTGATCCTAAATAATTCAACTAAGAACAATTTTCGTCAAACACAAGGAAATTCTCTGACACATGCGTCTCTAAACTGTCTTGAAGTTGTTTTCTGTTTTGTGAATTTGCCTTTTATTGTTTGTTTAACAATGACAATTTTCAAGTATTGGCATAATGGGAAGATGAAAGTGAGCAATAGTTTTGCTTTACCATGTCTAGTTTGACCCACGAGGCCTGTGTGAATATTGCGAAATTAAGAAATTGCATAAAAATAATAATAATGATGGAATTTGGTTGGTCAAATCCATCCTAAAAAAAATAATTCACACACGCTTCTGGCCGACGCAGCTCGGAACAGAGAAAAGACTCGAAAAGTCAATTTACGGGATTCTACTCCGCAGATGTGCAGACGTGCTGTTGTTTTGAGCAGAGGGCTCCCCCCCCCCGGCCCCCCCCCCCCGCCTCCTCGAAACTATGCTGCCGTTTGGCTTGGCTCGTTGGACATCACACTGATGAGGCCAGTGAGGCAGGTAAGCCTATGTTACATAAAGCTTAATTGGTTAGCAACTAGTCGGAGCCAATTCTAACCAAAGTCATTAAAAACAGAGGTGTGCAGAAAGAATGTATCTATTTTCTGCATTTTCTTTTGTGCTAGAACATTGAAGAGGATTGTGAGGATAGTTTTGTTTTTTTTTGAACTGTTGAAAATACAAAGATATAAAAAATAATAATGGCAGAGAAAAATCTGATGTCTGCAAAATATCATATACATCTGGGACTTTAAAATCCGTAGAATAATACAAGAAATCCGATAATGTGTGGCCCACTATATAGCAGTTTGTTACGTGTATTTATGTGTTCAACACACAAAATAAGAAATTAAAAATTCAACGTGGAACTCCATAGGCACGTCACTGTGTGCTGCAAAAGTAAAAAAGACCCCACTCAACTGCCTGCAGGTAGTAGTTAATTCTCCTGCTGGTCAACAGGCCTTAAGGCTGCAAGGTCTTGTGGGTGGCCTCGCTGTCCTGCTGAATCATGTTTTACGATTATATTTTGTATACCTTTTCTCCAGCAACTTCTTCTTCCTCAACAACTTCTGCTTGTGTTGGCATGATTTTTTATCTTTTGGTTACTGATTCATAGTGATGTAACTTTAGCAATGAATGCATAACAACTTGGCTCGGCAGAGCACCCGAAGTGCCCTAAATTCCACATGCTCTATTCTACATGTTCTACATATATTCTGCATAGTAGATATATTTGTGAAAATTTGGGCAATGTGTAAATTCAAACTTATTTTTCTTGTTATTTATACTGTAAAATTTGAAACGCCAACACATGAGTTTGTGCAACACTAATTTATTTAGTTTATTACTCATTCATACATTGTGATGATCCAATAAAGAACAAGTTTTTGAATTATTGTATGGATAGAAGTAGTGTTGTATATTAATAAGTGTATAAATAACATTGAACAATCACTATAGGGTTATGTTTTTTTGACAGTATGTGTCACATTAGTTTGGAGGTATCAATCAGAGCAGCTGTCAGGGCCGTTTGATAATAATGAAAAACGTTGAATAATAAGGATGGTGAGTTACATTCAGGGCCCTCAAATGAAAGTCCAGCACCATTCTAACCTGCGCCGCACACAAACACTGTGTTGGCATGGTGATAAGAAGCAGATGTGTGTGGGGTCAGCTGACCTTTGAATCGCTTCCTGCTCCAACTGCCATGTTGCTGCTGCAGTAAAACTGTGTTACAGGAAGAGGAGATCTCCACCTGGGTGGCTTTTCAGCACCTGAACAGACTTGTGCTGTGGGTGGTGCAATTGCCGCTATTCTTTTCGTGCTGGCCCTTAACGCTCCCAGTTGAAATTTGTTTTTTGGCAGAAGGCTTGAAACACGATGGAAAGGTGCACTTTCATTGAAGTCCTGAAATGTTATTCTTAAGAATTGATAAAATAATAATGGTAAAATATTGCAAAATGTGCATTTGCGCATTTAGTGAAGTTTAGGGGTTAAATATTTGTTTCTGCTTCAATAAGCAAAGAAAATTAAAAGAAAACCTATATATAAACAGCAGTACCAAAATGTGACTTTTTCCATGTCCAAAAAGAAGCCAATGTACGATTAGTTTTAGTTCCAGCTCTTTTCTAGCTTGACGTGTTTTGTTCTTATACCATAGCAGCAGGAAAAAATTAGGTATTTAATTTATCTTCTCATTGTTTTGAGTATACAGTAAGCATTTTTATATCCGATTAGTATGATAATAAATTGTGTAGTCTCTCTGAACACTAAGATGTAGATATGTACACATATGCATACATATGTATATAGAGATAGAGACTTATATCTCTCTGTATAGACACTCAGACATCAGTGAGGCACATGAAGTCGCAAGTATAAATTATTGCATGTTTATACTTGACATAAAATGCTTGTTTTGTTAATGTACTTTTCATCAATATCTAAAAACTAACAAAAAAAAAAACACCCACAAAATATACTGCACAACTGAAGTAGCACCAAATGCATCAGTCAAGTCAAGTCAGGATGGAAAGTTGGTGAGTACTGTGTCTGTTCCTCCACCTGCCACTTTCTTCACTTGAATCCTTCCCTCATTTGGGTTTGGAAAACTCATCTCATCTTTGCCAAAAACTAGCAAGAGGCCAAAGCATCAGCGGCACCATCGGCACCCACTGATGTCCTGCCGTGGGCGCCACCCCTTGCAGAATATCTGCTTCCCGTAGAGCCACCTTATCAAATTTAATACTCCATAGTCCAGCCTCAGCATTGCATGTTGTTCCCAGTATAAATACAGATGGCATCCCATTCTCTCTGTCATGTTGTTTGATTTTGCTATATCGCGCCATTTGCGTCGACCTTTACACCCTCGTCCCTCCTTTAGTTTCTTTTACTGCATATTTACAGCCTCACACAGCGATGTTGCACTATTTTAACACATCAGTCTTTGTTGTCGTTTTAGAAAACATTTAGTTTCCCCTGGTCTTTTGTTATTTGCTGTTTTTCAGATGATGTTTGTGCTGTCCGTAGCTTTCTGTGTGAACATATTTGTTGTGGCTTTATAGTACTGGAGCGTCTTAAAACAGAACTCGTATAAAGCTTCAGCCGTGGTTAATCAGAAACGACAAGTTCATTTTAGGATGTGTTACACCCAGTAGTAGTAGCAGATTGTACATTAAACAATCTAGGTCATGTCCTTAATTAGCACGATAGCCTGAGAATTTGCTGGAATGATGCAAGGTGGAGAATGTGTGGGCACATTCTATGTTGGCAAGTGTTGTGTATCAGTGGTTAACAGGAAATGTGTCTTGCCAGTCTTTAAAGCTGCTTTGACCAACAAATCTTAATATTCACTTTTCAAATCTCCAGTTGTGGAATAGCAACACCCTCATTGATTGTGTATGTGGTGTGGAAGGTGTGGATATTTATGAAATCATCCGAAGAATAAATATTGGTAGCTACATAATTTTGGACTTTTCATTGGTTATTTTAGCAAGTGAATGTAGAGGATAATGTGCTTTAGCAGGAATGAAATCAGAAACATTTAAATGAATGAAAATATGAAAACAGTGAGATCTAAATTAGAAGGGACACAATGAGGGCTCGCTGAAAACACACTGCTTTTACACTCCTAAAATATGTACTTGTGGCCTGTGATCTCCACGTTAAGAGCAAATGAAAAACTACTAACAAATTCTAAACAAACCAAAAAGCTAGTATTTGTGTGTCAACATTTCTGATAACATCTGCAGTGACGGCACTGCGTTATTTATCAGCTCCAGTGCTCCACCGCACGCAGACCGCAGCCTCTGCTGTAAAACAAGGCGGGAGACAACGAGTTAAAACTCGAGTCCGCCTGACATTGATTTATGAGATCCATCAGGCACGCGGTGCAATTTAGTCCTCGTCTGCCCAGATGGCAGCTCTTTTCTGCCATCTAGTGTGCATCAGTGTGCACTGCAAGCTCCCCAAGCGCAATAAAAAGAGGGGGGGTCTAGCTGTTATCTTCGAGGCTGAGACTTTCATACATTTTAATTTACCTTAAAATACTATAGTTCACAATATTGGGTATATGTACAATATATTAAAACAAAAATGATGAATGGTCACACATGGTGGTTATGATACCCTATGACAGCCTGTATCTCCGAACTAGCACTGTTTTTTTTTGTCGCTGATAAACCAATGAAATTCACTTCCATACCTTCTTTTCACCCTCTCAAAACAAATAGCCTTTTTGGCCCCAGAGACTCAGAATTATTGATTGGACCAAGTTGCCCACAATAGCAGATGGAACAAGTGATGTGGCAAAGTCATTGCAGCATACTTGCTAGTCAAAGGAAATAAAGGACAAAGATGGACTTTAATGTCTCCCAGTAGGGTGGAGTTGCAATGTGTTGCGAATGCAGGCACCACAAAATTACAGTCTGCTGTAGAAGCCAGCAACATAAATATCACACATGCCATCAGCAAAGTGTGACAGACTGCTAGCTTGTAAGGATTTCAATTCTGAACGTCCATTCTGACAAATTCCATTCCAAAACACTATTCAAGCTATTTGTTTTAGGATTCCATTGCCAACCACTGTCTTTGAAATAATAATTAAAGGAGGGAGCAATTGCTTCAAGAGTTTCCCTTTTATTTTTTAGGAGCAGTTTATTAAAATTTTTACCAGGAACGAGTGCTATTTCCACTTTTAACTCTAAGGATTTAGCGCAAAGGTTGTTTTTGCTGCACAACTTCCTTGCACACCTTTCACACCTTGCACAGGGACTTTATGCATGCAATGATGCCCATTGTGCCAACAAGAAGCATCAAGCTTATTGTTGTCTTACTCTCGTCATTCAGTCAATTTGCAAATTCAATTTCAAAATTTCTCCTCTTCCCAAACACTTTCTGTGGGCTCTTTACAAGATGGATGTGATTAGATTTAGACAACATGTCGGCAGGCTTTACAGGTTAGAAACCAGTCCGAGGTGTAAATGCTGAAAAGATCTTGCCTTGAGAATTTGTTGTAGGTGAGATGATGGTTCGGAGGGTACGAGCCTTCGTTGGCCCCTCATTGTGTTCCACCTGAAGGGGCCACCGGGCTGCATTTTGGCTCAGCTTGAAGGTCAAAAGAGGCCTGGTTTTAGGGCAGGATGGTGCAAGGTCTCCGGTTTTTATAAAGCTCCATATATAAATCTCATCACAGTGGGCTTTTCTATCTTCCTCCACTGCCTCTCAAGAGACGGTCACTCATTTTCACAGAAAGATGCTTTTTATGGAGCCGCAGCCCGCTGACGGGCAGCGAGCGTGTGTTCAGCAGACTTTAATTGTCTGTCGGTGGCAGTAAAAGTGTCGGTGAAATACACAACCGTAAAAAGAGCTGCAGGGCCGGAGCCCAGTGCATCCTGGGAGACGGAAATGAACTAAAAAAAAAAAACTAGGTTAAAGGTGATGCCAGGATTGGTGAGTGAGTTGCCTTCATATTAGAACAACTGAAGATGGAAATGACTATACAATAAAGCCCCAATAAGAGTGAACGTCAAGATGATGTCAGAATTTTAACGTTTTTATGCCCTATTAATAATACTTCTATCGTAATTGTTCTATTAAATAGGTTTGATTTCATAGAATTAATCAACCCTATTATTTAAACTGTAAATCTTACATTTTGATCTATTACAGCACTCATCATGACTCACTGCTGCATATAATACGTTTCTGATGTGCTTTTGTCTTTCTTTGTACTACAGTGCCACCTCCTGGTCGTAATTAGGAAGCACGGCTACATTTTCACTCCATGAAAAAAGAATGGAATAATGAAAAAAATACTGACCTTATTGTCATTATTTTAATTCAGTCCATACAAACCAGAGTTGTAGATTTCACTCGCAAACGATGAATTTATCTACAACAACTACTATCACGTTCGATTCCATTCTTTTGTCATAAAGAGGAGTTTACGTACAATCAAAGCCATTTCCCCCCCGTTTACAAACACGGAGTGGGTCTGACGCTGTCCGAGTTCACGAGGGAGTCTCAGATCAGCCTCTTATCAACATCTTGTGTACAGATGCACGACTCGAATTGCACCATGTGGGTCAAAAATAAGAAACAAACACATTGACTGAACTCGCTGTGACTGATCCAGATGGTTTCTTCCCCCCCACTTCTTCTGAGGATGTTGGAGAAAATAAAAGCGAGGAGTCGGGAGGGGAGGTGCTTGCGATTTTCGCAAATGTGACTGTGCAACTTCAGGAAAAAACGAAAGAAGAGAACTGATGCGGAAGCAGGCTTTGAGTTTCAGCTGAAATCTGTCTCCATGGTTCAGCTTTTCAACATCTGCTGGTGACAGGCGGCTACTCTTGCATTCAGCATTTGGCCTGGGATGAAATGAAACTGTCAGAATGTGGAAAGCGAATCGTCCCATAATTTGATAAATTTCCTTTACTCATTTATTTTACAGCAATCGTTTGCATCAGGCAGCATGAAGTGCCGTGGGCTAGTGCTGCACAGAAGGTAAGTTGTGTGTTTGATTGTGACCCGAGGCCTTTCGGCCTGGAGTTTTTATTGTGTCTCTGTGTCTGTTTAGTTCCTCTCTGGAAGCTCTGGCTTGCGCCCACAGTCTGTTGTAGGTTACATTAACTAGCAAATAGATGACTGAGGGAATGAATGGTTGTTTAACTCTGTTCGAGGCCTTCTGTTAAACTTGTGGCTTTTTGTACCTATTGACTGTATATACAGATGGTTTATGAAGAGGCATTTGGACGTTCTTTTTCTTGCGCTTCCAATTAATTTAGAAACTGGAAGATCCAATATTTGTATGTGTGGCTGGTAGTACAGATGAGCAGTGATTGGAGCGTGTGTCCCAACTCCCGCCCACCTGCATGTCTGCCAACTACAGTTGATAAACTTTTTGCCACAACTTTGCTGTTTTTATTTAAAATTAGACAAAATCACACAGAATAGACATTGTAGCCAATTTTATTGAGGCATTTAGACCAACATTTTTAATCAATTAGTGGTATCAATTCAGTTCTCCTGTACAGCCATTGTTTTTGAGTATTTTTGCAACCATTCTTGGCGGCACCTGGTGGCCAAACAATAGACTGCAGGCCCTTCCTGTTGGGCTCCCTTTTGAAATGGGAAGCTTTTTAGACAGTCAATAGGTGTAACTCTGTAACTCTCTTACACTGACCTCTACACTGTCAAGATTTGAGATGGGGTGAATTTAAGATGCAACTTGATGCAACTTAATGCGGCATGAAGGCCTTAGATCTTGTTGTAAATGAAACAATACTATGCAAAATTGACTTTACCATTGCATTTGCATTCTCACTCTGTCGTTTACCGCTTTTGCAGAACGCACATTTTAGTTTTGAAATTAAGTCCTTTTGTGATGTCACAATGGGCACAAATATTGATAGAGCACACAAAAGAGGTTGGTTCCACTTAATACTGTGAATTTTTGTCAGAGGGTGCAGTCAGGCCATGGAAGAGGCTGACCTATACATTTTTATTTGTTTGTTTCCTAATTCATCATGTCAAACTGATAACTAAATAGATTTAGAAAATTGCTGATTATGTACCTCAAGGAACCACAAATTAAGGATTCATTTTTGAGAGTCGCTGATCTGAGGCATGATTCCTCAAACCCCCTCCCCCTCCCCCCAAAAAAGCTACCGAGCCAAAACCGACCTGTTTTCGAGAAACCAGACCAAGGCCGACCTCGACCTTGAGTGACACGCAAGGTCACCGGGGCCCGCGTGATAAATGCAAATGGGCTCCAATAAACCTGTTTTAATTCCCCTAATGCGCTCAGTGAGGCGATTTAATGAAAAAGAGCCCTGTCGCCCCCGCGAGCTGTCTTTTATAGAAAACAACTTCTGGAGGCCTGAGAGAGAAAGAGAAGGGGAGAAGGGGAGAGCACAATCTGTTTTGACATGGATTCCGTTTCATCTCGGGTGACACACACACACACACACACACACACACACACAGGAAGAGAGGGGAAAAGGCAGAGTGGGAGTTTCTCGGCCTCTTTCTCTGCTGTAAAATTTTACAATGATCTGGGGCCTGGTTGTCATGGTAACCGGTTTTATACGAGCTTAACCGTTTTTTCTCTCTCTTTTGGAGGTGTAGGAGGTTTTGTGTGTGTGTGTGTGTGTGTGTGTGTGTGTGTGTGTGGTTCCACTGTTTGCAGAAGTGTGTGTGCGTCGGGCAACTCCCCTTCTTTGCTTCTTCTGTTTATCGTTAACAGGGGAGCGCGCGTGACTGACGGCCGAGGTGTGTGCGTGGGTAAAAAGAGAGACGGAGAGAGTTGAGTGAGGAATGCTGTTTTTTGTTGTTGTTGTTGTTGTGGTTGTTGTTGTTGAGACGTTAAACAATCCAGATACTGGCGGGAAGAGCCGAGGTCGACACACTGACGCACAGCAGCCAACAAACGCACCGCCAGAGCGCCAGAGAAAATAGTCCCTGATGCGAAACATGCCCGTTGCGCGCTGTGGGCTGGATCAACTCCGCGCGTCCTGAGTCCACGCGGTGAGTTAACTCCCTTCCAACGCTCCTAACCTAACTATCCATCTTACCGGCGATGAGCTCCCGACCCTTCACCGAGGCAGCGATACGTGGCCGCTCACGGCCACATTCGTCTCATTAATGCGCGGCGGCTAAAGTGGTATCTAGTATTTTCAACAAAAAAAAGAAGAAGAAGAAAAAAAAAGAGGCTTATCTGGGCGCCACATGTCCGCTCGCTCCGCAGATCAACGCGGTCTATTTTAAACCGCTTTTGCTCCCATCTGGGCTTCATATGCGGTGAAATCTCCCTCTGAAACGTCGTTCAGCGCTGCGCCAGAGACAGAAGCATGCGAGATATTTTCCCAGCGTCGTCGTCCAAGAAAAGAACAGATAATGGTGTTTGATCCAAAGGGCGCTGTTGATCGTCACTCGGGCCTTCAGCTCTCATGAAAATCATGTTAGCGGCGCTGTTTGAGCTGGCGAATGTAAATTAAACCCGATTGAACCTGACGTTATTTTCCCCAAATCGTGATCCTTACTTTTTTTCAAAGTCGATGTTTTTTTGTTGTTTTTTTATTTTAAGAGAGAAAAACAAAACATTCACACGCAAACACAAAGACAGACAGGACACTTTGTTACCATGTTTGAAGTCAGACGGTGATTGCTGATCACATCACAGATGCCTGGTGATCTGTTTGGATCTGTTTTAAAGTGCACTGTTGCACAAAATCGTGGCTATTGCGCCAAGGCTGCAGTATGTCTGTTCCCTTTCCTTCATTGTGTACTGAACGTTTCTGATAAACGTTAAACATGTGGACAATGTTTTTACATATAAAAGTTATATATGTGAAGTCACTTATAAATATATGCATGGTATAACTACATGGAATACAAACACACACTTCAATGAAAATTAGATGGTTGGATGTCATTAACGGAACAAGCAAATGAATCAGCTACATTTGTCATTGGTTCATGAAAATGCATCAAAAATAATTTGTGTAAATAATTCACTCAAAATGTCTGGTGGACTACAGAAAAGGGCTATTTCTGTTTGGTAAACAATTACCTTTAACACAATTTCAACAAGCGTGTGAAACAGTGTCGCCTAGAGGCAGAAATGATGTACTGCACCCTCACGCTGCAACGTCTTCCCATTCGGTCAGTGAACGTCACACTTGTTTTCAATTTGTGATCAAGCTTGAGCATCAGATTGTCTACATGGCAATCAATGAATCATACGAATTGAAACAGTAAAAAAAAAAAAAAAAAAATCAATCTGTAATCCTAAATTAGACAAACATATTAAACATGAAACACTTGTAATGTAATCTTTTTCTTACAAAACAAGCTTTATTTCTGAGGACTTATTGACCAATTACTAAACAGACAATAGATGTGACGAAAGATAAAATGATTTTGAAAAAAATAACAAAAGTGCTACTGGGGTAAACAATGCTATCTCACCTATAGCTTCCATAATGCCATTCACAGACCCATCCTGCCATTATAGAATCACACACTGAGTGCCTTCAGTGTCCTGCACATGTAACTACATCAGAGCTTTATCTTGGGGCCTGTGCAGCACCTTCTTGGTGTAACTGATGACCCATTTTAACCTCATTTCTTATAAAAAGAATAATCTTTATTAGTTGACCATATTTTAATAATGAGATTATATATACATAGGATTTGCTGTATATGTATAGTGCAATCTTTCATTTTGTGCATAGGCATATTGGCCTGGACATAGTTTACTTCATCACCTCTGCAACCTTTAAGTCAGCAGTAAAACATTGCCATGGTATTTTCTGTCAGTAGAATCAGTATTTAAACAGGAAGGATTACTTTTTTTTTTAAAAAATCTTTGCTATAGGTTACACGTTACGTCACATAGCAGCAAGAACACACACCCAGTAAGTGTTGCAGCCCAGCATTTAAAAAGAGAATAGCTCCCAGTTACAACAAGCCTTCATTTAACTTTTTAAATACAGTGCATTGCATTACATAAGCTTTTTTTTCAAGGTGAAATGCTCTTATATACCATAATCTTACTTTTCTTTCTCAACTCACCTTCATTTTTCAAAATCAGTGTTAAATGACATTGTCATCAAGTTATACAGTTTTGACATCACACCCGCTGCTACAGCATTTATGGTAATATTCCCAGTCAAACCTCGAAAAAGCTTCGTGATCTGTTCTCATCCATTATTTTTATGAAGCGCACTCGACTGGGCCTAATGGGACGTAGGGGGGAATTCCAGCGGCGTCCGGCTGCTCGAAATGGATGCACTGCCAGAGAGGTCTGCGCGAGAGCGTCGACCTCCTGTCTGCACGCAGGAACAGCGGCGATTTCCGCTCGGAGCGGCAGTGAAATTTAACAAAAATAAATAAATAAATAAATAAATGCGCGTTTGTGTCCATTGCGTGTGAAGAAAGTGAGATATATGCAGACAAAAAAAAAAAAAAAAAAGACTAATGACGCTGAAGCAGTCGTCAGGGGTTGTTGTGGGCGCGGCCTGCCCGTGAACCTCAGACTGCCATTGGCCCTTTGACCGGAAGCGTTTCCACCCAAAGTCTGCGCGTCGACACACATCCACCAAAACAACAACCCCCTCCCCCGCCTTCTTCTTCTCCTCGCTATAGATAGATAGATAGATAGATTCTACACTTTCAATCACTCCTGGGAAACCATTTACTAAAGTGGATAGTTGTGCATAGATAGATACATGTATAGATAGATAGATACTGTAGATAGCACAGTTTTCTGAACGTGCACAAGGATGTCGCGCACTGCAGGTGCTACTACTGCTACGACTTGTTGCGTGCGCACCTACATATCACAGGTTGACACGAGATGAGAAACGTTCGCACTGAAACACAATCACATTTAACTTGCGCAGCGTTCCAGCAGCATTCTCCCGACCACCGACCCCTCCCCACGCCACACTGGACTGGACTGGCGCGCATTCACGAGCTTTATAGCAGCACCAGCGCGTCACCATTTGGACGGTCTGGAGAATTCGCACGCGAGTTGGACGCAGTGGATCTATATGCAAGGATGGCGAGGATGACCGACCAGGAATGTCCGTCTCAGCAAGCCGTCTCTTTACCCCGAGACCCATCATTCACCTCGGGTTTCCTCGCGGATGGCGACCCGTCCTCACCACAATAAATAACGGCGGCGTCGAAGAGGGGAAAGGCAGGAATGCCACCGATGCTCAGCCTGCAGGAACTGAAGTTGCAGGAGGGGCGGAGGGGGTAACAAAAAGAGTGACGGGATGTCATCGGTTCCGCTTCGACACAATCGCACGGACAGCTGCGGCGGTGGAGCAAGCAGGAGCAGCAGCAGGAGGAAGAGGAGGAGGAGTAGGAAGGATCCTACCGAGGAAGAGGGAGGGAGTACCACAAACACAAGGTAGGAAGACAGAAAGAGAGGGTGGCAGGATGGGGGGGGGGGGGGGGGTCAGGCTAGATAGAAGAATAAGAGCATCCAGGTCAGGGGTGGGCAAACTTTTGGACTGGTGGGGCCACAATGGGTTCTAATATTTGACACAGGGGGCCGGAGCAGGAGCAGATGGATGGAGGACGAAAACATTGTGTTTTAATGTCAACTGAAAATGAACAAAATGAGTTACAACAAAATCAGTGTCTTTGAAGACCCACTGTATTTTGCTCTTTATTGAAATGACTCTTAAAACAAGAAGGGGGGGGGGGATTGGATAAAATACAGCTATTTCATTACTTATCAACGTACGGGCCGGGCTAAAAAGCTTAACGGGCCGCATATGACCCTCGGGCCATAGTTTGCCCACCCTTGATCCAGGAGAGGGGGGGTGCAGCGGTGGGGGGCGGGGGGAGGCTACCCACAGACGATGAGGAGCAGGATGGACAAGAGCTGAAGCCAAAATAAAAGTGACGTTAATAGATTATGAGTAATCTATTACTAAGTAATCCACGACTGTTTTGAAACTGCTTCTTTAGTAACGGAGTAATGTAACAGATTACCGTGGCAAAACTGGTAATTATATCATAATTACTTTATCAAGTAACGATTCCATTACTTTTCTGAAATATTTTGCAAGCTAAAAATGTCTTATTATCCACAAAATGTCTGAGACTTAGAAAAACAACCGAAAACAACAATGTCGCGGATTGATGATGCAGCCGGTGCATGCGACACACCAAAACCAGCATGGCGGTGGCAAAAGAAAAAACCAGTGATTGCGTTTGTAGCTGGAAATACAAACATTATTTTGAGTTTATCTCGTCTTATTTAAAGAATATTGTGGTTCCTTGTACGTTATGTGCAGGAAACAAGACATTCTCAACTGTCACTTTATCTTTTTTTTTTTTTAACTAAAGTCATTAGTAATTGATTACTTATGAAACAAAGTACTTAAAGAAGTAATTAGATTACTTTAAAAAAAAAAAAAAAACAACTAATCAGTAATCTGTAGTTGTATTACTTTTATGGAGTAATCCCCAAAACACTGAACAGCAGCAGGAGGAGGAAGAGGAGGTGGAGGTGGAGGTGGGGGAGGAAGGGGAGGCTGTTTGGTCTGCAGAGGTGACGCTGCTTCCTGGCCGCATCACACTCCGTCTCCCCGGCTCCCCTTTATTCCCCCCTTTTTATGGCGGCCCGTTAAAGACAAAGAGCGGCATTCTGTCCCACCACCTCCCCTCTGGCCCGAGATGGATTTATGGCTCTAGCAGGCTTCAATTGGCCTCTTCCCGTGTCTCGAAGCCGGACAGGAAGGAGCGACGACACACACACACACACACACACACACACACACACACGCACGCACGCACGCACGCACGCACGCAACGTATCCTGACATAAACCAAACGCGGTGTTGTTTATCCGTGTTTTTCTCGCGCGTGTGGCCAAGTAGGAAGCCGGGGAGAAATATTTGCTCGTAGCTCGACGTCCCTGAAAAATGACTATAATAGGCAACGAGGCCTATTATGACAACCGGAAAAGAAAGAAAGAAAGTCGCCAACAGCCAGATGTCAATATAAAACTCTGCTGGCCTACTGCTGCTGCTAAACGGCCCCGTTCGGACTCGTTTCGTCTGCATATAAAATAACATTTCATATGGCAGGTTTGTTTCATTCCATCGTTCGCGGTAACAAATTCTTCCGTTTTGTGGCGATTTCACAAAGACAGTAAACTATTCCAGAGCCGCCGCACGTGGGAGTAGCCATGTTAGTAGTATTTTTTTTAATTTTTTTATCCTGCCCATTGTCCACGGATTTTATTTATACGGTTACATTTAGCTCTTAAAATTTGGATTTAAAAAAAAAATCGCTGCGTGAGTATTGATTGATGCCATATTTTTATTTTTTGTTTTTTTTAAATTGAGCTACATGTTGGATCTTTGCGCGGATTCAGTGTACAGCATGGGCCTGCGGCGTCTCCTCACGGCTTTTATAGCAAAAATAAATGAATACATAAATACCAAACAATGCAATGAAATGCAATGCAATACAATACAATACAAAAAAATGCACTCAGTAGAGGAAATATAAATTCTTCCAGGTTACAAGAGTGGGAAATGACCAGAATTCATGTAGAATAACAGGCAATATGTGTTCCACAATTATCGGCGTATATGAATTATTTTAAACAACGTTAAATTCAAACTACATTCAAAGGCATGTTGCCCTGATACTCTCAGTTGGCCCAGAGTCGTCAGTGTAAATATTAAATGATCAAAAAAAACGTACAATGTTAGGCGGAATGTAAGCGGCGCTGCCCGCTGTGAAGGTGCGCTGGAGGAGCGCGAGAGAGCAAATGATTTCCTAGCTGCAAGAGTGCGGCGGCGACGAGGTGAAGTGATGGATGAACGCTGGCATGTCTGGAGACAAAATTAATCAAATTAGGAAGAAACCAAGTGAAGTACCTAGAATAGTTTGCTGATTTTTTTCTGTATATAATATAATATAATATAATATAATATAATATAATATAATGCATTTAGGACGGATTATAATTATAATCTCTCCGTTTCCGCCCCCATTTCTGTGTATGTATTTACACAGAAATACATGTAATATCTCCTCATTTAAGCTCTTAAGGAGATCTGTTTTTATGGATCCTAAATGTGATGGGGCTTTTATGGACACACACACACACACACACACACACACACACACACACACACACACACACACACACACACACACACCGTTTTCCTTTTCATGCATACACTTGCACTTACAAAATCTATCTATTCATCAACATAGATTATATATGTATACAATATATTTTACCTCATTTTAACAGCAAATGTAATTACTTTTCAAAAGGATAATATTTCCTTTTTGCATGGCAACAGAAAATACACATCTAACGTGCTGACGATATGACATTGATTTTTCTCTCTCAAAAAAAAAAAACCGTATATGTTTTTGGGAAAGCCATCTTTAAGGATTTTACTGTGCCGTAAAGATTTGCCGCTTGCTTGACTCTCTTCCCTCCAGGTGCCTCCCATGCAGCCGCGGCGGCAGCAGCTGCCTGCCTCGCAGCCCCGCAGCCCCGAGACGGAGACTCAGCCTGACCCGATAGCACCGCCTGCAGACCGGCAGGAACGCCGCGCTGACCGCCGGGCGGAGGGGACGAGATGATGGAGCCAGAGGCTCGTTTCGCCTCCAACACATGGCGCGGTGATGCAGAGGAGGGACGTCACTGCCCAGACATGCAGCGGCATGAAGAGGCCGGGGCTGTGAGTCGTGGTTAAGCTCTACGTGTGATGTCTGCAGCTTTTTCTAACGTGGCTGCCACACACAGTCACTATACTCTCAAAGCTTATTGGCTCAAAAAAAAAAAAAAAAGAAAAAAAGTATGTCCCCAATTACCACCTTCAAACTTTCCTCACTCGCATTTTCTTTCCTTGTTGGGGACAAAGTGTGAATCTGAACTGTGATAAATCATCCAGAGGATCTAAATATACGACCGCGGCAGAGGAAAAGGTGCTCATTTGGTTTCTCTGGTTAAACTTGACGAGCTGTTGAGGAGGGAGAAAAATGAATTAAACGTGCAATTTTAGTTGGTGGTGCACGCCGGCCGTGAAGTGAGCATCCAAGTCCCAGCTAGCAGCGGTGCAGGAGGAGGAGACGGCCCCGCAGGAGAACTCATGCGGGCTGGCTTTTTGGTGGGTGGGACATTTTTTCTTGGTGTTTCAGCATTTCTGTTGCGCATTTTGTTGTGTCCCGCTGCCTTTAAACCCATGTCGCCGATATCCTAATATAAATCTGAGTCGTCATTCGGCCTAATGAGATTTTCATTTCCCATCAGGGCACCGTGGGATGACGTCAGCATGTCTTCTAACCGGTAAGTGTGCGTTGTTGAGCTTTGTTTTGTTTGTTTGTTTGTTTCCGTGCGAAGCCCTGATATGAAGGCTTAACTGTTAATTTTTTTAAATTTTAAATGATGGATTATGACGAGAGGGCGTTGTGAAACTTTTTGTTGCACTTTGATTTGGTTATTCAACTCAACTGTTCACAATATTCTGGGATGGTGATGTCATAGGAACAGCGGTTATCCGTAACATTTATGGTTTTTGAGACTTGGAAACTGTGATTGAAGATGCTTAACTTGCTCTTTATTTTGGATTTTTTTTTCCCAAAGTGACACAGATCAACAAAAAAAACAAAACTAGAAGGGATGCTGCCTGTAATTAAATTCAAATCATGTTCATAATCTCCAGTTAAGACAAAGTGATTCACTCGTTTTTAGAATTCCGGACCACCACAAATTGATCAAACTTGTCCTTAATTATTTCTGAAAAACAGGGTTACTCAGAAAACGTTTATGCCATTATTTGTGAAGTTGTAAAAAATGTTTTTAAACTCCTTTTAAAACCCCACTTCCTTCCTCTATGGAAGCGTGTAACCTGCAACAAACCATTCGAACATTGTGCAAGTCTGGAAGCATTTTCTAAGAACAGTTTCCATAAATTCTGCAGTTAGTTTAGTCATCTATACAGTGCACTATCGCCCCCCACGAGGTTGGTGCTGATTATTTCTTATTTCGGAAAACTTAAATCAAAGTATGTTAGATTCGTGCAGCTCGCAACTCACATGCATGCCACTGTCTCTGCTCCCTGAATCAAAATCGCCAGCTGTGGTACTGCCTGAAATGATCCACCCTGCTTGTCAGAGATGATAGATTTGACTTAATACGCCAAGTGGAAAAAACATACAGTCGGCTTCATGTTTCATCAGATTCGAACATTGACTTTATTATACTCTGGCGCTATATAAAAGAAGCAAGCGGTACCCCGCCCCCCCACCCCCACCCCTAAATTGAATAAAATCTGTTAAAATCGGTTAATCGGTTAATCGTTAGTTTCTTCTCAATTAGTGCTTTAAAAAGAACAGGATATATATATATATATATATATATATATATATATATCCTGTATATATATATATATATATATATATATATAGCCGATATATATATATATATATATATATATATATATATATATATATATATATATATATATATATATATATACATGTATATATATATATATATATATATATATACATGTATATATATATATATATATATATATATACATGTATATATATATGTATATATATACACATATGTATATATATATATATACATGTATATATATATGTATATATATACACATATGTATATATATATACATGTATATATATATGTATATATATATATATATATATATATGTATATATATATACATGTATATATATATGTATATATATATATATATATATATATATATATATACACATATGTATATATATATATATATATATATACACATATGTATATATATATATATATATATACACATATGTATATATATATGTATATATATATACACATATGTATATATATATGTATATATGTATAAATAGGAAGGAATCACTGCGAAAATACAACTTGTTATGTAAACTTGTGCCTTCTTCGTCTCCGTATCGCTCTCTGGAGATCCAGCTGTGGCGGAAGTGGTCAGCGTCAACGCGCATTTCACAGCAAAAATCTCTTGCTGCTTTCTTCTTTTAAAAGCCGATATTTTTTTTTTCATTCCAGCTTATATGTGTGTGGGAAACATGAAAGTGTTCCTATCCGTGCGAACTTTCCTGTGAGAGTTTCTCTAACTTATCTATTTCTGGTTTGTGATGAACGTTACAGTTCCTGTTCCGAGGCAGTTGAAAAGGCGCAAGAGATGCAAGACGATCGGTGGGAGAAGGTTCTTTTCGGGCGAGGAGGTGACGAACGCGTTTCTCTGTGTGATCAGCCCTAAGACGGAAAACCTGCTGAAAGCTGCAGAATTACAGCAGCCATACAGGAGACCGTGGTGACAACTGATTCTGGGGGATAAGTGTTGTACACAAACTCCCTCCCCACCATCTCATCCCAAAAATGGCTCTGTTTTCCTCCACATGTTCCGCATTTGCATGCCGCCTGAAGCATCACACCCTTCAATGTGTGTTTTTTTTCTGTCAGATGCACTGATTTAGCCGCGGTAAACGGCTCCAGTCGTCGTCTCTCTGTATCTCTTCGCAGCTATTACGTAAACTATTTTCAACCCGCGACTGTGGAAACAAAGGCTGATCTCATCTCTGGTATCAGATCAGAAATCAGAACCATCTACAACAACGCGATTGGGTTTTTTGTGGGGTTGAGACGGTGTGTATGTGTATGTGTGTGTGGGGGGTGGGGTGGGGAAGGGCACGCTCGGACAGGGCAGCCCGCGCGTCATTGGCGCGGTCTCCGGCCCGCGCTACCTCCGCCACGTGGGGGCTAAACGGAAAAGAAAAAAAAAAGCGGCACTTTGAGCGTTCGCACAAGAGGGGGGCGACCGTACGGCGAGGTGGTGGTGGGCTCTGATCAGGAACACATGGCTGAACTTCCTCCGCGGCAACAGCCAGCTGCCGTCTGTTTAAATGGGGATGAAAAAAACCGAGCTGGCTGCAGTGTTGCTGGGATTACTCCGTAAAAGTAGTCCAACTACTGATTACTCCTTTGAAAGTAATCTAATTACTTCTTTAACTACTTTGTTTCATAAGTAATCGCTTACTAATTACTAATTACTTTAGTTAAAAAAGATAAAGTGACAGTTGAGAACGTCTTGTTTCCTGCACATACACATACGTACAACGAACCCCACAATATTCTTTGATTTAGACGAGACGAACTCAAAATAATGTTTGTATTTCCAGCTACAAACGCAGTCGCTGGTGCGTCGTCGCATATCAATGATGTCGAATGCACGACTGCATCATCAATCTGCGACACAAATGTTTTCGGTTGTTTTTCTAATTTTCAGACATTTTGTGGATAATAAGACATTTTTAACTTGAAAAATGTTTCGGAAAAGTAATGGAATCGTTACTTGATAAAGTAATTATGATATAACTACCAGTTTTGCCACAGTAATCCCGTTACATTACTCCTTTATTTAAAAAAAAAAGTATTTTCTTTACAGTAGTGGATTACTTTAGTAATAGATTACTCGCCAACACTGGCTGGCTGTAGCTGGAGTCGGGGGTTGAAGCGGCGGCGCCGTCGCCTGGTGGATCTAAGATAGTTTGAACACGGGAGTGAGTGAAAACAGCCGAGGAGGCGAGAGGGAACAAACAAGGGGCCGAGGAGGGGGGAGGGGAAGGAGGAGGAGGAGGAGGAGGAGGCCGTAAAGGAAGGAGCGCCGGTTCTTGCCTGCCTGCCTGGGCTGCAGGTTTTTCCGCGGGCGCCACATCGAGACGAGATGGGCAACAGCCTCGGCTGCGCCGGGCTGACGTCTCCGTCCGTCCGTCTTTTTGTTTTTTATTTAAATCTTTACTTAATCGGGCAAGCTATTAAGAACAAATCCTTATTTACAGTAACGGCCTGAGGGAAAGGGGCTGGAGGGCTGCAAAGTAAACACGTTAAAAACACAGAGAGCTAAAAAGAGTACAGGGGACAAACATTCATCTACACAGATTAAAACAAACATCTCTTGACAGTCAGGGAGGGTCGATGGGGTGAGAAACAGTGGCAAGAGTCCTTGAGAAAGACCATTCGAGACTTTTTGACGGTAGATTTCGGGATAAAAGGGTCCAATTTGAGTGATTTTTGCAAGTTATCCCAGTCGGTGGCTGCTGCGTCCGTCCAGCCGTCCGTCTGCTGGGTCTGCTCGGGCCCACTTCCTCCCAGTCCGCCCCATCTGTGCGCATCTCTCGCGCCCCACCTTGACTTTTTATCACAGGGGGGTTAATTGAGCAGCCCCCGTTTATTGGAGGAAGTGGAGGGGAGGCCGTCAGTGTGTGTTTTACAGCTGCCTTATTGCCCCTCATTGCCTCTTTCTGCTCGACAAAAAAACACTCCAAAAGGACGGATCCCCCTCCTGGAAAGCCTTCCCCCTTTGTTGGTCCTTCCTGTCTGCCACCCCCCACTCCTTTTTTTTCTCCACCGAGCGGCCCTTGTGTCTCGCAGATGCTAAATAGACATGTCTCTCCTCTCCCCTCCTCTTTTGTTTCCGCAGGGATCCTCGGCCCACGCCGCAACATCTGCTGAAGCGGTGCCACGTTTAATTATTTCATTTAATCGGCTGCGGCCTATCTGAACTTCGCCGGCGTTTGTCGCCCTCCATCAATCTGCGGACTCCGCATGAGGCGAGCGGCAGCTTCCGGGAGCCCTTCCAAAACTTCTCCCCGCGTCGCGCCGGGGTCGCGCTGTTGGATTTTCATTAAGGGGCCGAGCAGGAACCCGCTTGGCTGGAGGGGTTTTTACTTGTTAGATATGATTTAGTGCAGGAGTCTGACCTCCCGCTGCTGGATTTGGTCACATGCACTGGAATCATTTGATCATTACCAGAGGACAGCGATACTTTTTTTTTCTTCTGGCCCCCGCAAGTGGATTTGCATTTGTCAGTCTTTTGGGAGGACTTCTGACACATGCAACCCCCCGCCCCCTCTTGCAGTCCCCTGTCTGCGTTTCTTAGGGTGATTCTGCGCTGCAAATGTGAGCTGGATGCAAAGCAGAGCGTGGAGAAAACAAAACAAAACACAAGCACGCACACACACACGTGCACGCACGCACGCCTAACACCAAGCACAGTGATGTTGGAGAGGGACGAGAATCACACTCACGCGCAAACTTCTCCGGGTTTATATTAACGCTGTCTTTAAAACTGCAGATATTTAGAAGCGACTGATTTCCATTGTCTCTCACATGGCCTCCAGAGGAGGCCTGTGCCTTGTTGTCCGGCCTCGTTTCTTCACTAGAGCCATGAAGGAGTAGTAATAAGACTCGGAAACAACAATAAGGCTCAAAAATTAAGTTGTTTTACAGTGGAACGAGGCAACATTTTCACGGAACATGCATCAGTCCGGTTGTAATTTGGCTATGTCTTGAAAAGGTAGCTCATAATATCTCATTTGTGTTGCAAACAGTCCTTTATTACTGTATAAAACCGTCACGTTTGCATGAATTGGTTGTTGATCTATGAGATAAACCCATGTGGCGTAAAGTTACAGTTGCCCCTGAAGCTGGAAATGGGGTACGATAGAAAGAAATGACAATAAAAACACTGAGGCACTAACAGCAGCGCATTTGGTTTTAGACTGGAGGAGGCGTCACACCTGAGCTCAAGTATAGCAGATATTGGAATGTAATTGTTTTGAAAGAGTCTGTGTTTTATTGTGTTAACATAAAATAAAATGTGAGTAGGAACAAAGCAAACACGGCAGTTAACAGATGATATCAGATTCATAGTTTTTACTGAGTAAAATCAGAGTCTAGAGGCAAAGACATTACAATGACCTATTTTCGGCTGATATTGTTCCTTCTTTTGCAGGCATATTCTCAAAATGCACACACAGTATAGTCCAAATCCAACAGTGTCCTCTAATCTAAATCAATCAAAAGAGAACCAGCTAATTCTGGACCGACTCAAAGTGCACACTGATGCCATGGTCACGGTAAGTGATCGTACCGAGCAAAAGGTTCTGACAAAGGTTCTGGTGTTGGCAGCAACTAGAAAATCTTTGTCTTTATTGCCTGTGTCAAGTTTTGAAAATTGTGAAATGAATATTCAGGACTTATTCCCTTCGCCTGTGCCAAACACTGACATTGGACGCGAACAATAACAAGCAGGAGGATGTTATTCCCGCGGTGTGGTGTGACAGCGATGGCGACGTCCAACCAGGAAATGCTTAATTTCTAAACTTTAGAGGGATTAATGCCAATAATCTATTTTAGGTTCTCCCCCCCCCAAAAAAGGCTTTAATATGATATCCAGAATATATTCCAGATGATCTAACTACTGTTTTCTACTTAATCTCGGCAGTTTTTCCCCCCAGTGGTCCTGATGGATGGTGTTGTGCTGCGCTCTGTTAATCATGTCTGGCCCTTGAAGTGTTTTCCCAAGTTTCAGCCGCTCCGTCGGCCTTGGGAAGATTTAGCGGATCCCTGGCTGGAGCCGTGTGACGTAGGTAGTTTCAAGTTGTTGGGCTGAGAGCTTCTGATCACAGGAACCTGAAACTGCCTGACTCACGCGAGCCCTAACTGCACGACTGCGCGGCAACGGACCCAACCCAAACCCGGCTCGACCTCCACCATCTGTCTGTCTCGGAGCAGATTCCCCTTCTCCAGAGTTGCTTGTTGTGCAACGTGATGGAGACACAAACTGCCTCTTTCTCAACTTTGGTTGCCATATGCGAATGAGAAACACATGCGCTGTGAATTTGAATTTGAAAATGGTTGCGTTGTGGTTTTCCCATGTGTGACAGCGTCATGATGCTTCAATAAATACTGCTGTTTCTACTGCAAGGTGCTCTGAAATCCCATGTTGTGCGGCAATGAGCTGCTTTACTTAATTTTTAATGTAGATCTTTTCTTTTTTTTGTAGACTCAGTAATGCAAAATGCATTTACAACTACAGTGAGTACAAATTACTTAAAGTAGGTAGCCTAACGAAAGTAAAGCTACTCATTTGTTGCCTTCATGTAGTTCACTTAACGTACGTTTTACTTGAATCCAATTCATTTGAGTTCCCAGCATGAAAAGAAGCATCTTGGGCAATTAGCGCAGTTGTGTGGAACCACTTGGACCAAATCTTATTGTTCTGAGTGTGTTTTTCTTTGTGGTGTCTGGGGAAGGCCTCTCCTTGGCAGCCATTGTCTAAAACAATGTTCCCTCTCTGTAATCATAAGCACGCACATTAGCTCGAGCTGTTGCTCGTTTTGTTTTTTAAGGAAAGTTAGACCCAAGCTAGACCTAGGCGACTATCCCGGGTGGAAGTCAGGAGAAAAAAAACCCAATCTGGTCGTGTAAATCAAGGATTTGACAGAAAGACTAGCAACTGCTGACATTAGCAAACCACCGTAGTAATCTCATTCTTCTCTCTCTTCTCTCTCAAACATGGTGAAAAGAGGGAAATCAGTGACAGAAAGTGCGCAGCACATTTGAACTTGTCTGTGTTTTATAAGAGGATCCACTCAACTTCGTGCAGGCATTCCAGAGAAGTACAAGGTGCTGCGTTACAGAACAATATGTGTCAGAATGCACTGTGCTATTTAAGCCTGACCTAAAATATTGTGCAAATAATCCGGTGCAGATGTGTCGGCCGGCGGCATCGGCAGTGAATAAAGATCTGATGTCATCACGAGAGGTCTTTCGGAGTCAGCAGGTGCAGTGAGGAGAGAGAGAGAGAGAGAGAGAGAGAGGGAGCCGTCAATATGGCCGCGTGACGGGCCAGAGACTTTTCAAACATCTCTGTTAACACGCTGAGCCTGTACGCGCCCACACCGGGGTACGGGCAAGTTTTCCTGGCCAAAAAAACAAGACAACTGCAGCTGTGTTTGAATGCGTTGCGTTACATTTATTCTGCATGAGGTTATTTTTGCAAGGACATGGTTTAGCAGCACAAAACTTTCGTTACGGCCGACGGTGATCCGAGGGACGAACTTTTTCCAGAGCATAATAGCACATCTGTCTTCAGAGGGAGTGACGTGAAAAACGGTGTTGGAGCACTTGTTCAAGTGAAGGAGGCAGGGTGCGGTTCGCTTCGCTACGCATAAAGAAAAACAGTTTGTGTTCTTAAAAGTACTGATAGTAGCATGAAGAATATGTTTTTACTTTATACTTCGGACCAAGCCAAGCAAGCTCTTCATCTATTGAGGTTGACTTCATCCTCTCTGATGGGTTCTGACAAATGAATGTTTAGCTGGATGACAGTTCAAACACATCAAACAGCATGTACTTGCAGCACTGAGGCTGCTGACACCCGCCAACCCTTGCCGACGCCAGCCCTTGCTGATGCCTGCCACTGATGCCGCTGCCATCGTCGCCATGAACCCCCCCGCCCTCATCAAGCTTCCTGCGGCTGATTCATCAGTGAGTAATTCATCTTTGCATTGCTGGAAAACAGTCACACGAAGGTGGCGCTATAGAGCCGAAAGTGTTCATTCCTCATGTTTAAAGAAAGTTTCACCAGTCTGGACCTGTGTGGCGAATTTGATGAGTTTTAACGCGAGTTTAGTGAGTTGCACAAAGTGTGCACTCCAAGTTTGTTTTCTAGCTGAGGTTGTCATGTGTGATTTGTAGGCCTTGATGATAGTATGTTGGGGAAAAAACATTAAAAGAAATATTTTAAACAGTTTGAAACTCAAACAGTTTCAGGCTGTTTAAAGTATTTTTCTGTTGCCTCCCCCCCAAAAAATGACATACAATAGTATGTAGTTTGATTGGTACCACTCCATCCCATGCTAATCGATCATCATAGGCTCATTTCAGTGAGTTTCAAGCTGTTTAAATATTATTTTTCCCACTAAAAAAAAGAAAAATTGAAAAAAATCGACATGTCGATGCTTTTTCAGGGGTAACGAAAAAGTACTTTAAAACTCCCGAAACTTACCAAAATGACCGTCTGATGATAGTTTAGTTTCGCATGAAATGGAGTGGTACAATGCAAAGGCAAAGCAAAGCATGGCCAAAAATTGAAAAGAAGAAAACTGTCATTTGCACGAATTACAAAGTCATAGCATTCACTTTATTTCATGACAAATCTAGCAGATATTACTTTTGGCTTTGGCACTTTTGGCTGTCATGACTTCAAGATTTCAACTTTTCGCAGTAGAATCTTTTCTTTTGGTGGCGAGAAATGGGTAGAGGCAATGAAATATCATCCCAGTGAGTTGCAGTCATGGTTACACAAAATGTGAATTTTGTGCTTTTGATCAAATAGATGTTGGGGCCCTTGACAGAAGGATGGAGCCTCTGGGTTTAAAAAGGAGGCCAACATGGATGTACCAAAACCTCCGTCCATAACCTATTGTTTTAGCCAGCAGCTCGCTATTACAAACTGGTTAAAAAACACGCACTGGACTCAAGCTAAACAAGTCCCTCTTGTCAATGAAACCCCTGGTCTCAATGAAGTGTTTAACCCTAACCCTGTATAAATAAAGGTCAATAAAACAAAAATAAAGCTCTAATCACTGGTCACCTCTGGTTCCACCCACACACCCAAATGTGGAATCAATGGTTGGGGCCAAGTGTTAAATCAGACCTCTGGTGCTAGAAAGCCCTATGTATGTAAG